>NC_090182.1:11493953-11842287 GCF_024679245.1 Pseudorasbora parva | reverse complement strand
AATTGATCTCAGAGATGTGAGTGTTGTGGTTCCTGGTCATAGCAGCACCAGTTGCTGCAGTTAATGAGGTGAATTCAAATGACTTTGACATAGTCCTTTTATTTTTTCCCATATTAAATGCCTATTGGCCTGCTGCTCACAGTTAAGCTGATGCCACCGGGGTGGCGGTGCCCCCGGCTTGGGCCCGTCATCGCTGCTCGCAGCTTTAATTATTATTATTATTATTATTATCTTTTCGCCTTTTGGGCATTTTTGGGGCATTTAACGTGCTCGAAAACTCTTGAAACTTTGCACACGCATCGGAATGCGCGGCCAACAGGGTCTGGCAGAGGCCTTTGACCCGGGCGTGGCAGGGGGGCTCAACAGCGCCCCCTTGAAAAACTGGGTCTATATATTAAACACACTTGCACGTACATGTATGAAACTCGGTACACTTATAGATCTCATCGGGCCGAACAACTTCCGCACTCATAGTCATAAGCTTCGCCCAACAGGAAGTGAGCTATTATGGGTTGTTCGGAAAACGCATGCTGTGGAATTTGCGATACTCCTCCTAGACGATTCACCCGATCAGCACCAAACTCGGTCATCATTAAGTCAAGACACTGAGAATGCTAAATTGCGAGCAACTTTTTGATATCTCAAACGGTTTGGCCGTGGCGAAGAGACAAATTTATGGCGAGAAAAGGGAAACAGGAAGTGTGTTATAACTTTTGCATACATTAATTCATTTTGATGAAACTTCAGCTGTGTGTTTGTTGTAAGAAGCCGATCACATGGATATGACTTTTGTGAGTCAAAGTTATAGCGCCACCAACTGGCAGCAGGAAGTGTGTCACTTTTGTCCAAAATGGGGGGGTTAGTTTTATCTGCAGTCACCAAACTCGGGATATATATTGTACATTTCGAGCCGGACAACTTTCTAATTTACAGTCATTAGCTCTGACCAACAGGAAGTCAGATAATTTGGTTGGAAGATAACAAAAAGTTGAAAACGAGCTCTGAGTTTTTACCTTCTCCTCAAAAGGGGATTCATTCAATCTCCTTCAAACTCGGACGACATGAAGTAAATATACAGAAGATGCTAAAATGCGAACGGTTATTGGATATCTCAAACGGTGTTCCCTTAGCAGAAGACTAAAAAACACAAAATAGGGACACAAGTAACTGGTTCATAAATAAGGCTATACTCCCACCTGCTGGTTATTCTATATATCACACAGTTTTTTTTTGTTTTTTTTTTCAACACTTATGCCCTCTCTTAAATGACCAGTAGAGGGCAATATTGTATAAGTTTTCAAGCAAAAAACCTTGCCTCTGTGTATGTGTGTGAATGGTTTTCTAACCTGGTGGGGACTTAAACCTGAATGCACAAAGACTCGTGGGGACTTCCCAATGGGTACAAAAGCTTATAAATCAGACAGAATGAGTTCTTTTGAAAATGTAAAAATGCAGAAAGTTTTGTGTGATGGGTAGGTTTAGGGGTAGGAGCAGTGTAGGAGGACAGAATATGGTTTGTACAGCATAAAAACCATTATGTCTATGGTGAGTCCCCAAATAGATAGTGAACCAGACATGAGTGTGTGTGTGTGGGGGGTGGGGGTGGATGGGCTGAACTGATAAGAGTTGCCTGCAGCATACTTTAGCATTACTAGTGTGTGTGTGTGTGTGTGTGTGTGTGTGTGTGTGTGTGTGTGTGTGTGTGTGTGTGTGTGTGTGTGTGTGTTCTTTTTTCTAGCCTGGTGGGGACTTCAACCTGAATGCACACAGACTCATGGGGACATGTGTCATTGATTTCTACAGTGTATGTGTGTGTGTGTGTGTGTGGGGGGGGGGGGGGTGGATGGGGGATGGTAAATGGGCTTAACTGATAAGAGTTGCCTGCAGCATACTTCAGCATTACTACTGTGTGTGTGTGTGTGTGTGTGTGTGTGTGTGTGTGTGTGTGTGTGTGTGTGTGTGTGTGTGTGTGTGTGTGTGTGTGTGTGTGTGTGTGTGTGTGTGTGTGTGTGAGAGCCACTCTTCTGTCTAAAAAGATTACCTCTCAATGCTGTGCTTTGGCCTGCATTAAAGGATTAAACATATTATTCTGGGTTTGAATAAAAAAATTCATGTATAAAAACAGTTTATTTGTAGGGCATTGACAATATTGTTTTATATAATTAGTTAAATAATTGTGTTAATACAAATAATTATTAATAAAAAAAATATAAATATTTAAAAAAACATTACTAACAAAAGAAAAAACACATTTAATTGTCTTTAAAAAGAAAAGGAAAACAAAGTAGTGTGTGTAACTTAAAAAAATGAGAAGATTAATGCCTTTTGTTTAAGGACAAAAATGAGAACCAATGAGCTACCGGCATATAGAATAACCAGAAGGTGGGAGTGTAGCCTTATTTAGTAACCAGGTTGGATATGTCCTAGGGAACACTGTTTTGAAGATAAAACTATTGTTGTTATTGCAAAACAGTGTTTTCAGACAGTGAAATAAAAATAATGTTCTCTCACTGTTTAGATTTTGTTTCTGTCATTCCCCCCCTCCCCCCCCCCCCTTCTCTCTCAGGATCACTCTGTGTGTGTGTGTGTGTGTGTGTGTGTGGAGGGGGTCTCTCTCACTCTGTGTATGTCGCCTTGTTTCTTGTTTTTCATAATTTAACCCTTTCATATCATAGGCTATCAGCAATATCTATCACTTTATTGTGAAAAATAAGTTTAAAAAAATGTATTATATATATAACACTGGTCTTCTGAACTTACAATATTTTGAGCTGCAAAAAATACATTTGCACATAATTGAAAGTGATATCCTAATACTTTTAATTGTTTTCTATAACATGGGCTTTAAAGAAGGTCATGTGCTGTGTTTGCAAAGATCACGTATGACACCTCTTTAAACTAATTATTTATTGATTAAAATTCAAATGGATAAAAAAATATAATTTCACATGATCTTATAAAAGTGGCTGTTTATAATAAACTTCTATAAATTTTATGCACGCATATTACTCTTACCTGACACTGATATTAAAATCATTGTTGCGGTCTCTATGATTTGGCTTAATTTATTTTTAAGAGAAGTGTAAGGATAATACAACTTCAGCATTTGGACAGTATTCTGCACTCATTTTGAAATTGACATTAGACATCATCTGACATAAAATTAATGAATAAAATGTAATTGATCTCATAGATGTGAGTGTTGTGGTTCCTGGTCATAGCAGCAC
Source organism: Pseudorasbora parva (assembly GCF_024679245.1). Lineage (NCBI taxonomy): Eukaryota > Metazoa > Chordata > Actinopteri > Cypriniformes > Gobionidae > Pseudorasbora > Pseudorasbora parva. The sequence continues at coordinate 11,839,060 of NC_090182.1, read as the reverse complement.
CAGTTGCTGCAGTTAATGAGGTGAATTCAAATGACTTAGACAAAGTCCCTTTATTTATTTTTTCCCATATTAAATGCCTATTGCCTGCTGTGCACAGTTAAGCTGATGCCACCGGGGTGGCGGTGCCCCCGGCTTGGGCCCGTCATCGCTGCTCGCAGCTTTAATTCATTCTTGTTTTATTACTGACTATTGCAACAAGTTACCTTTATAAAAACACAAATACATTAAGCAAACATTTTGGTGAGAATTCTAATTTCTTTTTAAGATTTTTTTTTTTAAGTTATCGAGTATCGTGTACTTTTGGTGGTATCTGTATCGAATGCTAGATTTTTGGTATTGTGACATCCCTAGCTTGGATGTCATAAAGAAAACAATTAAGTTGTATTGTGGTTCTCTGACTCTGTGTATTATGTTCTGCAGGCTGAAGTTTTATATAAGAAAAACCCGAAACTGTTGAGCCAACTGCAGCACTGTGAGGAAACCGGGATTCCACTGGTGGCTATTTTAGGAGAGCAAGAACTCAAAGATGGAGTCGTCAAACTGCGCAACGTGGCCAGCCGAGAAGAGGTGAGATTTGACCTCTCTAGACTGTCTGAGATTTGTTTTAATCTGTAATGTGCACTGTAATGTGCACTTTTTTTTTAAATCACCCTTTTTTCTTGTTTCCTGCAGGTGGATGTTCTCAGAGCGGGCTTAGTGGATGAAATCAAGAAACGGACCTTGTAATCTTAAACAAAAAAGTCTTAAAAGCAGTCACCATATAGACAGGGAGAACGGTGGAGCTATTAACCATATGCCCGTTACAGCTGTGTCAGTTGAACATGTACATTAACAAGGAAACATTCAACTCATTGCCTGCTCTTTTAATATGTGCTCGGATTACGTCAGATCTATCAATAAATGAGTAACTAAGATATTGTTTGTCTTGTCTTTATGATTTTAATGCCATTCAAAATGCACCTTTAACATTTCCTGAACATACAATGCTTATCTGCCATATTATTAGAATTTTACAGCTGTAAATAATTTTTTTTTTTTTTTTTACAGTCATAAGGATCTATAAATCATACAATTTTGGGCCAAATTATACAGTTTACAACCAAACACAACAAACCTGGGGCTTTATATATATAAAAAAAATTATAAAAAAAGATTTATGCCCTAATAGCAGCAGATTTCTCCTCAACCCATGTGATTTGTTACCATTCATATCTGTAGTTTTGTGACTCAGTTTAATAGTTATGTTAGGGCAAGTATGAGCAATAGATGGATGCCATAATTAGGGATGTGAGCAATAGCTTGCACAAGTATTATTTCTTGAACAACTTATTTACTGTACAAAAGTCATTTATAGTCAGTACAACCCATCAAACAAAGAAACGAGCACACCATGCAGAGTCAACCATCGTGACAAACACACAAAGCAAATCGTGAAAAGTCAAATACGGTGAAAACATTCAAAATAATAAGTAGTGAAAACATGCAGTCAATCAAATGTGATGAGGCTGCCTAAACATAAAAGATTAATATTACATAGTTAAAATATCATAAAACATTATATCAACAAGAACATAATACTTTAAACCTCTTTCATACCACTGAATTAAAGAGCTTGTGAAATTAAAAGAAATTCACTGCCTAGTTCCGCTTTTATATATATATATATATATATATATATATATATATAGTAAATGAAATATTTCCATGTATCATAAATTTCCACTTATTCATCCGAAACTAGAGCAGTACATGCCTTCAAACCATAATACTGAACGTAAAACTGATAACGTTACATTACATTAGCAAAAACAGCTCACATTTTAGAAAGGTCGCAAATTTGAGACCTTGCACATGGTTTGGATCACCTGCTCGGCGGCGGCCCGACAAACTTCCCCCTTCATTGCTTGAGCGCTGGTGCCTGGAAGGATCTGGACCGCTCCGAACAGAGGCAGAGGGAGGCCTGGAATAAGGACTTTGAAGGCGAAGTATAAGAAGCCGTCTGGGCCAGTGTGATGGTAACGGACTTCATACTGTGGTGCACCGAGTCTGTTCACCTCGCACATACTCTGCAGCTGAGATACGGTGTCACGGTTCACAGGGGCTTGAGCCATCATCTCATCTCTTGGCGGGGCGGTCGGACCCCCCACGGCCCGGAAGAAGGGCTGGAGAGTGGGGTGTGATGGGACATTATGAGAGAGCTGAGGATACAGGCGTGGCGGGGTGAGGGAGGGTTTAGTGAGGGGTTTTAGACCAGGTGTGGTAAAGAAGTCATCATCTTGTCCCATCTCCTTGACACGCTTGGACTTGGAGAAGGACGTCCAACTTACGGTAATAGAAATGCCGCACTGCTTCTTAAAAGCTGGAATGACAAATACACAGCTTGAAGATAAACGATTAACATTATAATTTTCCTCGATAAAATTAAAACAAAAGTTTGTTTTAAGGTTTATGCAGGGTTAGTTCACCCAAAAATGAAAATTATGTCATTACTTACTCACCCTCATGTCGTTCGACACCCGCAAGACCTCCGTTCATCTTCAGAACACAAATGAAGATATTTTTGTTGAAATCCGATGGCTCAGACAGGCCTCCTTCCATTGCCCACAATGTCATTTTCTCTCTCAAGACCCATAAAGGCACTAAAGACGTCATTACAAACCCCATCTCACTACAGTGGCTCTACAATAATTTTGACAAGATTAGTTTTTGTGTGCAAAAAAAACTTAAATAACGACTTAAAGTGATGGCCGATTTTAAAACAATGCTTCCTGAATCCTCTGAGCTTAATGAGTCAGCATATAGAGATTTATGATTAGATACACTAATTCATAAAGGTTTGAAGGCTTATGAAGCGGTGTTTTGAAATCGGCCCATCACTATACAAGTCATTATTTTGTTTTTTGTTGTTTTGCGCACAAAAACTATTCTCGTCGCTTCATAAAAGTATTGTAGAGCCACTGTAGTGAGATGGACTTTGTAACGACGTCTTTAGTGCCTTTATGGGTCTTGAGAGAGAAAATGACTTTGTGGGCAATGGAAGGAGGCCTGTCTGAGCCATCGGATTTCAACAAAAATATCTTCATTTGTGTTCCGAAGATAAACAAAGGTCTTATGGGTGTCGAATGACATGAGGGAGAGTAAGTAATGACTGAATTTTCATTTTTGGGTGAACTAACCCTTTAAAAGGGGAATGAAAGCATTACTCATTTGAACCGCGCCACATGAACCATTTATTCACTCGGCTCAATGAACGATCCAGTTAGAAGGCTTTTCGATCTACAAATCACCATTTACTATTAGTGCCCGCCCGCTAGACCCATATATTTATTTATACATGTAGTGGGGGCGCCGTGTACACAGTAATACAATGAAAAGTAGAATACACAAAAATAAATTGAAGTTACGTCTTGTTCTGAATAAACAAATCAGTAATGATGTCATAAATCACAAGCATGACACTATACAGTGTATTAATCTGTAATACAATTTTAAGAAAGGGATGATGAAAAATAATCCAAGGAGCTCTACAATAGATGTAGAATTGAAAGACAGCATCAAAAATAAATTATTTAGGTTACAGCTGCATCTGGGGTGAAAAATTACTGACTTTATTATTGTTATTTTCATAGCTTTTAATATACTCTTTCTTATCATAAAAATAACTTTATTAACATTTATTTATCTTCAACAAGAATCCTTTTAGTAAGGAGACCTCAGAAATCTGAAACCAGAATGAAAAAATTGTTTTTTGCTCAAAATGGTGTTTCAAAGCAAAGGGAAAAAATAAACATATATTGGCATATCGGATATCAGCAAAAATCCAATATCGTGCATCCCTATTTACTATGTAACACTAACTGCACCATGGTATTGTGACAGAAACAAGGGATATAGAATTATTATTCTGTTAATGTATTAAATGCATTAAAGAGTAATGGAATATAATTACATTTTTTGCACCCTTTTTTCAGGTGACACGTTTGGTTTAGGGTTTTCATGGCTTTTATTTTGTAATTTTCTTAGTCAAGGTTCCTGGTTGTGTCATCTGTTTCCCTTGCCATTTTGTGAACATGGCTGTGTCTGAAATCATCCCCTATACCCTTAAATAGTGGATTATTTGTGGGGACAGCTATTTGTAGTTGTGTCCGAAACCACTGGATGTTATTGAGTGCACTCATTTATTCCCAGAATGTACTGCAATAACGAGTGTACTGATGTACTAGAGAATACCTATAATGTACCACGCCGTATGAATTCCCGTCTGAAAAAAGTAAAACTTTTCTGATAAAAATGCGCCTTTTTTATAGCTGACCAATGATAAGCGAGTAGCGAGACCCGATTCGTTTCCATAACAACAAGCAAAATGTTGTGACATATTGCCTAGCCCTATGGTGACGTAATATGTCCATTGTTAAAGGTGACCTATTAAGCCCTTTTTCAAAATCTTGATTTTGTTTTTGGGGTCTACTACAACAGGTTTTCATGCTTGAACATTCTAAAAACACCTCTGTGTTCACACTTGACATCTTTTTTGACAAAGAAAAAGTTGACAAGCGCTCTTTTAGGAAAAAAAAAGAAAAGAAAAAAAGGTTTTGGTTCCAAATAGCAGCCGAGGGTGTCTTTTGTTGCTATAACAACAGCTGCAACAAGAGCGCTGTGTGGTGCTTGATTATACGGGGAAGAAAACAGTATGGTGCTTACAATAATTTAGTCCAGGAGCTTCGGATGGATGATGTGCGGTTTGCTGCATATTTTAGACTTAATAAAAGTCAGTTTGGAAACCTGCTACTGCTGTTTAGTCGATCTACCAACACCTTCTCCATTTTCTTGATGTTATGGAAACAAATCTGGTCGCTACTTGTCATTGGTCAGCTGTCAAAAATGCTCTTTATATCAGAAAAGTTGAACTTTTTTCGAAAAGACACCCTGAGCTGCAGAAAAAGATATTGGCGTTTGTGTTTAAAAAAAGCGTTATGACTTCTTTAAAAACACGGTTTACTCCAAAGGATTATGATGTAAAACAGACGCTGGCAGCTTCAAAAAAAGATGTCAAGTGTGTCACATATTTTCAAATGCTGCAAGGACCTTTCCCAGTCTGTCAGTAACGCTCTGTTTTGTTCCCGTCTCTGTGAAGCCCCTCCTTCCGAAAAGTGCCATGTGCTCTGATTGGTCGCGATTAGTTAACTGCTTTGAGTGCGTTTCAGAAATGTCGCGCCCCTTACCATGACCACGGGTTTCGACATATTTCTAATGCAACTCAACCAGGCCATTCATTTCATTACCAAAATGCTTCCATATTCCAGGCAACATACCTTCCACAAGCACTTTCTTGGCCATGGACGCCGCGTAGTGGGAGGAGTAGTTCACTAGAGCCACGACCTCTCTCCCTTTGGGCCCGGCCAACTTCAGCAGGACATCCTCCACACCCTCAGACATCATTTGGAGCACCATCAGCATCTCCGCCTGATTCACGTTAGTCGGAAGATCCCCCAGGCGCAGCTGCCGCTTCTCCGTGCTCCTGCGAACCGTCAGACAAGCCCCCTCCTGCAGAGGGTACTGATGGAGGGTCATGACGGCGGTGGACGCGGTGAAGGGGTCACCGTACTTTGCATAGGCAAAGCCTCGGTTCTGCCCGCTGAAGTTCATCATGAGACGGAACTCATAAAGTGTACCGACGCTCTGAAAAAGAGGAATCAGACGGTCCTCATACACATCACGTGGGATCTGACTGATGAAAACCTCACAGCCTGGGCCGGGAGCAGGACCTTGCCAGCCTAGAGGAGGAGGAGAAGAAGAAAAGAAAGGTCAAAATTAGAGATATTTAAAGTGAATGGGATTAGATTTCAGAAGGACAATTTATGAGAACAGAATGAGATTGAAGACTTGAAATGCCTATGATTTAAAGTGATTAAGTAAATATATATGAACTACCATATTCATAACAGAAATACAGTAAATACTGTATACAATAAGATAAAAAATACAATATAAAAGTAAAAAGCACAAATATTAAAACCTGCATATATTCACCTCTGACACATGGGTTTGATTCTTTATCTGTTGCTGGTTTGATTGGCATTCCAGTAAACATTATTTTAGGTAAGTTCAAAAGAGACTCGCTTTTGGTAAAGACAAACAGTTTTGCGTAATTAAAATGTGCACCTTAAATTTTCATTTCGATTGTGTGTTTGACAGTCACTAAATGATAGTTAAACATTTGCCATGAAAACACTTTGCTTGTATAATACATTTCTTTTTTATTTTATTTGAAATTTTATATTTTAGACAACTGAACTGAACAGTCTGGAAACACAAATATTTTTCCATACAATTAAATTATAGTTAATCGTTATTAATATAAACTATAAAGAAACAGTACAATATTTCTTAATTTTCCACTGAGAGTGTTTTTAAACAAAATAGCAGTAATAGTTAGCTGTACCTTCAATACTTCATGAATTCAAACTGTGATTAAAAACTTTCAAGATTAGGTAAAATTATATAATCTGAGCTTTCAGAGCAGAATTATACTAAAACTTTAAAAACTTATGAAAACATTCCATAATAAACACTGACTAGAGACCCAAATCAAAGCTAAAATAACTGATGTTCTAGTATCGCAAAAACTACAAAGACACTATATCTATATGCTCATGATTATTGTTGTCATCACCTGACCCATGTAGTGCCATGTTCCACTATTTGGGGGATGCTGTTGCAAAAGTTTAATGCGTGTTAAAGGGTTAGTTCACTGTAAAAATGAAATTTCTTTCATGAATGACTCACTTCAATGTCGTTCCACACCTGTAAGATCTCCGTTCATCCTCGGAACACAGTTTAATATATTTTAGGTTTAGTCCCGAGGGCTTTCTGTCCTTTGAATGTAAGTGTATGCCCATTTGCTGTCCACGTCCAGAAGGTAATGAAAACATCATCACAGTAGTCCATATGTGACATCAGTTGGTTAGTTAGACTCTTTTAAAGCGTCGACAATACATTTTGGTCCAAAAATAAAAAAAAATACGACTTTATTCAGCCTTGTCTTCTCTTCCGCGTTCCTCAAATAAAGAATCAAACGGTCATCATGAATCAAGATTCAAAACTGGCAAACTGCCGAAATCACGTGACATTGGCGATATGAATCACGAATCAATAGGCTGATTTGCGACCGTTTGATTCTATATTTGAGGTTTGAAAACAAACGCGGAAGAGAAGACAGTGCTTAATAAAGTCGTATTTTTTGTTATTTCTGGACCAAAATCTATTGTCGACGCTTTAAAAGAGTCTAACTAACCAACTGATGTCACATATGGACTACTTTGATGATGTTTTTATTACATTCTGGATGTGGACAGCAAGTGGGCATACACTTATATTCAAAGGACAGAAAGCCCTCGGGACTAAACCTAAAATATATTAAACTGTTCTGAAGATGAACGGAGGTCTTAGGGGTGTGGAACGACATTGGGGTGAGTCATTAATGAAAGAAATTTCATTTTTGGGTGAATTAACCCTTTAAAGGTGCACTATGTAGTATTTTTGTAGTAAAATATCCAAAAACCACCAGGCCAGTGTTATATATTTTTTCTATTAATTATAATTTCCTATTATTAAGTTAAAAAATATTTTATTCCAAGGATATGACATTTTTACAGAAGACTAACAATCATTTGACTGACCACGTGAGCAGTGTTCCCAGGTGCGCAGGATCACAAAATTTGCTCCTTCAACGGGAATAAATCATCATCCGAATGCACGAGTTTTATCACTGAGGTGGCATGCAAATGTATTTGTACGGACGTCCACATGAGAAACAATTACCGTCCGAATAGGGCTTTACACATATGGACAATTATTGATAAAATATGTTTACATTACATTTCTAGTGAGCATTTCTATTAATTTTCCACAAAAGTATTAAGGGGGTCGCACACCGGACGCGGAGCTCGGCAGCGCTCGGCGGCGCGCCACGCAGCGTCTCAGGTATCGCACACCAGACGCGCACATTTTAAAAGGCTAAGTTTATTATACATTTCCCCAAAATATGTTTAGACTTTATTCAAGCTGTTGAACTCAGAATGTAAAACAAATGTGTCTTGTAGCAAAGGTTGAAATCAGTATACCTTAACGATAATATACTTTTAATATAAAGCCTTGAAATGGCGCTCTGTGGCGCGGCAGGATTTAGAACAACTTCCTGAGTCGCCGCGGACAGGCGCCGAATGCCGCCACCGGTGTGCGTACACTCATTGAAAACAATGTGTTCGAATTTTAAAGACGTGGCGCGCCGCCGAGCTCCGCGTCCGGTGTGCGACCCCCTTTAGCCTGGATGCCAGCCGAACTTAGCCCCGCCCACAATATTTTTAGGTCAGGCAGTTCGGTCTGGCCTTGCTCCATAGAGGAGTAATTATCCCCGAACAGAAACTGTTCAGACCAATGAAATCATCAGGGCGGGGTTAGTTCATTAAATGATTTTTATTTTTTTACAACACCAGCAAAGATCGTGTATTCCAGCCTGATTTCAGCATGCGTGCAGACGGGGTTGCCAAGTTTTTACATCAAAACCCGCCAACTACTAGCCCTAAACTTCTCAGGGGGTTCTCCGGGGGAAAAATGTGTGTTATTTTGGCAAGGTTGCCTGCTAAAATTCACACTCATGGGTCTATAGTCGCTTCAACCCGACCTTTGACAATGCGTTGCTCCGTTGCTCTGATTGGTTGTAGGTCTGTCCAATTGATGTCTGTCCTGGTTCGGTTGAAACACGCCCCATAATCACAGCCTAATGGAGCAGTTTCAGACTCATATTCTGACTAGAATTGAGTATGACCACGTCAGGCTACGAAAGTATACCATCTGAGGAGGTCTGGGCGATCTTTACTGTACTGTTATCCTTTCATCCAGAGCAACAGAGGGAGCTCATGAGAAGAAAACAGCAGTTATGAGTTATACGAGTTAATCGGAGTGCATGCTTTATCATCACATATGGGTGCATTAGTCAAGAATTAACATATGCAGAGGGAAAAGAGACAAAAACATGAAAAATCTATTTTTATGTGAGTGGTGGGAATAAAACATTGAAAAACACTTTGGATGGTGGTAAAATTACTGACTAGCCCCTGTAGATGTAAAAACCTTACCAGAGAAACAATTACTATCTGAATAGGGCTTTAGACTAGTAGTTTTTGGTGACAACCTAAACTAGTTGAAAATAACTAGGCCTAATTTATTTTGTTTTATGACTTTTTTGTGGCTGGTGATAGGACATAAATATATAATTGTCAACTAGTCCAGGTCTATCCTAAAGACAAATATTAAAGCTGGTGTTTGATTTATACATGTTAGACATCTAAGTGATAGGCATATCAGAATTCAAATTTGCTCATCTACAATCCGTCCATCTACTCTCAAACCTTCCAATCAGCAATAATTGAGCAGCAATGAGGACCTGCAGCCTAATTGAGCTCCAGGTGTCCATGTTTCAATGAGGTAGACGCAAAGCACAAAAGGGGCATGGTTTAAACTTTCAATAAGTACACTGATACATTGGATACAATTTCTACTTAACAAGCCAGTTAAAACCCAAATGATGAAGATTTATGCTCAAAATCTCAAAAAATGAGAGGCCTGCTCTTGCTCTGCTAATGATATAAAGAAAAACGAGAGGCTTCTTTAAGTGATGCCATGTGCTACAGCTCTGTCTTCATCCGCACGAAGCTTCAATCTCATGCAAAGAGACATAAGAGCTCGAAATGCCACAGGCTTTGTTTTAATTGCAATGGGCTGATCTCGGTTCAATTCCACAGCACTTACCCGGAGGAGGACCACCATATTTCCTCTGCCCGTTGACCTGTGTTAAAGTGATGGAGCTTTTCTGCACCCATTCTTTCAGTGACTTCAGTCTCTGCGGGTTCAAAACCTGCCAGCAATAAAATTAGAGGTGATGTAATGCTTTACGTGTTATATCGATGAGCCGACGTTCTCTCAAAACGAATAAACTCCTTCTTGCGCCACATTCTACTACGCAAAGTTTTGGTAAACGTATGCTGTTTATAAACAGAAGCAGTAAATATGAGCTCACCTGCTGCTGTTGCTGCTGTCCCTCCATCGTTATCCGCTTATGATGGCACACCTGTAAATTGGTGGAAAAGTCAAGCAAAGGTCATTAAAATAAACCTCATGACTCCTCTAGAGCCACTATTGGACACACTTGAGGAAAGTGGGCGGATTCCTCGCAACGTTACTCAAATTTAAGTACAAGACTTGCAAAAAATAAAACTTTATATACAGATTGATAAATGTATTATCGTTCATGTATGCATTAGTTTTGAGATTAAATCATTATGTAACTTTTTAAAACGGGTTTAATTGAGGCACAATACTGACAGACGTTCCGCTCTTCACCAGCAGGGGGCAGCCGCGCACGTGATTATTAAAGCGAACCCTGGACACATTGTTGCTTTTTATCACATGGTTAAGTTTTGTCTCTTTTTACAACAAAAAGAGATTTATTTATTTTTTTGATTGTAATCAAGTTTTATTCACACAAATGTAGATGTCTTGAAGTTTCTCCATGTTGTGAGGCATTTAAAACGATTTAGGGATATTTCTAAAAAATAAAAAAAAATAAAAAGAGGAGTGCCTAAAACTCTTTAAATTACTGACAACATATATTGGTTAACCCCCCTGAAATGTATTTTAATTTGTGTTACATGTTTTGTATTAATTTAAATTCGTATTCATTTATTTTATTATTATTTTGTGTGTATAAGATATGCTGCTTGGTCTTGTTGATTTGTTTAACAATTATTTGATGATAGCCTACTGCCTGTTTGTTATTCTGCTTGGAAGAAAAAAAAAACTTTTAAAATCAAGTTTGGATTTCATCTTTTTAGAGTCATATATGTGCAAATACAACATTTTATGTATATTTAATTATTCAATGTACAAAGCAGCATGACATATGGAGCTCATCCTGTGTTTTAATTCAAGTGAAGGAAAAAAAGATGTTTTGTTTTTAGGTGTCCTGCTGTGTTGAGCTTGTCACAGGTCATGACCCCTGCACCATAAAACTGTCAACTGAGAAAAACAGCAGTGGTTGTTGTGTTGTTCATGGACATTCTATGTGTATATATTATATTATATTATATTATATTATATTATATTATATTATATTATATTATATTATATTATATTATATTATATATTATTTTATATTATATTATATTATATTATATTATATCATATTATATTATATTATATTATATTATATTATATTATATTATATTATATTATATTATATTATATTATATTATGTTATGTTATATAATTCATTTAAAAATATATTTATTTACAACTATCTATTTACTCACAAAGTAATGATGGATGGGTGGTTGGTTGGTGGGTGGGTGGGTGGGTGGATGGATGGATGGATGGATGGGTGGTGGATGAATGGATGGATGGGTGGATGAATGGGTGAGTGGGTGGGTGGTTGATGGATGGGTGGATGGATGAATGGATGGGTGAGTGGGTGATGGGTGGATGGATGGATAGATGGGTGGGTGGTTGGTGCAAGGATGGATGGATGGATGGATGGATGGATAGATGAATGAATGGGTTGGTGGATGGATGGATGGATGGATGGATGGATGGATGGATGGATGGATGGATGGATGGATGGATGGATAGATAGATGAATGAATGGGTGGGTGGATGATGGATGGATGATGATGATGGGTGGATGGATGAATGGGTGAGTGGATGATGGGTGGGTGGATGATAGATGGATGGATGGTTGGATGGATGAATGGATGGGAGGGTGGGTGGTTGATGGATGGATGGGTGGGTGGATGAGTGGATGGGAGGGGGACTAGATGGATGGATGGATGGATGGATGGATGGCTGGATGGATGAATAGATGGATGGATGAATGGTTGAGTGGGTAGATGATGGATGGATGGATGGGAGGGTTGATGGATGGATGGGTGGATGAATGGATGGGTGGGTGGATGATGGATGGATGGATAAATTGATGGGTGGATGACTGGATGGGAGGGTGACTGGATGGGTGGATGGATGAATAGATGGATGGATAAATAGATGGATGGGTGGATGGATGGATGATAGATGATGGGTAGATGGATGAATGGATGGTTGGTTGGATGGGTGGGTGGATGATGGATGGATTGATGTTTGGATGGATTGATGGGAGGGTGAATGGATGGATAGATGGATGAATGATGGATGGATGGGTGTTTGGGTGAGTGGGTAGGTGGTTGAAGGATGGAAGGATGAATGTATGAATGGATGGATGGATAATGGATGGGTGGGTGGATTATAGATCCTTCAGAAATCATTCTAATATGCTGATTTGCTGCTTAAGAAACATATCAATGTTGAAAACAGTTGTGCTTAATATTTTTTGGATGGTTAGAAATGAGTATTTATCTGCATACAACATTGTAAAAGTCTTTACTGTCACTTTTTGTTCATATTACAAGCATACTACCTTGAAACATGTATCGTTGCATATATGTTTATAATACTGCAGGAAAACAGAAACAACATCTTTTTCATGCTTCATTTTAAACTGTCAAGTGTGAATAAATAATCTGAAGATATTTGGTACCTCTGTTTGTAACTCCACTTCAAAGGCCACGCTTGTTAAAACATGCATTTTTATTATGTACTAAAAAACCTGTCTTTAGACTTATCTTAAAAAATACACATTACCATGACATCTTGTTTTTAAATTTGCATATGTCTAATTTGGATAAACACCATCTGAGTTGTTCTTAATGGTGGCAAATAAATTAAGAGTTTAGTGTGTCGCAGCTACAGCTCTGGCCAAGTTACAATAAAATGTCGGCCTGGAAAATAAATGACATGAAAATGATCAAAGACGGTATTTTATGAACCGGCTTTTGAATTAACACCACCTTAGCGAATGCGTGAGAGTGTAGGTACACAGTTTGTCAGTGTAAAGTGACGCGGTGCCAGATGAAAGGCAGAACCTGGCTTAGTTCTCAGTGTGGCCTGCAGCTCTGACTTTTTAGCAGGAGAAAATCCCTCCATTGCCTAACAGCTTTTTAATTCTCCGAAAAGAAAAAAAACAGACAGAACAGAAAACTGGCATATCTTTTTCTCACCCCCTTCTGCACCTTGCGTCGTTCGCATCTTTTAATTTTCCTGGCGGAGAGATGCGTGATAGACTACGTCTATTTACCGCAGTGCAATTAAAGTTTGTTTGCGTGGAAATCAACACATCAACACTTCCTAATGTAGCGAAGGTCATAAAGCCATCTCACATTGTCACATGTGCTGCAGGCACGAGGATAATGATATTAAACTGTTCATTTCCATTTACAGTCTGCGCATATCATTTTCACAAATTGGAATTGTGAAATGTGAAAATGTGGCCTGCTTCTTAGGTCACTAGCCTATTGGATTGAAGCATGTTTTTATCCAGCGTCAGGTGGTGATAAAAAAGTGCAGAGTTTTATGACAAGCATAATTAAGTTGTATTCTGATATTACTGTGTTACTTGTTTATACAGAGCGTTGTGTCTGCCTTTGGCTAATTAATTTATAACCTTTTGCATCTAAACATTGAAATCAGGCCTATCTGACTGATGTTATCTGGTTGCTATGCAATGTGTGCCGCATAGCGACAGCAGTTCCATTGCCGTGGGGTCGCCACGCACATCTGTGAGCCTGTCCTGAAATGCACGCACACACACACACACACACACACACACACACACACACACACACACACACACATTCTCTCATACCGCTCCTGCCCCGCCTTATGTAGAGGCTGATCCTGCCCCTCTGCCTCCTCGGGGCTCACCGAGGGACACGCAATCTGTCCAATGTCAAAACTCATATCCTCAGTCCTGTCACTCACCCTGTAAACACTCGCACTAACTTTCAGAGCGTTGCGATGAACTTTAATCTTCTTTTGGCATTTAGGAGTAATGCTTGATCTGAGACACCAATAACACATGTACAGTGCCCTCCACTAAGGAGTAAAATATCTCTGAAGTATATTCCCATATGGAAGTTTTTTTTAGCACAACAGGGTGACTAGGAGTGTGAACTTGTCCAGCCAAGACTTCCTGTTCCGCAGTATAAATATCAGGAAACAGAAAGACCAAATTCCCTTAAAGGGGGGTGAAATGCTGTTTCATGCATACTGAGCTTTTTACACTGTTAAAGACTTGGATTCCCATCCTAAACATAGACAAAGTTTCAAAAACTAATGTTGGACGTTTGATGGAGTATTTCTGTGTCAAAAATACTCCTTCCGGTTTCTCACAAGTTTCGGAGAGTTTTTTTCGAGTATGGCTCGGCTTGACGTTAATAGAGCAGAAGGTCCTTGTATGGGCCGTACGGGCTCTTCTCCCGGTAGGGTGCGCGTGAGCGTGACTAGATGCATGCCGCCCATAAACACTGCTCTCAGGTGCAGATCCAGTCGTCCGTGCAACACTTCTATCGCACCGCACTTCACTTTATTCCTATGGGTGACGTCAAGCGACTTCAACGCTTCAGCACAGCATTCCGGGGAGGCAGCGCTGCATTTGAACCGATTTGAACGCAGAAATGACGGGAAGCTTCACAACATCGCTTCAGTCACGTCCCAAAAGTGGATCTCCACGGTCACTGCTGTCACAGGACTTCACCAAATCAACAGTTACCAAAGAATTCCCTTAAAGGGCGAAGTGTGTTTTTGACGGAGTGGTCCCAGCGATAAAGGTTCGGTCCTGCTTTGGAAGCAGGCGGTGAGTAAAACTGCTTCAAATGTCTGCGCTGTTGGCTATCGTCGCGTGAGTTAACATCATTAACAACACGATCGTGTATAACGTTAGTTAATTTATCAATGGAGCATGCGATCTAAGGTGTGTGTTTAAGTACATTTGTTTAGCTGACCACTAGGTGTCAGTTTGTTTATTGTAAAACCACCCAAACATAAACCTAGCGTTCTCACAAAGCGTGCTTCGTCATTCAAATGCGCTAACGGTTACTCCATTGTTGTTCTATGTATAACGTTACACTATTCTGACGTGCAAAACCGTTTTGCTTGCTAAGGTTTAGTCGCATACAATAGTCCATAAACCGAATCATGTCCTCATAAACTGCGAGTAAAGACACACAAATGTTGACAGGCCACTAAATACAGTACATACCACAGAGACGGACGTCCTGCTGTTGCTGTTTCTCCTGTTCAATTTATTTCAGCCTCCGGATCTGATTCTGGATCATATCTGTATTAGTTGAATCTGGGTAGCGTTTTCTTCTCCGCGCTTGAGGACGTCACCGCTTTGTGTGTGCTCATCATTCTTTAGCTCCGCCCACACGATATGCCTCCAGGCGCTCGTTTTTTTTCCGGAAAGACTCGGTACAGCCTATCTTTCTTTTATAAATATAATAAAACTAAAGACTTTTCGGATATATGAAGGATGCAATACTACTCTATAGGTACTCAAGATTGACATGAGATTGACTGAAACTGAGTGTTACACCCCCCCCCCCCCCCTTAATCATTCATCACTATGAGTAAAAACACAGAATATAGTTCTGATGTGCAGCAAAAGAGGCTTGAGCTTCACAAAATAGAAAGAGGCTGTAAGAAAAGGATCACAGCTGGAGATCTGCTGAGATTAGTTGAGTCTTGGGGTCAGAAAGCCTAACATTTTTTTATCAAACAACCCCTACATCACCACATGTTGTTCGGGAGGGATTTTTAAAAAATCCTTCTCGCTCATTTAAAAACAAACTCCAGCATATTCAGTTGTCAGACACGACTGGAACTTCAAAAGGGACCTGGTTCTGTGAAACTAAAAAATAGCTTTTGGCAGCAAACAGGGATAAAAAGTACCCCATGCCCACGGTTAAATATGCTGGATCTTTAATGTTGTGGGCCAATTGTTTGGTGGAGCTCCTTGAATTCTTGTTCAGATACATGGTATTATGGATTCAAGCAAATACCAACAGATAAAAAAATCAAAACCTTCTAAGAAAGAAATCCTATAACGGGTCGTGGTTGGTCTTCCATCGGGACAATGATCCAAAACAAACATCAAAATCAACACAAAAAAATGTGTCACTGAGCACAAAATGAAGCTTCTGCCATCGCCGTCCCAGCCCCTGACCTGAACCCTATAGAAAATGAGTGATGAACTGAAGAGGATAGATAGATAGATAGATAGATAGATAGATAGATAGATAGATAGATAGATAGATAGATAGATAGATAGATAGATAGATAGATAGATAGATAGATAGATAGATAGATAGATAGATAGATAGATAGATAGATAGATAGATAGATAGATATTGCTTAATTTGTTGTACTTCTTTTGACTAGCTGTTTATTCATTCAGGAGGTAATAAAGCAACTTCCATCTTAAGTGCAGGAAGAGCTATCATTTCTTAAAAGCCTATCAGCGCCACAATAAATAGTAAACAGTAACCGTTTTCGAGAGAGGAACAGCTTGCTCATAGCTTAGAGGCTTCCTGATGTTTTAACCTGGGAAAAAAATGGCTGACATCTCTGAGTTCCTCCCTCCGGCTGCAATAAAGCCAGATCCTCTCATCAAAAACCGCTGCATACGTACTTAAAGGGGTTTGCGGTAATCGTCACTATTACTACTGAAATGTTTCAACAGTTTGTGGTGTAACTCATTCAGCTCCGTTTGTGCTACACTCTTAAAAATATTTAATCATCCGTGGAACCTATTCACTGCAAAGAATAAATAAAAAATAATAATAATCAATAATTATAAAAAAAGGTTCTTCACACACTAAGGAAATAATGGTTATTTTAAAGGGATAGTACATCCAAAAATTAAAATTATGTAATAATTTACTAACCCTTGCGTTGTTACAAACCTGTATGAATTTCTTTCTTCTACTGGAAAAAATGGGGTCCATCAACTGTTTGGTTAACCATAATCTTCAAAATATTTTCTTTTGTGTTCAGCAGAAGAAAGAAACTCTTTAAGAACGATTGACTGAAAGGTACTTTGGGAAACAACCGCTTTTAGAACTTTTATTTCTAGTCGGTAATTTTCTTCAAATTATTTAAATATTATTCAAACGGGGGGCAAGGTTCTTTTAAGAACTTTTCAAGAGGTTTGAGGAACCCAAAATGGCTCTTCTTTTGTATTTGGTTAATATTATTTCTTTTTAGGAGTGTACAGACATAAATGACACATCAAATATATTAGAATTAAAGGTAGAAAAATATGATTTAGAAAGAGGGACCAAAGCCTCTGATTAAGTCTGAAATGACATTTCTAATTTATTAGCTCACCAAACTTTAGCTTTGTGATGTGATGTGTGTGTGTGTGTGTGTGTGTGTGTGTGTGTGTGTGTGTGTGTGTGTGTGTGTGTGTGTGTGTGTGTGTGTGTGTGTGTGTGTGTGTGTGTGTGTGTGTGTGTGTGTGTGTGTGTGCGTGTGCGTGTGTGTGTGTGTGTGTGTGTGTGTGTGTGTGTGTGTCGTTGGACTCATACCTGCTGAGCACATGAAATGTTTTTTGTGATATTTTTTTGTGCCACATGCTCTTATTTTCTGGATGATTGCATGTGCAGTGGTGAGTGAGTATGTGTGTGTGTGTGTATGTGTGTGTGTGTAAGTGAAACATATGAACACTAGCAATCAAGGTGAACAGACGCTGCTAATTCAGGTTGCTGATAAAACGTGTCGATGGTCCTTTGTGGGACTTTCATTACTGTAGCGGAGTCGTGCGTCTGTGTTTTCTGAAGCGTGCTGGTCAATATTAGTACTATAGTCTATCTCAAAGGGACATGTTTGTTCTTCCTCCACCCCACCCTCCTCCTTTTCTCTGCCATCTCTCTCTCTCTCTCTCTCTCTCTCTCTCTCTCTCTCTCTCTCTCTCTCTCTCTCTCTCTCTCTCTCTCTCTCTCTCTCTCTCTCTCTCTCTGTTGTGATGGGTCTGATGCTGACAACGAAGACAAAGCCTATGTACAGGAAGTTGAGATGAATGTCAGCAAGAACAAGGCCCTGATAGGGGACTTATTAACACTTTACAATAAGGTTCCATTTAATGATATTAGGTGCTGCATTAATTAACAAGAACTAACAATGAAAAATACTAAAGCATTTATTAATCTTAGTTAATGCAAATTTCTACATTTACTAATAGAGGGGTTTACAATCTTTTTTATGTCAACCAAAGCACTTGTGTAAAATATTTACTTGAAGTATAGGCTACCCTCCAAGATTAAGGTCATATTTCAATAATTTAATGACGGTTCTCTGATGTTGGTTATTGGCTCCCATGTACATAGATAAAATATTTAATTTTTTTATTTTATTTAATTTTATATTTTGACTTTATAGTTTAAAGTGGACTCAAGCCTCTTTGTCCACATTCACAGTTTTTTAGGAACCCAATCAAATCGAATATTAATATTATTATTGCAATTGTTTGTCAAGGCAAACTTTAAAGTTGGCTTGCGAAAGTGGGACCAAAAAGTTTAAATACGGTTTGAAAAGTTTTAAGTTTTTCAGTTTTAAATTTAAAATAGTTTTAAAGCCAAAAATTGGACGTTTTGAAGGCATATCATATATTATGCTGCTGGCATGTTTCTAACATGAAGTAACACATTGTTAGCACATATTAACACATAGTTAACATGAATTAGCTTGTTGCTAGCATGAATCAGAGCCATAGAGAAAGAGAGTTGCGACAACGGAAGTTCAAAATGCTTGATAGTCACGTGATTCATGTCGACCTCGAATAGTTCCAGGAAGTGCTTTGGCGGGCAATTCAAATTGTCAGTCACAGTGACAGAACTGCGATTTTTGGTAATTAATAGTCAATAAATGCATTGATTTTCAATAATTTTATTACACATCGACATGTTATATTTAACTAATATGTAACTTTCCATACCTTGCAAAAAAAAAAAAAGTAGAATAATTTTCTCTAATTCCATAGCGATGGATGAAACGGAATTGAGATAAAAATTGTGCTGATAATTTAAAATCTTCCTGATTAAACGTCTTATCTTTTAAAAGTGCATCTCAAACGGTCTGTTCTGCTGTAACTCAATGGCGCGGCTGCTGCTTCCAGGGACTATTGAGAGTCTCCACGAGCCGCCATTGCTGTAAAAAAAAAACGTCCCATTGGAGTCTATGGAGTTGTCGCAACTCTTTCTCTATATGGCTCTGGCATGAATTAGCACAATGCTAGTATGAATTAATATGTTTTAACACATTGTTAGCATACATTAACACATTACTTGCATGTTGTAACATATTGCCAGCATAAATTAATGTTTTAACACATTGTTAAGATGCATTAGGAGGGAGGGAGGGAGGGAGGGAGGGAGGGAGGGAGGGAGGGAGGGAGGGAGGGATGGAGGGATGGATGGATGGATGGATGGATGGGTGGGTGGGTGGATGGATGGATGGATGGATGGATGGATGGATGGATGGATGGATGGATGGATGGATGGATGGATGGATGGATGGATGGATGGATGGATGGATGGATGGATGGATGGATGGATAGATAGATCGTATGTATTATATGTACATATAAGGAACAGCTGGAGGACCAATTTGGAACTTACTAGGTCAATTGGGAACATCATTGGGTATAAAAAGAGCCTCTCAGAGTGGCAGTGTCTTTTAGAAGTCAAGATGGGCAGAGGATCCCCAATTCCCCCAATGCTGCGATGAAAAATAGTGGAGCAATATCAGAAAGGAGTTTCTCAGAGAAAAAAGAAGTTTGAAAGAGTTTGAAGTTATCATCATCTACAGTGCATAATATCATCCAAAGATTCAGAGAATCTGGAACAATCTCTGTGCGTATGATCTTTGGGCCCTTAGATGGCACTGCATCACATACAGGAATGCAACTGTAATAGAAAGCACAACATGGGCTCAGGAATACTTACAGAAAACATAGTAGTGAACACTATCAACCGTGCCATTTGCCGTTGCCGGCTAAAACTCTATAGGTCAAAAAAGAAGCCATATGTAAACATGATCCAGAAGTTCAAGCAGTTTCTCTGGGCCATGGCTCATTTAAAATGGACTGTGGCAAACTGGACTAAAGAGGACAAGGACAACCCAAGTTGTTATCAGTGCTCAGATCAGAAGCCTGCATCTCTGATGGAGTTGCATGAGTGTGTGTGTGGCATGGGCAGCTTACACATCTGGAAAGGCACCATCAACGCTGAAAGGTGTATCCAAGTTCTAGAACAACATATGCTCCCATTCAGACGTTGTTTCTTTCAGGGAAGATAACTTGTATTTTCCAACATGACAATGCCAGACCACATACTGCATCAATTACAACATTATGGCTGCATGCGTAGATGAAGGATCCGGGTACTGAAATGGCCAGTGTGCAGTCCAGATCTTTCACCCATAGAAAACATTTGCAGCATCATAAAGAGGAAGATGTGACAAAGAAGACCTAAGACAATTGAGCAAATAGAAGCCTGTTTTAGAAAAGAATGGGACAACATTCCTATTTCTAAACTTGAGCAACTTGTCTCCTCAGTCACCAGACATAAAAAGAAGAAGGGATGCCACACAATGGTAACCATTGTCTTGTCCCAACTTTTTTTTTACATGTGTTGTGTAATGTTGTGTTCTGAATAAAATATTGAAATGTTAAACTTCCACATCATTGCAATCAGATATTTTTTCACAATTTTCACAAGGATTATTCCAGTTTTGATTGTCATTTTTAGGAAAACTGTAAGTTAGAAAAGATATCAACCCGAGTCGGAGCAGTTTAAAGCTGAGTTCTTAATCTCCAGGAGATAGAGTCTAAATGTTTGAGGCAAAAGTAAAATAAGTTTATTAGCATTTCAGTGAGTTGGCTTTCTCAAGCCAACTTAAATATATTACTGCAGATGTATAATAAAAAATGTTTTACGCATTTATGTTAAATTATTCACTTTCAAATTTCAAATCCTCAAGCTTTTATTTTGGTGTAAATGCTGCTTAAAAAGGCTGTAAAGTTGTGCTGAATGACCTCTTAAATGCTGAATGTAGTGTATGAATATGCATACCTTCTTGTTGAGGGGAGGTGTGCTATTAGTTTTTTTTAAGTTATCAGACTTGCAATTTTTCCCTTGGCAGATAATTAAACAGGCTCTCGTTGTGCTGGCCCGTGCACACACACACATCTACACATCTCAGTAAGATTATATGGCAAGAAAAATCTCTAAGGACTTGAGCCACACTGCTGTGGTCAGACAAACAGCGCAGCTGAAGGGCCAGCAGGGGTCAGAGCGAGCTACATTCCCCTAAACCATGGGTGGGGAATGATGATCCTGGAGGGCCAGTGTCCTGCAGAGTACAGCTCCAGCCCTAATCAAACACACCTGAAGCTAATCAAGGTCTTCAGGATTGCTAAAGGTACAGGCAGGTGATTTTTTTCAGAGTTGGAGCTAAACTCTGCAAGAGAGTGGCCCTCTAGGATCAACATTCTCCACCCCTGCCCTAAACCATCCAGATCCTTCATTAGGGGCCCGCAACCACACATACCAATAACTTCACGCATAACTAACAAACATTTACACACCTCTGAAAACATTTGATCTGCTTCAGAAATCACTGTTTGTGCCTATTTGCCCCATAAAAATACCATGTACCAAAAGCATATGAGCCATTCACAGCAGCCTTTTCTATATTGAAAGAATGATTTAAAGTACATTTATTTTAATCATGACAAAGAATGTGATTAAGCATTAAGATGTTGCATTATGTCATCTCAAGCTGAATTACAAATTAATATGGGTTAGTTTGAATCTGAACATGTGACGGGATTAAATATTTTTTGGGGTTATGGGGTTTCTCATTAGCATTAAAATTCAACAATTGTCTAAAAATAGTCAAATAAGAAGAAAAAAAAAGAAACTGTTTTTCTGTCTATTTAATGTGATGGGGTGGTATGTTATGCTTGACCTGCCAAGCATGAAAAAAACCGACAAATTATGAGTCCTAAATGAGAGAGGAACCTGACAACTTTTGAACATGAAGACTCCATGTCCTTCCTATTCATTGTCATTTTTAATTTACTTTTATGTTGAAGTAAATAAGTGACATGATTGGGGGAGAATAAAAATACACAGACAGATAAATTACTTAAAAATTATGTTTTTTTCTATTTTTCTATTTTTCTATAGTTTTCATAATCCGTCAAAATTTGTCTTTGCCACTGGAATAAAAAAAGACTGTTAATATGGTGTCAATGACAAAATGAATTATGTAAATGTTCTGTTTTTTTAAAACACAAAATATAAAATAATAAAAATATTCTATACTCATGTGTAAACCATCACACACAGACACGTATATGTTTGATCGGATCACACAGGCGACAGCCCTCTCTCCCACGTGCATCAATGAGCCTTGGCCGCCCATGACCCTATCGCTAGTTCACCACTGTTCCTTCCTTGGACCAATTTTGATAGATACTGATCACTGCAGAGTTGTGCACCCCACCCACAACACCCCACAAGAGCTGCAGTTTTGGTGATGCTCTGACTCAGTCGTCTAGTCATTACAATTTGGCCCTTGTCAAACTCACTCAAATCCTTACGCTTTCCCATTGTTCCTGCTTCTAACACATCAACTTTGAGGACAAAATGTTCACTGGCTGCCTAATTTATCCCACTAACAGTGCCGTGATGAAGAGATAATCAGTGTTATTCACCTGTCAGTGGTCATAATGTTAGGCCTGATCGGTGAATTACACACTGTGTTCCAAATTATTATGCAAGTGACATATCAGTAGGATTTCATTACAATAAGCATTCAGATTAGTTTTAATTGTTCATATCTTTTTAGGTCTAACTGGTATCAATCAGACAGATTTGTTAAATAGTTTCCCAGGTCTAGGTAAATGGAAACCCTAAGAGGTTGTTTCTCATTAATAAGTAAGTCACAGTTCTCATGCAATATGGGGAAGAAGAGAGATCTTTCTGAAGATGAAAAGCATGAAATGTTATTCAAAAGGCATGAAAACAACAAATAGTGTGTGATAACTGAATGGAGATTATCAAACTATCATAATATTGGAGTTATTTACAGCACAGGAGAACTCTGTCAAATAAAGGCGTGTTAAGGAAAGTTTCTGTCCTAAATGAATTGTATAAATTAAAAGAACAATACATTTTTTAGAGAGAAACTTCTCTTAATGCACATTTAGTTCTCATGTAAATTACATAGTTTGATAATCTCCATTCAGTTTTTGCACAATATTAGTTGTTTGCATTCCTTCTGCATAAAATTGCAAAATTATTGTACCTAATGTTACTTGCACACTTGAGCACGACTCATGTATATCAAATGAAACTTTGAACTTAAATGTCTCTTGCCCACTATGTATGTTACATAGGTCATGTCATGCTTTCATTTGATCTATTTTAGGTCTAGAATTTACTACCAGTCATAAAAAAGTCTATCAAACCAGTGTGCAAGACAGATACAAAAGCATGACTGCATCAAACATTGCTGAATCCTTCCCGCTGACACATTATGTGACTATCCTAGTCATTTAGCAATTAATCATATGTATTAATAACTAAACATAAATAACATAACTAAATCAATAGTGCTAAAACTAGTTAAGAAGCACGACTTTATGGTTGTGTGTGTGTTTGAGCAGCACAGAGGCATCAAGTTGTTCTATCTCTGAGAGGGAGACATTCAAACGGGCCGTAAACTAAACACATCTGCCAAGTTCCTCTTTTGGCCTCAGGTTATCAAAGCCCTGCAAAGGCAGTGATGTATAAAAAATCAGTTCGGAGATTTTCTCCACCTTCTCTTCATAACCTTGGAGATGAGAAAATATTTTATTCAGTGGATTTAGTCGTTTTAATGTACCGTGTATATCCCCGCTGCTCGAGCTACGCGTGCGCGCGCTTATGTTTATGTGTAGTGTTAGTTTGCATGTCAAAAATAGATTGCGAGAGATGAGAATAATGTTTATAATTGCAAAGGCCTTTGTGTTTATCTGTGTGTGCGTGTGTGTGTTTAACATGGAGAACTGGTGTAGTGTGAATTGCAGTAATTGCCTTGTTTGTTTTGTTTTGGCTGGTTCTGTGAGCTGGTAAGCCACTGCTTCACTGCCTCTGATTGTTTGTCATTTGCCATTTCAAGTGGAACTAACAAGCGTACAAACCAAGTGGGATCGAGAAATTGTGTGTGTGTGTGTGTGTGTGTTTGTGTGTACGTGCGTTTGTGTAGGCTAATACTCTGAAGAAATATATTGTCTCTTTTTTCTCTTCTCTCATCAAGCAAAATATTCCTTCCACCTACGGACATTTTAATTTGTTACAACGTCCACATCTCTGTCATGTACGCAGAGCTGGATGATTATATGCCACCGAGCAAGAGTGTGTGCGCGCGCGCGAGCTGGTGTCACGTCACAGACAAAGGAAAAGTGGTGCGAGGACTCAAGTGCAGAAAAATGATAATTTATTTACAAAAACAAAACATAAACTCAAAACAACAACCCACGAGGGGGAAAACATAAACTAGAAAATACATAATTGGAAACTAAACACATACCACGTAGAAGTCACAGGGGAACGGGATACGTAGACAGTACATAACATAACAACGATCCGACCAAGACTGACAAACACAAGGAGCTTATAAAGGGAAGAAATCAAAAGGGAATCAGGGAACACAGGTGGGGCCAATAAACACTAATCAGATAACAAGGGGGAGGGAACTGACAATGACAGGAGCAAATGCTCGACAACACAAAACCCACATGTGCACACAAGACAGGACAGGCATGTGACATTACCCCCTCCTTAAGGAGCGGCTACCAGACGCTCCACTAGGGACGGGCAGGACAGACCAGGGAGGGACGGGAGGGACAGACCAGGGTGGGACGGGAGGGACAGACCAGGGTGGGACGGGAGGGACAGACCAGGGAGGGACGGACCAGGGAGGGACGGGAGGGACGGACCAGGGAGGGACGGACCAGGGAGGGACGGGAGGGACGGACCAGGGAGGGACGGGAGGGACGGACCAGGGAGGGACGGGAGGGACGGACCAGGGTGGGACGGGAGGGACGGACCAGGGTGGGACGGGAGGGACGGACCAGGGTGGGACGGGAGGGACAGGGGAAACAGAGAAGGAAGGAACAAATAAGGGAGGGGTCAACAAGGGAGGAATGGGGAAAACAAAATTTTCCGGAGGCCATGGTGGCCCACAAAGTTCAGATGACCAGGGCGGCCCGCCGAAGTCGGGAGGCCCACCGAGTTCAGGTGGCCGGGGCGGCCCGCAGAGTTCAGGCGGCCAGGGCGGCATGGGTAGAGCAGGGCGCCAGGGAGGCGCGGTGAGAGCAGGACTCCTGGGTGGTGCGGTCAGTGCAGGGAGCGCCAGGGAGGTGCGGTGAGAGCAGGACGCCTCAGCGGCGCGGTGAGAGCAGGACGCCTCAGCGGCGCGGTGAGAGCAGGACGCCTCAGCGGCGCGGTGAGAGCAGGACGCCTCAGCGGCGCGGTGAGAGCAGGACGCCTCAGCGGCGCGGTGAGAGCAGGACGCCTCAGCGGCGCGGTGAGAGCAGGACGCCTCAGCGGCGCGGTGAGAGCAGGACGCCTCAGCGGCGCGGTGAGAGCAGGACGCCTCAGCGGCGCGGTGAGAGCAGGACGCCTCAGCGGCGCGGTGAGAGCAGGACGCCTCAGCGGCGCGGTGAGAGCAGGACGCCTCAGCGGCGCGGTGAGAGCAGGACGCCTCAGCGGCGCGGTGAGAGCAGGACGCCTCAGCGGCGCGGTGAGAGCAGGACGCCTCAGCGGCGCACGGAGAGCAGGACGCCTCAGCGGCGCACGGAGAGCAGGACGCCTCAGCGGCGCGGTGAGAGCAGGGCGCCTCAGCGGCGCAGGGAGAGCAGGGCGCCTCAGCGGCGCAGGCAGGGCGTTGGGGAAACTTCTCCAGTCCAGCAGTATCCACCGGCACTGGGACCACCGGAATACGATCTGCTGGCATTGGGACCACCGGAACATGATCTGCCGGAACTGGGACCACCGGAACACGATCCACCGGCACAGGGACCACCGGAACACGATCCACCGGAACTGAGACCACCGGCACACGATCCACCGGAACTGGGACCACTGGAACTGCCCCCGGGGCTTCGGATAAAGCCCTGTGCTCCTTCCACGCATGCAGGACTGCCACCACAAAGCATCCCATCACAGCCCTCCAGGCCGTTTCCGGACTCGGGACCACCGGAACGGAGTCCACCGGCACAGGGACCACCGGAACACGATCCACCAGCACAGGGACCACCGGAACACGATCCACCGGCACAGGGACCACCGGAACACGATCCGCCAGCACAGGGACCACCGGAACACGATCCACCGGCACAGGGACCACCGGAACACGATCCACCGGCACACGACCCACCGGCACTGGGACCACCGGAACTGTCTTTCTCTCCTTGGCCACTCGTTCCTGCTGGCGAGCAAGACCCTCCACCATCGCCTCAAAAGTTCCCCCATCATACATGCTCCTAAAAACCCAGTCCATGGGCCCATCGAGCGCATAAAAGAAAAGGTCCTTAAGAGGGCCCTCATTAAGCTTCAATCCCTCCGCCGCTTCAAGAAACTTGACCGCAAACCTCCTCAGATCGGTCCCATGTTGGCGGAGGGATGCTAAGGTCTGGAACCTCAGGATGCGCTCATAGTGGGGGCACGAGAACGTAGGAGCAGGTAGATGGGGCGAAACCCTTTTCCGCTGAGTCCTCGACATTGGTCGGATCGTTCTGTCACGTCACAGACAAAGGAAAAGTGGTGCGAGGACTCAAGTGCAGAAAAATGATAATTTATTTACAAAAACAAAACATAAACTCAAAACAACAACCCACGAGGGGGAAAACATAAACTAGAAAATACATAATTGGAAACTAAACACATACCACGTAGAAATCACAGGGGAACGGGATACGTAGACAGTACATAACATAACAACGATCCGACCAAGACTGACAAACACAAGGAGCTTATAAAGGGAAGAAATCAAAAGGGAATCAGGGAACACAGGTGGGGCCAATAAACACTAATCAGATAACAAGGGGGAGGGAACTGACAATGACAGGAGCAAATGCTCGACAACACAAAACCCACATGTGCACACAAGACAGGACAGGCATGTGACAGCTGGCCTTCGCTTTAGTGTGACACCTGAGTCACTGGAAGTACATTATCGCTAATGTCCACTTCTGTGAAGTGACCTCATAAATGACCGCTCGGCTACACTGGCAGTGAGATAAGAGTCTGATAGTGGAGTGCCACTGCAAAGGTCACGGCCATCGTAAAGCAATGATGAGCTGAGCGAGGGATGAGTGGAGAGGAGAAACAGAGAACAAGGGAGGAAAGACGAATGGAACATCTTTGTGTTGACCGAGGAAAGAAAACCGAGCAAAAGTGTTGAACTGTTTGAGGTAAAAAATGGAATTTGTGGGCAACCACCAAAACATTAACATTTTTGGGGAGCAGTTAAAGTAGCGCCCCCAACTTCAAAATGGTGTATTAGTTTATCAAAATTTTTGCAATTTAGTGAGACCAAACGCTTTATTGAAATGGTCCTCTTAATGTTGGAAAGTTCGTCCATGGTCCTCTCTTTCATACGTTGAAAAGTCTAATGAATCGGTTTGTCCTAAATAGTTCTATCTATCTCATGTTGTGTAGATAAATACTATTTATTCTAGTGAATTGAATCGTTCTAAATGGTTCTCTCTTTTTTTGTGGAAACTTTAGATTCATTCAATAAGATTCATTCTTCTGAGTAAAAAAAGATTCATTCAAGTGAGTCGATCGGTTCGTCTCTGATTTTTTTTTGTTAAATGTGTACCTTTAGTGGAAGGCCTACAACAGCTTGTCACTTGGGCAGTAGGGCCTACTCTTAAAAGTAAATATTTGTACCTTTTTTACACATAAAATGTTCATAGTAGTTGCCTACCTTAATGCTACACTAATATATGCCCCTTTTAAGGGTGAAAAAGGTACAAAGATGTCCTTTTAAGGGTATACTGTCCCAGCGACAAGCTGTTGTAGGCCTACCCCAAAGGTACATTTTTTACCATTTCTTTCTGAGAATGTTAATGTTTCTCTCATATATATAGCATTAGAAGTTTGATTTATTCTAATAAATTGGCTGATCCTAAATGGTCCTTTCTAATTTGCATACGGAAAGTCTGAATTTTTCTAATGGTTCATGAAATAATTAATTCGACTCCCTGCAGTGTAGGCCTATTTTCAACTAAGTTATAAAATAAAAAAATAGTGTTTTTTGTAGTATTTAGTATACCTACTTATACATTTAAAAAAACTATAAAATGCAGTAGCCCTAATATATATATATATATAAAAGTAGCTTCATCATCACTGCAACATTGTGGTGGTGAGTTTTGCACAGGCAAGCACCACTCACATTTTCACAAAGTGTAAAAACCTAGTTACATCTGATCTTTGTAAAAGGGTGATAAAACTGCATCTTACATTTGAAAAGAGGACAGACAGAGGGGCCAGATTGCCTGAAAATGAGAGAGGACTAAAGAAAAAGCGAAGTGTGGCTCTCTGGCCCCTAAAAAGTCCAACCAGATGGAAGCACTCAAAGTGACGACTCCAGAGCTGTGACATCATCAGGGCAATGGCTCTGCATGGCATTTACTCTGATTAGTTAAATGGCCATGATTGTCTGCCCAGCAAGTCACACACACACACAGATGACCATGCACAGCAGTAATCAGCCGAATGTGTATCTATAAGCCCCCTGATTATAGCCGCAGTTGTTGGACGTCAGACCACTTGGAGAAATCAAATTCTCATTAAAGTTTCATTCGCAAATCCTGAAATTGGAACAAATGTACAGCCTTGGCATCTCTGTGTTGTCCTGCCAACTAAACTTCAAAATCTAAAGTTCTAACAGTGTTGTGTTCGTATTATCCACGGTCTGGACAGCTCATCGGCCTTTTGGGATTTTTCAATATGGAGTTTTGTAAACAAACTGAAACAGAACACCCTGTGAACTCGCTTGATGAAGTCTCGCCTGTTCCCATGTTTCTGGTTTGCTGCACTGTTAAAAATGGTTTTGTGAGTGATATTTAAAACTAAATCCAAATTAACTGGGTTTATTCAAGTCACACATATTTTTTATATAATTAAATCACACAAATATTTTATAAAATATCCTTTTACACCCCTACCGTGGAACCCCCCCCCCCCCCCCACCACCACCACCACTACTAATAAGAAGCTGTATAAATTTGCTAATCTGATTAACTTTTGGAATATCAGTATACAGCCTACAATTGTTCTTGATCCTAACTTATGAACTATTTAATTACCATTCTGTGATCGGATCAAGGGTCACTTTGAAATCTTTATTTTTAAGAGCGGACCTGATCTGTCCCCCTTTTTTTATCGCCACATTTCACTATTGCTGATAGAATCACTTGCAAACTTAGATACTTGCAGCGCAGGCTAAATTTATATAGCCTATAGGAGCACCGACCCAGCTCTCCAGAAGGCTGGTCAGAGAATGTGCATGGATGCGCCTGAGAATGCCCGAGCCAATCACAGCGAGGCAGATGCATGTAAAATTCGCCGCTGAGTTTTGAGGACTGGATTGAGCACATTGTGCTGTGGGACAGCAGGAATCAAGCATCTGGGGTCGGGCTCACATATATTAAACTGATGCGCACTAACGCAAACACTGGCTCATCAGACGCGCGCCTTTGGTTACGCGTCTATCATGATCGTACTCGTTTAACTCGAGGATTATTATTTTAGAAAGACTCCGATGGCGAGTATAACGGACATCTACTACTAGAGCGTTTGACAGTTTGTGATTTTTGCCTCATTTGTTGTATGAAATAATTAGTCTGCTCTTCGGACACCCCTTACGCAGTAGAACGCATCCGATATCGCACAAGTTTGTAGTTGGAATTGGTTCTCGGACACGTCGTTTTGGAGATTTCTATCAGTCGGACGCTGGTCCCTTTGTATGGATGTAGTGGGTCGGACTGAGTCGGACCGATCCGGGGGTTCCAGACGCGCTTCCCCGAGATTCTCCCAGCAGCATCACCGTCCAGCCGAGCGTCTCCAGCAGCAGGCGACATGATCCTTCTGGGAATACTTCTAAATCTGATCGTCATTAAGGGTGAGACTCTTAGAAACAGCCTCCATTACTTATTTTGACACATCAGGGTCACACTTTATATGACAGTGTTTATGCAGTATATTTACATAAAGTATTTACAGGACATACAAAATAATGACATATGCACGTTGTTCATTAACTTCCTTATGTAATTATGTCATAATTACATAAGGAAGTTAATGAACAATGTGCATATGTCCTTATTTTGTAGAGCTGCCTGCAAATACACTTTGTTAGAATAACTATTGTGATAAATTATATTTATGTATAACGTAAAGTGATTTATATATATATATATATATAGATAGATAGATAGATAGATAGATAGATAGATAGATAGATAGATAGATAGATAGATAGATAGATAGATAGATAGATAGATAGATAGATAGATAGATTTCTTTATATGAATGGCTCTTTAATTAAAGAAGGCAGATTTACTATTTTAAACCTTGGTATTGTAAGAAAGAGAGATTTTCTAAGAAAAAAAGATAGATGGATAGCTTGACATGCACTTTCCGTTTCCAATTGGGGATCATTAAGCCAGGACAGTAGAGCGTACCACAATTAATATAAAAATCTACATTACAAACAAGATTTACCCAGCACACCATTTATATTTCAGAAAAATCGACCGACCTATAAGAGTACACGATATAGATATCATAGACTGAAGTGCTTCTTACACAACAGATTCTACCAGTTGAACCTAATATCGTTGCATGTATATCGGACAGTGATTCACATTGTGCATGCATTATATTGTACAGGCAACATGCATTGCATTAAGAACATCACATTCTGCAAAAGCCGGAACAGCAGATTAAATTAGATTGAACAGATTAAATTACAATTGCATGGGAACTTATCACACAGGTGTGTTTTAGGGTGACCGCTGTGCCATGTGCTTGGGCTGAAACAATAGAAAGGCTTCATTTTCTAGAGTGCTGTACACCGAGCAGAACAGATGTGTCTGTCACTCCCTTATTATGTTTAACAAACACTGTACACTCTTAAGAAACAATATCCCAAATATAACCAGATCCCTATTTGTGGCTTGCAAAACCAGAACATTTTATGTTGTAAAGCCAAAAAAGAGCTTAACTATTAATATTATTTACTTTTAGACGTGTATACTTTAAGAAACACTGTTATTTTATTGTAGCATTCTTACTTTGGTAATACTTTAACAGATTTGTCATAGAATATCATTTTTTTAATGTTTTGGATTACATCTCATTCACAAATAGTGTTTTTAATAACCAAACAGAGCAGTGAGATTTCTATGTCAGTCATTTTCAGTTTGTCTTCACACCTCACATCTCAAACATCCCAGGAGCTCCTCCGAGTGCAGACCAGGTCTAAAAATATAATTCCGTCAACAAATAACAGTATGTTATGAGACATCTGTCACAGTCAATATTATCCTAATTATGTGATGGCAAGAACACACACAAACAGAGACAGATTAGGCTGGAAAAGGGCAGCTCCATGGAGTTTCCGTAGCACAGCAACCAACATTTGAGCGATCTGACTTTCTTTCCCCACCTGGGACGACACGGTGCAATATTGCAATTGTCTTGTGCGAGTGCTTTGTAGCCCAAGTGGCATTCATCATCATGAGTGGTGTTTGTCGCACCCTGGTGCCATGAGAACACGCTGTAATGCGCGCGCTGATCGACAGGTTTATTTATTAGCCGTGTTAATGATTGCAGATTTGATGTGCTCGCTCGTGCTGTGTGTATCCCTGGGGGTCGGGTCGTATATCAGCCGCACGGAACGCAAAGGGACCCCCTGACGGAGATCAAGTGGCAAAAAGATTTCATTTCCACAGTGTATTTGCATAAATACGTGGCTGCTTAAATATGTTTTTAAGAGGCGACCTGAGGTGGAAAACTGTGTGCAAACATACAAGACCTCAGATGGACCTGTGGTTCTCAGAAGCGGAAGTTGTCGTAGTTGGGTAAACTTCTAAAGTGGTGAGCAGAAAATACAGCAAATATTTTTAATAGCAAAAGTAAAAAATCCACAAAAATCTATGGCTCCATGAAGCATGAAAGAACCTTTGACAATGTAACTTTACAATCAAGGATTAGTTCAAATTTCCTGATATTTTACTCGCCTCATGTCATCCAAGATTGTCTTTCTTCAGTCAAAAAGAAATGAAGATTTTTGAGGAAAACACTTTAGGATTTTTCTCCATATAGACTTTAATGGGGTCCAGCAGTTTGAAGGTCCAAATTGCAGTTTCAATGCAGCTTCAAAGGGCTCTACACGATCCCAGATGGGGAATAAGTGTCTTATGTAGCAAAACGATGTCATTAAAAAAAAAAAAATTGTATATACTTTTTAACCACAAATGCTCGTCTTGCACTAACGTCCACAACTTCAGGCATTATGTAATCCAGTTAGAAAGGTCAAGCATGACATGACATTCGTCTGTGCAAGACGTGTGTTTTTGATTAAAATGTAGCTACATTTTTATTTTATTTTTTAGAAAGTGACAGATGGTTTCGCCAAAAACCTTGACTCCTTGGCCGAAATCGTGTAGAGTCCTTTGAACCTCTATTGAAACGGAAATTCGGATCTTCAACCCTGTTGGTCCCCGTTGAAGTCCACTAAATCCTGGAGTGTTTCCTTCAGAAATCTTAATATCTTTTTAACTGAAGAAAGGAAAACATGAACATCTTGGATGACATGGGGTGAGTAGATTATCAAGAAATGTAAATTCTGAAGTGAACTAATCCTTTAAAGTGCAAAGATATTGGTTATTTTAAGAACTGTTCACTAAAAGGTTCTCTGGGGAACCAAAAAGGCTTCTTCTAGAGCATCGCTGTGAAAGTCCCCCTTTTGGAACTTTTGTTTTTAAGAGTGAAGAGAGAAAAATGTCAAAATGGACATCACTCCTTTATCCTAGTATAAATGGACCATGAGTCTGAAATAAAAGTTGATGATATACGTTGTATTAGAAACACTCCGTTTTGTGTAATTTAATGCCACGGTATAAAACACAACACAGGCAATAGTCTTAAAAATGTGCCTTTAAAAAAATGAAACATAAAAAGCTTTGCTAGATTTAATAAGAGGAAACTTTATCGCATTGAAAACGGTCCATTGACAGCCTTTCCGCGGCAGGAGCGCGCATGTGCGAATGCGTGCCAGCAGTGTGGCCAGGTGTGTTTGGGAAAAAGTACGCGTGCGCAACTCTGGACTTTGGCAGCTTCGACTCATTTGCCGGCGACAGCTGCTGACAGGTCTGGGGAAAAACATGCCTGGAATAATGCTTTCGTCTCATTTTTGCTTTTATTTTATTTTTGTGAAAAGCACAAGCTGCACGTTAAGAAATGTTTTGGGATGCTTAATACACACAAGTGAACCGGGCTTTGTCAGCGCATATATTAATTGCATGGAGAAACATATGCCATAATGGACTCAGATGCATCCCAGCCAAGGACATACCCAGGGACAGTCTAATTACACGGCCATTTTTAGCAAATCAAAGAGGAATGGTAAGAACACAGGTTCAATAAACCGCGCGCGACCGGTTAACAAAAAGATAATCTTCCCTCCGGGCATGTTTTCTTCACATATGAGGGGACTTTTAGGGTCTTTTCAGGGTCGCGTGTGTGTTTTGTTGATAACCAGGATTTGGAAAGGCAAACACGGTGACGGCAGATGGTGATGGACTCTCTCGCCTCGACTGTAAGATTCAAGCCAAGCGACAGAATCAGAGAGAGAGAGAGAGAGAGAGAGAGAGAGAGAGAGAGAGAGAGAGAGAGAGAGAGAGAGAGAGAGAGAGAGTGCGCGAGCATGTGTGTGCGTGAGCTCCACTCGCACACGGCTTTTATGATGATGTTGTAGCCAATTTTCATTAAAGGCGCTGAGCGCTGTGATTTAGGACCGTCTCAGCATCACGTCCCTGCACTGAACTCCTTCCTCCCGGGGCTCTCGGATTGTCTTCCGTTTCTCCTCAGTGTCAATCAGGCGGGCCCATCCGACCCGGTTCTTTTAATACCACCGTCATGCTTTGATGTGACGTGTCACCAATAGTGAATAGATACGGCGCTCTGACCCACATTTGACAAAACCCTCAATGCAGCAAATAACAGTGTGTGCTGAAAGTCTGTAGGCCTATATCAAACACGAGCGTATTTACTGTCAGAGATATACTTAAATAGAGCGTCAATGGCTTCTTTTTCATTCCTTCGCGTGTCATTCTTGTGCTGAAACTCACTCATTTACTGTTTTAAAAGGATACGAGGGTTCTGTTTGTGTACGTTTTTGTTCAGTAATTTGTCTAAATTGTTGGTTTGGGCCCTGAGATGTGTCATGCTGTAATTTAGCTGATGGATTCTTCAGTTTTGTGTGGATCGACATAACAGACGTTTTCTTGATATGTATCTTGATATAGTGGTGCTCGGTTTACCACAGAGGTTCAGACCACTGTACGCTACGCATTGATTAGTTAATCACGTTAGACCGGCGTGTATCGACAGCTGGAGCCGGTTTGCTGTCGCCGACCATAAATACAGTCACACAAGGATACTCAGATTTACAGTACGCGCTCGCACTGTCTTTCTCTATTTCACTCACCTCTTTATTTTTCACTCCCCTGTACAGCTGAGCTTCACTGCAGAAATTGTGTCTGTCGTTCTCTCTCAGTGTGTGCATGAGACTTAAAGCCTCAAGGTGTGTGTAAGTGTGTGTGTGTGTGTCACTGTCACTTGTTAAATGTGATTTTACTGCACGCACACACACACACACATATCTCGTAATACCCGGCCAGCATGTGTTTGATTGCCATCAGCCTCCATACTGAGACGGTTTCCTATTGTGTGAGGCGTCTGCTGTCTGTCATTCTGTTTACTTTCTTTCTTTCTGTTTCTTTCTTGCTCATCACTCACTTTTTGACTCCTCTGTGCACTCTTCGGTCCCTGAATCGCTCATTGTTCTCTGAAAAGTAAAAGACCCAAAAATGTGACATTTTAGATATTTTTATATATTGATTTTATAATAGTAAATAAACTTGCTATGCTATCATTTGGATAGTTCATTCATCAAATAGTATTTACAATTGTACAATGAAATTTGAATAAACTATATAATAGTATGCATTAATTTGAGTCATTGCATTATGATAAATGAATCACATACTGCTGAGTGAGAATAGCCCCCAAAAGGAGATCATTTAAAGACATTATTGTGGCAGATGAGTAAAACATGTAATAGGTGGTCAACACCTATTGGTGACTGGTCAACAGTCCACAACAAAAAATGTATGCATTCTGTCTGATGTAGATACACTCTAAAAAAGGCTGGGTTGTTTTAACCCAATGTTGGGTCAAATATGGACTAACCCAGCAATTGGGTTGTTTTAACCCAGCAATTGGTTTGTTTTAATCCTGCGGTTGGGTTAAATATTTGCTTAAAACAACCCAACTGCTGGGTTAGTCCATATTTGACCCAACATTGGGTTGTTTTTTACTCACAATTTTTTAGAGTGTATGCTGTTGCATTATGTCTCGCTATTTTTCAGCCTCTAATGCCATGAGCATGTCTTGAAAACTTTAAATATTAATAAAATAAATATGAATAAATATAAATATTAATCAGTGTTATTTTAGTAGAAATTGAATATTATATTTTATATATATATTGAATGATTTTATTGTATGTTTTGTTTTCATTTGAAAGTTTTAGATATATTTTGTTTTTTTGTCATTTTTATTAGTTTTTTAATTTTAGAAATTTTTTATCAAATCAAAAATATGTTATAGTTATTTTAGTACAGGAACAAACTAAAGGAGAAATGTTGCAGTTGCAGTAATTCAGTTATTTTATTTCAAGTAAAACTTTTTTAATGGTTTTAGTTACCTATAATAACCCTGAAATGAATAAATTCATAATTTATTAAAGTGCATTATTTATTAATTCAAACATAAATCATTTTATATTATCTAAAAATATTTTTTGTTTTGCTTTTGATATTAATATGTTAGCCTGACTGTTATCTATAAGCTAGTGTGCTCCAAAACAATTCACATTTAAAAGATATAAGCGTTGTCAACGTACAATCTCTCACTTCGCCAATATGGATGAAGGATTTTGATGACATCACTCTGCACTTCAGCTTCTCATCAGATTTTCTGTTAAATCAAAAGAATCCAAATTGCCCCGCCCCCTACATTATAAATAGATGCTAAAGCTGCATTCAAACAGCATAAATATGCTTCCATTGGGGCAAATGAATCAGCTCTGGTCTGGACATAAAATGCAATTTCAAACTACAAAGACTCTAGTAACAGTTAGTAACAGCTTAACACTCGTGTTATGTTGCGGGTCAATTTGACCCAATTTGATTTTTGAGTTGGGGGGGGGGGGGGGGGGGGTTCTTGACATTTTGTGTCTTTTTCCTCATTTAGGGTTATGAACAT
This sequence comes from Pseudorasbora parva, assembly GCF_024679245.1. Lineage (NCBI taxonomy): Eukaryota > Metazoa > Chordata > Actinopteri > Cypriniformes > Gobionidae > Pseudorasbora > Pseudorasbora parva. The sequence goes on along the minus strand of NC_090182.1, from coordinate 11,802,455 downwards.
GACCGCAAAGTTCAACACAGTGATGTTTTTACACATGATCTTCATGGCTCAATATGACCCACATATTTTAATATTTTAAGGCAAATGTACACACCCAAAATTGGTTATATATTTTCTTTTTCTTTTTTTAATTTTATTTACATTTTATACCCTATGAAGCTTAAAATGAGCCTTTTCCCACTATAGTTCAATATGGAAAAAAATGCAGCATCTACATCCTCAGCATGATTAAGATCAATGTTTTGCTTTCATAACAGTTTAATATTAAATCTAAAGGGGAATCTATTAGACTGTGGGTGTCATAAGCTGTTAAATGCGGCTTTACCAAGCAAAACTGTGATATAAACAAAATGCTATTGGCTTATCCTGTCCTGTCTCCCTGTTTTAGTGGATGTTACGTCAACACAGTGGGCCTTTAGTCAATGATATTGTTTAATCTATTAGCGGACCTAAATTGCTTTAATATTTTCCTTTTACTATTAGTCACTGAGTTTGTGTATTTTCATGTTAAAATACATTCTCGTATGCAATCTTTATATGCAGTGTAAAGACATTCAGTGGTTGACTGAAAACTAACACAACACAACACAACAGCATTGACTCAACCAATGGTGTGAGTTTAGGGCGTGGCTATCTGAGGGCAAGTGGAAAACCTGTTTGAAAACAGTAATTCATTGTGCAGTTCTGCTTTATGCCACCAGAGGTGCAGCAATGATGCACTTCATCTTTAAGAAGAAAAATGAAAACAGTTGCAGAACGAACACCTGCCTTTACATTTAAAACTGTTTATCAAAGATGTGCGAGATCAAAGTGTGTTTACTTGTCTGTTTAACTTAGACCGCCACAGTAGATAGACTTTCATGCATGGATCATTGCTCCATGAGCTGTGGACGGAGGTGCCATTTTGTGGTAGTGCAGTCCTAAGCCATGACCAACGTTTAGTCTGCTGGCCACAGCCGTGGGTTCTCAATCACCACACGCTTTAAAATGAGGCCTAGTGCAATTACAGTCCCTGCCGCCGCGAAGGAAAACAGACACAAAGGGGGATGGGGGTCAGGGGGGGTGCAATACAAGAAAAAGAAACACATGTCTCATGCTTCTACAGAAGTGCAAGGCTTTTTCTGTTGCTACTTAATGAAAAACAGCAAACGTAGCCATGAAATTACACAGCCCTGTCACAGTTCCCCCTCAGGTCACCCCGAGACCCCGGCTGACGGCGAGGGTCTCTAGAGTTGACATATGTCAGGATTGAGCTTGAGAATGGACACAAAGCACAAAGTGTCTGTTGTCAAGGACTCGGGTTGAAACTCTTGATGTATGGCGTTGTCGAATGAAGATTTTCTGCTCGTTTAGGTTATCTGTCCTCTTGCAATTGCGAGCCGGCAAATTCCCCTTCAGAGGAGAGGTCTCTTTTAAATTATTTTACACATTATTAATTCTGCCTTTGGGTGGAAGTTAAGGGACTTTGATCTCCATTTTTACATGGTCACTGTCAGAATGTTTTCTATGCGTGTTGAATGCAGATATTATAACTGTGCTTTATTATAGAGAAACAGATGAAAATCCAGAAACTTTAATGTGTCAGAATCAGAATTCCAAAGAATTGGAATGCCACTCATTTACAACGTCCTACATAACCCTGGCCCCTTTTCATATTCATTTAATAATATTTTTGCCAAAATGACCAAATTTTTATTAAAGGAGTTAGCCCAAAAATGAATTTGATTTCATAAATGAACACAGTTAAGGATATTTTATATTTTAGTCCAAGAGCATATGCAGTCTATGCCCACTATACTGTCCATGTCCAGAAAGGGAATAAACATCATCAAAGTAGTCCATATGTGACATCAGTTGGTTAATTAGAATCTCTTGAAGCATCGAAAATACATTTTGGTCAAAAAATAACAAAAACTATGACTTTATTCAGCATTGTCTTCTCTTCCGCGTTTTTTTTTCAAACCTCAAATAAAGATTCAAATGGCCATGAATCAGTAAGTCGATCAATGATTCGGATTGCCAATGTCACGTGATTTTTAGCAGTTTGGCAGTTTGACAAGTAGCCTGGATTCCAGCTGAACTTAGCCCCGCCCACAACATTTTTAGGTCAGACAGTTCGGTCTGGCCTTGCTCCATAGAGGAGTAATTATCCCCGAACAGAAACTGTTCAGACCAATGAAATCATCAGGCCGGGCTTTAGCCGATGACGGACAGATGATCAACAGTAACGTAATCATGCACGTCATCAAAGGGGCTTGGATTATATTTGTTCGAATCCTAAACGGAGAGCTTGTTTGTATCTGCATTCACCTTCACAATTTCTCTCAGAAATGATGATCATATGTTGGGTAAGTACTCTGTGTATCATTAAATTATTTAATTTTTTTTACAACACCGGCAAATATTGTGTATTCCAGCCTGATTTCAGCGTGTGTGCAGACAGGGTTGCCAAGTTTTTACAACAAAACCCGCCAACTACTATCCCTAAACAATAGCTTCTCGGGGGGTTCTGCGGGGAAAAAATGGCGTTTGGGGGGTAAAATGTGTGTTATTTTGGCAAGGATGCCTGCTAAAATTCGCACTCATGAGTCTATATATCACATAATAGTCGCTTCAACCCACGGACATAGAAAACAAACTGCGGAAAAAAACGCGGACTTGGCAACACAGTGCAGTTGAGCTCTGTTGACATTTGACAATGCGTCGCTTCATTGCTCTGATTGGTTGTAGGTCTATCCAATTGAGGTCTTTCCTAGTTCGGTTGTAACACGCCCCATAATCACAGCCCAATGGAGCAGTTTCAGACTCATATTCTGACTAGAATTGAGTATGACCACGTCAGGCTATTTGACACGTGATCCAAACTGCTGAAATCACATGACATTGGTGATCCGAATCACTGATTCATGGCCGTTTGAATCTTTAGTTGAGGTTTGAAAATAGACACGGAAGAGAAGAATAAAGTTGTATTTTTTATTATTTTTGGACCAAAATGTATTTTCGATGCTTCAAGAGATTCTAATCAACCAACTGATGTCACATATGGACTACTTTGATGATGTTTTTATTCCCTTTCTGGACATGGACAGTATAGTGTGCATAGACTGCATATGCTCTGGGACTAAAATATAAAATATCCTTGTGGAACGACATTAGGGTGAGTCATTAATGACATCAATTAAATTTTTGGGTGAACTAACCCTTTAACCAATAGGACTGTAATGATTCAATTTCAATCAGACAACAGCCAACATTCAAAGTTCAGCTTGGCTAACTTTATATATATATATATATATATAAAAAGTGTGATTCCATCTGGGTCTGCTTAAAACTGTGGCCAAATGTCTGTCTGCGAAGCCAAATGCTGTCTGCAAAATCAATTAGCTCATTGGTAAAGCATATTGTTAATAAATACTTTAACTGATTTCAAAAAATGACTTTACTCACAATCCTCCAGGGTCTGTTCCCTCTGTGGTGCCGGTGTTCCCCGGGACTGTGGACTGCATAGAGGCTGTACAGGATTGCGTGATGGACCCGGAGTGTAAGCGACAGTTCCGGCACCTGGAGTACTGTGTGGACGAGGAGGCGGTGGCTCCCCTGAGCCTGGAGGCGCGGCAGGCCTGCGTCGATGCCCAGAACAACCTCATGCATTATCAGGCCCTGCAAGACTGCAAGTGTCAGCGAGGGGCTCGCATGGAACAGCAGTGCCTGAGCGTTTACTGGACCATCCGTTTTCCACAGGGTAAGGCTTTCAGAGGGAGTGTTTACCTTTTGTGACTATTATCAACCACAGGAAAAGAAGGTTCTGGGGGGTCTGTGGGAGAAAAAAAAAGTTTTAAAACAATATTTCCTGTGAAAATTGAATGAAAATTATTGATTTTAAATTCATCTATATAGTTTTTCTATTCAGCAAAGAAAAAAATGCATAATGGTTTGCAATAAAATATTAAGCAACTCAACTGTTTTCAACACTGATAATAATGAGCGGCAAATTAGCATTTTAAAATGATTTCTGAAGGATCATGTGACAAGACTGGAGTAATGATGCTGAAAATTCAGCTTTAGGAATACATTACACTTTTAAATTAAAACAATGATTTTAAAATGTAATAATATTTCACAGGATTACTGTTTTTGCTGTTCTAAAATAAAGCAGCCTTGGTGAGCTGAAGAAACGTCTTTCAAAAGCATTAAAAATCTTACAGACCCCACACTTTTGAACGCTAGTGTGTAATATATAAGCATATGCCGAATATTCAGTTTCACTCAAAAATATTTCACTTTATAGAAGTTAAATGCATTGCTAATGCAGTTTCATGTTTTTTTAAGACTCCCAAGAATATTCTCTGACTGAGCGGCTCATGTCCAGCAATTCCCGAACCGGTGAACGTCATGATGAAAGGAGCAGGTTTAAAGAAAGCGAATAAGAAAGTATAAGAAAGAGTAGGTAGCTCCAGAGAAAAGTCATGCATAAAGAATTCAGTTAAATCAATTTCAAAATGACTGCCTTTGTTCTGCCGGTCATAAACAGTGAACTCGCAGATCTCACTGGATGCTGTTCATTATGTTCTTTCAGGACATGCCAAAACGCTTTAATGAGAGTGTTGAGTGAGCTACCAGAGGATTTAGATTTAGGCAGTAATAGCATTTAATGACTGCTCAGTAATGTGTGTATGAAATGGCAAGGAGGCATAAAACCCAGTCAGACACTAAACAAACGACTGGCTCAGTGACAGTGGTATCGTGATTAATTTCGCCATTCCCTCATCTGTTCATTACGCTCGGCGGGACAGACGCATGCATGCAGGAACCGGAATTTGCTTCGTTCCGTCGAGGGTGTCTGGTTCCGTCTTGTGTGTTTGCTCATGAGAAAAAGAGATTACAGCATGCTGGTGGGATCGTCAAGGCACGGCTGCAAAATTAATTGAATCGGAGTCCATATTCCCACCCAATATGGCTTATTAATATTAAATCGTATGATACAGGAAGATGGTTTCCCACAGCGACTCATCAAGAGTTGTTGTAAATGCTGACTAATCCCAGGCTTCTCCAGCAGCGGACTCGTCATGTGTCTGAGTGTAGCGCAGGGGCCGCAGGGGCCAGAAGGGCCCGGGCTGATCGGCAGTCTCAGAAATAAGTGCTTTTAAAACACATCAACTGGAAATGTCAAGTGTTCTTCTGCAAATGAAAACCGTCTGCGGCAGAATACGCAAGGCATGTAATTGTGAATGTAGCACACTTGATGTAGGGCCTCGGTAGATTAAAATGTGGCGTGTGTGTCAGCACGAACAAGATGACAGGAGGGATTCTGCCTGTTTGCATTTGTCTGAAGAGTCTGAGTGTGTGTGGGCATGTTCAGATGACCAAAATTTCAGAAAATGATTCAGAAAACAACCTGACAAAACCCTCCTCCTGGGGATGTTGTCACAAAAGTAACAGGCTCGTGAAATGTCACAATGTGCGTTTTGGGGTTAGGCTAAGTGTTAAGTATAACAAGTCTTTTTAAAGAAAATATTAGTGGATTGCTAATCTATTGCTAAGGCATTTTAAGATGTTGCTTGGGTATTCAGGAGGTGACTAAGGTGTTCTGGGTGGTTACTAGGGCGTTGTTAGGCATAGAGTCTATGATAGATTTTAGGCTTATTTATATAACAACTGTAGTGCATTTCATACTCTGCGATAATTCATGCAAGTGCTTTTACATAGACACATAGGTAACACTTTACAATAAGGTCTCGTTCAAAATTACTTAATGTATTAACTAACAATGAGCAATACATTTTTTACATTATTTATTAATATTTCTTAACATTAGATAATAAAAATACAACTGTTCATTGTTTGCTCATAGTGCATTAAATAATGTTATTACACAGCTCTGTGGAATACTTGATTCTGATTGGTTAATCACGCCAATCAGAAACTCAAATCAATATTTTGTTTTAATTATGTTATACGGGTATTGCTGACTCACGATTGTTTTGTATACTGTAATGGATTATAAGATAACAAACAGGTAAGATTATAAAACTCAAAAAATCAATATCTCTTAAAGGTGTACTATGTAGTATTTTTGCAGTAAAATATCCGAAAACCACTAGACCAGTGTTATATATTTTGTTCAGTTGAGTACTTACAATATCCAAAATGTTTCCAACTATTTGTAAATTGTGAGACAATTGCTATTTTAACCAAGGACCGGAACGTTTCAGCATAGCGTTTGAGCGAGTCGCCTGTCAATCGCGTCATATCTGCGTTACCCACGGTTTTATTCTCCACAAGCGCTTTTCTCTCAGCAGTGTGAACATGTCACAGCAGCGCCGAGCGAACGGACAGAGTAACGTCATCAAATCATTTTAAACACACTTAAGTGTTTCTAATATGATAAACAGAGCTGCTTTACCTCATGACCAGAAAAGCGGAACCTGCAGGCGCCCGTCGATTTGCCCGCAACGCAACGGCGACTGTGTCCCTTCATAATAAAAGTCCCGGTGCTCGCGAACCGTGTGTTTGTGTAACAATCGCTCCAGCGGCCATGCTCAGCTCCACAACACTCGGTCCTGCTTCTGCTTCACACTACAGTAACGTTAATAACCGCAACCATGAACATGATTTCTGCCCGAGTCCTATTTTCCACCGGCTGTGAGGTGAAGACCATGTCTGAAGATACTGCGCTCAAACTTCATCAAACTACGCCTTTGTTTTGAATAGGCGCCCTCCAGTGGACGGAAAGTTGCATAGTGCACCTTTAACCCCATAATTATTTATGTGGCGAAATGCTGTGTAATAAGTGGTATGTGTGTACCGTATCCCTTAAATGTCTGTCTAGTTTGAACTTATCATCTAGTCTAGTTCGAAGCTTTGTGTTTAAAGACCTAATAAAATATAGCAGTGCAACACGCGGGATAATGTACATCCAACCAGTTATTTTTGTCAGAATAAACCCTTCAGAGTGATGCAAAAACCCCTCCGTGTCGCGAATCAATGTAAGTGAATGATTTATGTAGCAAAACTAAGACAATCCTTATTAATTAATCCTTTTCATCCTTATATATATAAACAGAAAGTCCCAACAGGAGCAAATATACTGTACAATCTTGTGTGTGTGTGTGTGTGTGTGTGTGTGTGTGTGTGTGGTTCCATACTCGTATCTCGACATGCAGTGTCCTTAGGGTTGTGTGATACAAATAGACTCGTCGCTATTTTAACTTTTAACTCCAGAGTCCAGACCCCTGAATCTGTGGACTGACAGTTCAACAAATGCATAAATCACAAACATTGACCTTATTAAAATATGTGAGTATTATGCGAATCATCATCAAAGAAATGTCTTATGATCTCTGCAATTTGATTATATGCAGTGCTGTTAATTAGGTGTAATGATAAGGTGTGCTTAATTAGCCTCAAACAATCTGATGTCTTATGGTGTGTGTGTGTGTATGTATATATTGCAGGTTATGATGACATTGAGACGTCCCCATATGAAGAAATTGAACTGGAACTTGTGAGAAATACTGAAACATCAAAACTAGCCTCAATAGTTTCAGGTACAAATAAAATGTGTTTCCACCGCAGCTGAATGCACTGTGATGATGGACGCAGTGTATCGCTGTATGTTTGCATGTTTGTGTTTAATAGTGTTTTCCTTGTTGTGTTGCTGTTGAATTTATGGGTGCAATATGAAAAGCATGACATACTGCTTTATACCAAGCACAAAAAGTATTTGGACACTTAATTGAAAGTCTCTTTTCCTCTTTCTCAGTGTCGTCGCTTCCTCTGACGGATCAGAACCAGTGTCTGAAAGCAGCTCAGGACTGTGGGTTGTATGAGAAGTGTGGTTCTCTGCGTTCTGAGTATGCGTTAGCTTGCACTAAGATCATACCTGGCACGAACCACTGTAACCGGCACAAATGTCACCGGGCCCTGCGGCGGTTCCTAGACCGTGTTCCCGAGGAGTACAGCTTTGGTGTCTTATTTTGCCCCTGTTCGGACACTCTATGTGGGGAGAGAAGGAGAAAAACCATCGTGCCCTCCTGTTCATATGAAGAGCGAGACGGTCAGCCCAACTGCCTTCATCTGGAGAGTTACTGCCTCAAAGACAACCTGTGCAGGTGAGATACGTGTCTGTTAGCAGCTGGAGCTACATCATACAATTTTAGATTTAGATATTTTAAATGAATCAGCTGAACTGGTTGAATTCTTCATTTATAAACAGAACTAATTTAGATCAAGTCAACAAGTCTCATTTGACCAAACCAAATCTTTTTCTGATATGTCAAAAGTCTTTAATACCAGAAATGTTACAAATAAAACGTATCTGAAATATGGTTACTGCCTATTCCGTTCAAATGTTTAAAGGTCAGTAAGATTTTTTTCAGAAAGAAATGATTTCCTATTTATCAAGGATGTTTTAAACTGATCAAAAGTGACAGTTAAGACATTTATGTTACAAAACATTCTAGCTGAAATAAATGCTGTCCTTTTGAACTTTCTATTCATCAAATGTAAACCGATAAAAACTAAATATTAAGCAGCACAACTGTTTTCAACAACATTAAGAAATGTACTAAAATGTATTAAAATAGGAGAAAAAAACTTTTATATTGTAGTTATATTTCACAATATTATTTTTAACAGTATTTTTGATCAAATAAATGTAGCGTTAGTGAGGATAAGAGATTTTCAACATAAAAAAAAATCTTAGCAAGCTTTTGAATGATCGTGTATATACGTCAAAATATGTATGTTAAAACACATATAGATAGAATTTTAATGAACAGCATTTTATTTTCAACCTAGATTTGTACATTAATGTATTTAATTTTAAAATGCTAATTACATTTAGGTTCTTAGAGTATGTTTACGTGAAAAATGGAAAAGATTTCCATTGGAATTTTCACTTGCAGACAACGCTGTCAAAATGATTCACGGAAACTAAAATGCTGCATTATTAATGCCAGGCCAGTAGTTGGCGATGCCACTTTGTAAAGTAACACAACACACCTATAGACTGAACAGGTAATATGCATGCGCATGACATCACCGTTTTTACACATGAATGTTTTTGTAGTTTACACGGAGACAATAACTGTATTCAGAAAAATCGTTTTCAGAAAATGTTTGAACCACTTTGAACAACTTTTTGGACGTTCATTTTCATGACAAATGTGTTTTGGGGGCATGAAAACGGGTTTTTGAAAAAGATAGTTATCGTCTCCATGTAAACTACAAAAAAATGTAAATGTGAAAACGGGGTTGTCTTGCACATACGTATTACGTGTTCAGCCTATAGGAATGCAGTGTTTATTTACAATGTAACAGAATACTTGTCTGGCTATCACCAGACCAAGCTCAATTTAAGAATGAACATTGGTCTGGGGAGTCTGTTCTGTATTTTCTACTGCACAAGAGGCGTGATCAACGAGCATAATTCAAATGACTGTACGCTATCGATTAGTCTTTCAACCAGTCAGATCATAAGAGGTGTGATCAATAAGCAACGACCCATCGCTTCTCTATCCGTCATCGTGTTAAACCCGCCAGTAGCCAACCAGGTGCATAAGCCAGTCTGTGATTAGTTCCCGCAAAAGTGTAACAGAAACAGTAGAAATATATGTGCAGGTTTCTAGACTGAGCTGCAGGGGGAAATCAAATCGACGGCCGATCAGGCTGGGTTTACCCAGTCCAACAGAGTACAGTTTAGTCGTGGATCCGTGAGAACAAGGATCGTTTCGACAATAGTGTTCTCTGTAAGTGAAAAATGCAAAGGAAAAACCTTTTTAGTACAACATTGTCATGTAAATGTACCCTGAATCATGGCTGTAACAAACTGTGCTGGGAACACAGGACAACACCAAACCTTTATTGAAAATATATATATATATAAATGGCTATATACAGTATGCCTGTCTTTAAATGTTTTAGAGCACGTAACATGCCACAACAGAATGTCAGAGACCACATGATGATGTAAAGATCTGCTGAATCAGTTCTTTGAAACAATCTTTTTAAAAGATCCAATTTGTGTAACTGATTCTGACATACCACACTGTCATCAGATGTTCTACCCCTCATTCAAACTAGACAAACCTCAGCTTTGATAACAGCACAGCATGATAATTTCTACCTTTCTTCTTGAAGTACAAGACTTCCCTTTTATCTTCTTCTAGAAACAGATGTCTCGGGCAGAAGTGCTTATCTAAGCATCATTAATAGCACTGAACATGCTGAGCTGGATGGAAGAAAGGACAACAGGTCACATGCTATATGATTAGACACAACCACTGTGTATTTAAACAAGGATAAAAATTAGAAATGTTTGGAAAATGCAGGCACTAACCTTCAACATGGACACATTTTAGTTAGTGTGGCTTGTTATCTCAATTGAGGCAGTCCTTTAAAAAATATTAGGAAACTACATTATTCATATACCAAGGGTATGTTTAAGTGACAACAATGTACTAAAAATGTATAAGATTTCCATTGCAATTTTCACTTACTGACAACGCTGTTCAAATTATTCACGAAAACTATTTTAAAAAACGCTGCATTATCCATGCCAGGCCCCTAGTTGGCGACATCACTTTGTAAAGAAACACTACACACCTATAGACTGAATATATATGCAGCGTTGTTATTGTTAACTAAAACTATAATTGTTTCCATTAAATTAAATAAATCAGAAATAAAATAATCTCAGAATCTCACAATTAACTTGCTGATTAGCATGCATATTATTAGAATATCGGCTGTTTATTAATACTTTTAAAGCACATGTTAAAGCCTTATTCTGTACGACCTTATTCTACAACCCTTAATCCTACCAATATCTAAACTTAACAACTGCCTTACCAACTATTAATAAGCAGCAATTAGGAGTTTGAGGCGAAATTCGTAGTTAATAGTTAGCTATTATTGAGAATTGGACCCTAATCTAAAGTGTGACCAATAATACAATTCTAAAATAACACTGTCCCACGGCAACACTAACAGATCAATTTTTAGAGGGAATCATCGAAAAAAATTGTGCTTCTTTAAATGTATATTTAAAAGTAAAACAATGGCTCAAGACATTAGCATTGCATTAGCAATTGACAATTGACCAAGTGTGCATTTGGTAAGCAATTAAACTAATTTAGATATCACCCACATCATTTTTTATCAGTAAACCAGTTACAACAACAGGGTGAACTAATTAATATTGCCACACAAAACTGATAAGGTTCTTAATGTTCCCCGCTCACTTTTCAAATCCTTCCTACACTTCTGACAAAAACTGTAAACACTACAAAGAACAAAATCGCATGGTATAAATCAATACAAATCAGATTTGAGCATCTGATAATACATTCTGTGTATACATTTCCTCTGCCAGAATTTGACATACATTTTTGTTGTAGTCATACAGTGTCCATATTCAAATTTGTCTGGTCCATCAGGTCAAGACTGGCTGATTTCCAGCAGAACTGTCAGCCGTCTTCTGTCCCTGCCTCTGGCTGTCTCCGGGAAAGTGGAGCCGTGTGCCTCAAGGCCTATTCTGGGCTCATCGGTGAGAAACCACCTTGGATGACCTTGAAAAAAAATCAAGCTTGATGAAGAGTACAAAACGCACAAATCGATACGTCACTGGACACTGTACTTAAATAATATTACATTTTTAATGACGAGCATTTCTGCGTCCTGCTGGAGTGAGCTCTCTCACTGAATCGAGAACTGGTAACGGAAAGCGATTGGTCAGAGGAGTTTGGGTTCAACTACATGTTATGGGTTTACTTTAACCCAGTGTGCCACTTATATTGAATTAACGGGACAACCTGAGGCAACATAATTAAAGCAGAGGGGGGTGGAGAGACTACACTGCTTGGAGATTCTCCCAGATGGGCTTTAGGCTAATTGGCATGGGATCTTTTCTTCTGGCTGGCTCTCATCCCCTTTTTCTCTCTCTTCCTCCCTCCGCAGGTACCATCATGACACCAAACTATGTGAGTAACAGCAGTACAGAGGTGTCGCAGTGGTGTAATTGCGAAGGCAGCGGGAACCAGTGGCAGGACTGCCTGCGTATCCTGCGCATGTTCACCAGCAACACCTGTCTGCGTGAGTATCCAAGAATATCATTTACAGATCACATTAATGTCAGAGACATATTTTCAGTATAGCATTTTACGTTTTTTTTCCTTCTGTGATGACATTTTCTTTTGAAACAGGAAGTTGGAGTGGGTTTTTGTTGGAGCAGGATTTTCCTTGTAATCTTTTTTTAAATAGCCAATCTCCTTTAGTTTAAGTTACAGCTTGACTAATCTGTATTTAAAAAAACATTATGAATACTTATTCAGCAAGGATACATTAATTTAATCAAAAGTGTTTTTTCAGGTTTCTTAAAGATTTCTATTTAAAATAAATGCTATTATTTTGAACAGAAATAGAAAACTTAAAATAGAAAATTAAAATAGAAAACCATTTTTTAACTGTAATATTTCACAGTATTACTGTTCTTACTGTATTTCTGATCAAGTAAATGAAGACCAAGTCTCAGAATAAGAGACTTAGAGCCCTGTTTTAACGATCTGAGCGCATGGTGTGAAGTGCATGGCGCAGGTGCACATGGGTTTAGGGTATATCCAAATTAACTTTGGCTAGTTTAAAGGTGCAGTGTGTAGTATTTATGAGGATCTATTGACAGAAATGCAATATACTATAAATAACTGTTTTCAGTGGTGTATTAAGACTTTCCATAATAACCCGTTATGTTTTTATTACCGTAGAACGAGCCATCTACACACACCCTTACAGTGAAGTCGCCATTTTCCACTGTCATGTTTCTATAGTCGCCCTAAACAGACAAACTGCTGTACAGAGCACTGCTCTCTCTACTCTCCGCTCTCTCAGACGATGACATTTTTGTCCTGTGTCAGCCCCCATAGCTTCTCTATGTGTTTGGAAATTGAGGGGTGAGTGGTGGCTGTTTTCAATTCACAACCTCACAGCTAGATGCCGTTAAAATGTACACAGTGCATCTTTAACTAACAAAGCAATCAGAATCTCATCTCCCATTCCCTTTAAAAGTCAGTTGTGCTTGCACCATGCTGGATTTGCTGTTTTCATGGCAGAATTTGCGTGTGTAAATACTGAACGCTTCTCCAGAGATAAATCCCTTTATTTTTAATATTTAAAAAATGTTATGGGATGCTGTACACACATCTCTGTGTGTAATAAGCAGAGTGTACACATGTTGTGCAACCGCACATTACTAATTATCACATTGCCCTTTAAATAACACAAAAAATACAGCACTATTGTCTTTAGACCAGGTTCTTGTAAGTCAATGGTGCAGTTGTTTTCAGTTGCCTTAAAATAGCAACGTGCCAATAATGTGCCTGAACACACCTTGTTTGCATACAGACGAACAGATGGGCACGAGTGCATTTGCTATTTAAATAACGTGGCATTGGACATTAAAATGATGGAAATGATCAGGCTTAAACTAGCAAAACACACTTGCGTCGTACCTTTAATTGCATTGCGCTGGGTGTATGATAGGGCCCACTCCATTATGACGTAATTCTTGCTGCGTGCACCATCATGCTTGTGTGGACGTGTCGAGTATAAACCAAGCTTTAGACTTTCAGAAACATAAAAAGACAGACCCCAAACTTTTGATTGGTAGTGTATGTCTGCTCTAAAGTTTAAGAAGAGATCTCAATGTGTCAAATTGTGCTTAGACTATGATATCAAAGACTGCAATCAAGGTTTTAATACGAACTCAAGCATATCTCATCAAATTCTTCTGAGACAAAATCTGAACTGTTATCCACAATAATTTATATATATATATCCAGAGATTAATATTTATGTCAATTTCGTAAATTTTTAATGTGAATATGGACTAAATGTATATTCTTCAACTTTTGTAGCACACTAGCATAAACTTTAAACCTAACAGACAAAGTAAAAGTCACAGAATTCTGAAAATCTTTATATTTTAGATTAGTATCTGGTTCTATATCTTATTAGTAAAAAAGTTAAAAAAAAATAAAATCTTACACTCACCCAATCTCTTCACCTGACAGGTAATGCAATTGATAACATGGGAAGCTCCACCCCTCGTCCGGTAGAGGGCACGCCCTTTCCTCCACCTCGCCCCTCCCCTCAGGTCCAGCGTGAGGAGCTGAACATCAACCTGCTGCCTGAACCCAATGCAGTGAGTGAACACATTTCCTACACAGAACAACCATAAACCTATCAATCTTCTCCAGCGCCGATGCTAACTCAAAATAATTGGTTTAGAAACAATTTTCACTCAGAAATGATTACATTTCACAAACAATTAGAAAGAAATGGCACATTAAATTAAACATAACATAACAGTAGAAATAGTATTTTCTTGTTGAACATACTCCAAAACTTTGTATTGGAGAACCATTTACAAACACAACACATTAAACCTGTGTTTATTGTTGTGGTCATAGCCTCAATATAACAACTGAATGACCCATGAGTATGGCCTTGTGGTTGACTTTGCTCTTTTGATATATCAGATTTAAAAAAAAACAACTTACTGCACGAGCCAAACGAACCCGCAGTCCTGCAGCTTTGAGCATACTGATGGTTTAGAGAGCTGAAGTGAAACGTTTATGCGCGGTTGATCGTGTCACTGCAGAAACACACAGTCACACGCCGTCACCCCTGCAGCCGCTACAATAAGCACAAAAAACGCTTGTTCAGAATTCCCACCTTCTGTATTTCATATGGCTTCCCATGTGCATAATGGATGCTCCCAAAATGTTCCTTGTTAATTTACTGTATTGATTCAACTGCGGTGCATATATTTCAAAACAAGAGTAATGAATGCCTGTTCTTGTTTTTCTGTCTCTTTAGTGCCTTTGAAAAAACCTATTTATTTAAAGTAATCAATAGGTTACGATGCTTTGACCCTTAAGACCCGACCACTAACCATTACGCACATGACCTTGTTAAGATGTCCTACTTGGTCTTTATCTTACTCTAAAATGGTGATTTCATGGATATGTTCACTTGACGTCATGGTTTTCGGGCATGCACAAAGATGGTAAACAAATGCCACATGTACCTAAAGAGATCACTGAGGGGTCGGAATCAAACTGCCTGAACTGCCACCTCCAATTCAATCAGAAATAATCACACAACCCACAGGCCCTCAAGAACACAATCATGGAAGGGAATTAAATCTATATCGATTTGCTCTTCCCTTTAGTCAGATTATATTGTGCTTTGGAATGAGGGTGTCAGCTTTATTTTTCTTTCATTATGGCTAACCGCCAAACTTTAAATGACTCAATGAGACTTAGTAGGCAGCGTCACTCGATCAGATCTTTAATTTATCTTGTGGCTACCTTGGTTTTATGCTGTATCTGAAAGTGACTATACACTATACAAAGCTTGTGCCTCAATTTATCTGAACATTTATCAGTAAACAGTGAAAAGTTATTAGCATTAGGGTAACCCCCCCGGTCCTACTCGCCCCGCTCAGAGCGGGACTCGAACCAGCGTTTTCGTCATGGGAGGTGGGTGCACTAACAAGGACGCTGTATCTAGCATCTGTCACTAATGTGTCACTTGAGATCAGGGGAGTGAGGTTTATCTGTACAGCTCTCGCTAACTGGCCTCTTTTACAATCACTCCCTAAAGCTCAGTCCCATCAGGGTCATGGCACCAATGTAACACTCCGGGCTTTACCAAAGGCATCTTAAGCCTAGGTTGATTGTAGAGACCATTGGTGGCAACTATTCTACGATCAGCTTAGGCTTATGATGCTTTTGAGAAATGCAGCCCTGGTCCTTATTCGCCCCACTCCGAGCGGGACTAGAACCGTCGTCTCCATCATGGGAGGTACCGCAGTCTATAACGTCAGTTGCTAGTGCGGATCTTGAGATGAGGGGAGTGAGGTTTGCCTGCACAGATCTCACTAGCTGGCCTCCGTTACATAAGCATAGTATTTGCAAAGTAGTTTCTTAATGGCCAGTGACATCATCCTACGGTGGCTGGGAAGTGCAAAACAACATTACAAGACGCAAAACACTTTTACCAGTCCCAAAACAAATTTACAATGACCGATTCCTGAGGGAAAGGGAATGTACCACACACCGGAAGTGACACAGTGACACAGCTCTCCAAGCTGATAAGAGAAAGGTTATAATTTCTGTATGCCATGATTGACATATGTCTTGTCCAATCAGCGGTCAGTATTCCATTCACCATGTCACTTCCGGTGTGTGGTACATTCCCTTTCCGTTAAGAATTGGCCATTGTAAATTTGTTTTGGGACTGGTAAAAGTGTTTTGCCCATGTAATTGTGTTTTGTGATAGGTAAAAATCTTTTCCAAAATGGACGTTTGTCTCAAGCTTCGTAAAAGTGTTTCATATTTTGTAATGTTGTTTTGCACTTCCCGGCCACTGTACCATCCCAATAAACCTACCAACAAAATAAATAAATCTTGAGTACAATAAAAAAATAAAAAATAAACTGAGTCTAAAAGGAACACTTACCAGGAGCCAAATTTGTTGGCCAGTAACATTTTTATTAATTCTAACAAATGCAATATTATGCGAACATGAACATGAACAAACATGGCATTGTCATGACAGTTGACAGGCCAGTGCAGCATCGTTGAGCAAGTCTTAGCCTTGCCAATTTAAATTTTCAAGCGTAAGATGCGCACAAGGGAACTCTATTCATCACTCACGCACTGTGGGAAGTTTTATGCGTGCACACATATAAAGCATACCGCCAGAAATCTGCATCCCAGACAGCGCGCAAATACTGAACAAAATTCTCTTCCACGTCTTGCCAGAATAATGATGCAGTTATAGCTTCTACCAGAAGAGGCGAATTATTAACGCTACCTAGCCAAACCTTGACCCCATTGACAAGCTCCTAGAATTTGCATAATATCTGTGCCAAAGTCATTTCTTGATAGACAAATAAGATACTAGAGCTTCGGGGGGTAACATCCTCAGAATAAATCATCTTCCACAATACAGATTTTTTTTGTTATTTGTATTTCTTGCAAAAATCCTTTTGTTGGCTACTTTTTAATGGTTGTCAATAAAGAAACATGCTTTTTGACAGCATAATGGTGTAGAACTAAAGCGAATCGGCTAAATCCTGACCCCCCGGCCATGTTATTAGCATTAGCAGTAGCATAATATCCAGCAAAAGTAATTTCTTGATAGCCTATCAGCTTTTGGCGCTTCAGGGAATGACACCGTCTGTGATAGCAACACTTACTTGACTGTGTATTGTAAAATGGATTGTATATTTGCTGCCCACATAGAAGAGAAGCAAATAATCCCTTGGCATCCATAGGCATGCAGACTTTATCAAGAAACCCTGCTCTGATCTGTGTGTCTTTGTGTTCGCATGTCCTCGCTTTGGACTGTGTTCACATCCTCTGTTCTTAGAACACACAGACCACAGCATTCAGCTTAGAGATAATCTGGGCCCGCAGACAAAAAGGATTCAATTCAGTTTCTGCTGTCATTTATTTCTCTCCTAGACTCACTCTCTCACTTGTGTTCTCCAGCAAATCTCTCCTCTCCAAATGTCCCTGTCTTTCCTGATCTGTCTCTCTTGATGTGCTTCTCACTTTCTTGGCCTGTCTCTCGCTCTCTGAACGGATTAACTAAAGGTGTTTGCAAGCAGCGGTGCATCCGTCAAACTTCATTAATATTAATGTATTCATACTCGTCTTTATGTCTGTCTCTCTCTCTCTCGCTAACTCTCTTTTTCTTTTTCTCCTCCTTTTAACATTCGTCCCTAATCCCTCTCCCTCATGATCTCTCTGTCCCTCTCCCTGGCAAATGCTCACCATCGCACTGCTCCTACTTTTCTAAAACTGTATTTATCATATGATTCAATTCACCTATCATCATTCAAGTAACAAGTAACATCACATTTAGAGACAAACTACAAAACACACATACAACACACTATATATATAAATACATACATTCTAGCTCAATTTACAAAAGATAACACACACATCTATATATATATATTCAATTGAGCTAGAATTTATTTGACCTCATAGCTGGTTGATTTGGTTCAAGTCTTTGAAAAAATCCCTATGGGAAAAATTATTAATAAAAATACTTAGGGTGCTTAAAGATATTGATAGGCACTGCAGCACTATATAGTCTTGTATACACCTGGTATTAAGATGCGTTTTGGTCAATCGGCTCACAAGTAGACAAGGTTGACATAGCTTTTTCACAAATTCTCTTTTGTCCTCTTTCAACGACTTCAGTCCTAATTTCTTCAAGGGGAGGGTCTATGTATGAGCACAAATGTATGGCCTTTTTCCAGATCTTTCAATCTAATGAACAAACTAAGCTTGCACAATTTACATATGAACCTGCACGGAGATGACGGAAAACCATATGATGAGCAGCAGCTTTCGTTTCTGCTCTGACAACCGCAAGACTACGCCAAACGCTGTGAGTTTGTGTTAGAAATCAAGAATGGTGAGAGAACATTGTGCTTGGTACATTTTTCGACTTCTAACCAAACTCAGGTCTTCAGCCGACAAGGTTTAAACCCCGTCTGGCTAGTGCGCTTCTCATTATGTTTACGCATTAGGTCAGTAGGTGGAGAGTAGGCATCTTTTGCGGCTGTTCCAACACATTGCTTATACTACAAAAGCAAAACGTTTAAATGCATTTCGACTACCTCTGGACTAGGGATGGGACGATACACTTAAACTCACGATACGATGCACCTCGATATGCCAGGGTTACGATACGATACGTCACGATACGATATCAAAATATATTTTTTTTCTTTCCAAATCTGTGATTTATTTATTTTTACCACCCAAGTAATGTACTTAAACGAAAGGTAGGATTTTTCTCTTTTTTTGCATTTTGGTTCCATGTTGTTTAAAAAAAAGGAGAATTTTTAGAAGTCCGCGACCACATCTTAAACAGGGGTGCCAATAATTGTGGAGGGCACTGTAGGGATGTCAATCGATTAAAATATTGAATAGCGATTAACTGCATGATTGTCATGAGTTAACTCGCGATTAATAGCAATTTAATCACACCTTTTTAGCAATTGTAAATGTGTCTTAAATTAAGTTTAAATTAAGTTTTTAATACTCTAATCAACATAGGTATGGACAAATATGCATGCTTTATGCAAATGTACATTTATTATTAGTGAAACCATACTTATTCAATAATAATCAATACAGCATGAAGACTAGACATATCAAAGGTCAAAGAAATGTTTATCTAAGAAATTGTTCATGTCTCTTAAGCCTAAACTTAAAAATAATGAGTAAGTAGTGATTTCTCTCATTTTAACAATATAAAGGGAGTTTTTACACTGGCAGTTTAATTCAGAACAGGGCACAGTTTGTATGAAAAATTGTTAATGTGTACCAGTGAGCGAACCAGAACCACACCATACCTGGAGGAGGTCCATATTATACGAGGAGGAATATAGTGTGGCCCCTTTAAGAGATCCGCATTCCCTATTGAACTGCCGGTATCTTGCGTGTGCTCGCCGAACTGCCGCGATTCACGTGGACAGTGTGGAGAACACGGACGACTCGGGAGCGCGCTTGTTCAGGAAAGTAACCTGTGCATTCGTTTTAGCCGATTGTAATGTATTTAGTTCAATAAAACACGTGTACTGTAAGCGGGGTGATGGTGTTAATGATTTACCTCAGACATGAGCGAGAGTGAGCTGCAGTGCATCGCGCTCAGACTGCAGAGAATGTGCTCAGTGAAAAAACACACTTTTCTTTCTGGAGTCTAATAAAAGTTAAACAGAAAATATGGTAGTTTATGTAGGCAATAACTGCATTTTTGGTTTAGAATATTAATGCTAATGTCAACCATTTTCTATCCCTATTAATGTTTGCTGCTACATCCTTTGTCTGACTGCTCTCACTTTTTCCAACTAACGTTACGGGCTAACGTTATATGCCTCAGATCAAACAGAAAATGCGCGCGTTTTGTTATGTCTGCCCCACACACACACACACACACACACATATAATACCAGGGTTGCCAACTCTCACGCATCTGGCGTGAGACTCACGCTTTCAGGCTCTGTCTCACGCTCTCACTCCGCCCAACTCAATCTCACGCCAAATTGCCAAACCTGCTTTGATATTAAACAAAGCTATAAGCTTTAATTTTTTAAAATGTGTTTTAATGAAATTCAAACAATAAATAGCGTTTTGGCGCTAATGTGGCATAATGTTAAAGCCAGAGGCGTTGAAAAGCGGAGTTGCATGCTCTCGTCTCCCTGCGGTGCGCGCTGGTCACGTGGCCCATGAGCGCTCAATACTTCTAGCGCTGTGCCAATGAATTTAAATGGCTTAAGCGGATACACAACAGTTTCACCATATAGATGTTTGCTGCAAGTTTTGGTAAACAGTACAGCATAGTGTTAGTGTTTATTGATTATTAAGTCAGCCATATTTACAGGATCGTTTTATTATGGAGAGTGATAGAGATTCAACATTGCTAACATTAATGCTATTCTTGTATTTAGCCCTCAGGTATTCCTTACTAATTGGTCACACTCATACTCATTAAATTATATTTATTGAATATTTTGAGGAGATCTTTTGGTACTAAATACTATTTGTGCAACAATTATTTTCAATAAATGACCACTTAAAATATTTTTCTTCTAATATTTGTATTTCTTCTAAAATTTATATTACAATTAGTGTAGTAATTAATATTAAAATAGAGAATTCCAATTCAAAGAGGCAAATTAGAGTCATTTTGTGGCTAAAAAATATTAATGTTTATTTGTAATGCCATTAGGTGCCTTATGGCTCTTTAATAAATATCCATGTATCTAATCTAGTTGCTCAAAAATATATTGCAGTCTTTGCATTCTAATAAATATTTAGATATGATGATCAAACACTAGATTTCTTTAAATGTGAAATTTCAAAACTTAAATAACTTGCATCCTAATCTTTTTAATGAATAATGATACTTAAGCACTCACAAGTGAATATTAAGGAATGGCACATATAATTTGACCCAAGAAATCTTTAAACTAGTGCCAAAACAAACATATTATTATGTACTACAGTATATATACTAGATATAAACTGATACTGAACCAAGATCAAAAGCATCCCCCCCCCCCCCCCCCCCGGCCCCCGGCCCCCAAAAAATCTGATAATACACTAAATTATTTAACTTGTATACTACGCAAATCATGCAGCAGTGCCATCTATCTTTATTTCGCGATCCATTTTTTTCGACCTCGATGCGTTTCGTCACGTTTTCTATCGCAATATTTTGTCAAACGATATTTCGTCCCATCCCTACTCTGGACGTGGCTAAAAGTTGACAAGCTCAAAACATTTTAGACCCCATTTTTATGCATTTAGCGTCGTCCACGTGTAATCTGATCTTTCAAAACGCATCTTAATACCAGGTGTAAAAGGGCCGAATGGCTGAAACATTGTTGCAACAATTTAATTCTTGCACTGTGTTGAAGATCCTTTAGTTCACCCCAAAAATGAAAATTCTGTCATTAATTACTCACCCTCATGCTGTTCGACAACCCCAAGACCTTTGTTTATCTTCGGAACACAAATGAAGATATTTTTGTTGCGATCCGATGCCTCAGACAAGCCTTCATTGGCCATTGGCCACAATGTCATTTTCTCTTTTAAGACCCATAAAAGACACTAAAGACAATGTTATAAATTAACGTAATCACTGTAGTAATTTTACTACAGTGGCTCTACAATAATTTTATGAAGTGACAAGAATATTTTTTGTGCGCAAAAAAAACTAAATAATGACTTCTATAGTGATGGTCGATTTCAAAACACCTCTTCCTGAAGATTCGGAGCATTATGAATCAGCGTATCGATTCATGATTCAGATGAACCGCTGATTTGATACACTGATTCATAAAGCTCCGAAGCTTTACGAAGCAGTGTTTTAAAAATCGGCCATCACTATACTTTTTTCCCCCGCACAAAAACTATTCTCGTCGCTTCATAAAAGTATTGTAGAGCCACTGTAGTGAGATGGACTTTGTAACGACATCTTTAGTGCCTTTTATGGGTCTTGAGAGAGGAAATTACATTGTGGCCAATGGAGGCCTTTCTGAGCCATCCGATTTCAACAAAAATATCTTCATTTGTTTTCCGAAGATGAACGGAAGTGTTACAGGTGTCGATTGACATGAGGGTGAGTAATTGAAGACAGAATTTTCATTTTTACTAACTCTTTAACCTAATTTGGTGTCCCTGGTCAAAAATGACAAGCCTTTTGAATTGCTTTTAAAATTCCCTTAGCTGCTATATTATCACCAAATATTGGATTCAATCTTTTTGTCAACTTGTTTTCTTTCAATTAGCAAAAGGAATTTCTTTTTGGAACTGTTTGATGATAGACCTCATTAATCTGAGCTTATACACCTCAGTAGACTAGGTAAACCCAGTCTGATCTGCCGGTGATTTGATTTCACCCTGCAGCTCAGACTGGAAACCTGTACATATATTTATCCTGCTTCTGTCACACTTTTGCGGGAACCAATCACAGACTGGTTTATCCACCTGGTGCACTATTGGCAGGTTTAACACGATGACCGATAGAGAAGCCATGGATCGATGCCCGTTGATCACGCCTCTTGTGCACTGATTGGTTGAAGGACTATCCAATTGCATACAGAGTTATTTGAATTATGCTCGTTGATCACGCCTCTTTTGCACTAAAAATACAGAGCAGACTCCCTAGACCTGCCAGACAGGACACCTCAGTGTTTGAGTGAAAAGTTCACTCATGCTTATTTACCTCAAAAAATGGTGCATAAGCTAAAATGAATGAGGCCTATGATCAAAAGTTCCAAAATGAAAAACAAAACCTGTCCTAACTGAAAGAAAACAACTTGATACAAAGATTAAATCTAATATTTTGACCGGGAAAACCTCACACAAAAATACAAAAAAAAAGCACAAAATGTATACACTTTTTAAAGAAACATTTCTCTGTTTCCAAAAGGTAATAGAAAGTGAAGAAGATGAGGAGGAGGAAGAAGAGGAGGAAGTAGAAGAAGACCAAACCGGAGGAGGGTTCAACGTCATCCCTCCGTTCTCGGACAAGGCGACAGTCACTAACCTGGGCTCTGAGGCCGGGAGAGTCCAAAGCTCGGCCATCACCCTCTCCGTCCCTCATTTCCTACTCATGGTTCAGCTGCTGATTGCCCTTCGCTGGGGGTAAAACCCTCACTCACACACACACACACACACTCACACACTCACTCTTACTCAACACATGACAACACATTTCCTCTTGAAGTACTCGCTTATATATCCAGACTCTACGACCTATCATCGAGGGATGACAAGAATGACAGATCGGAGGGCAAAACGAGCGGACAACTGTTCTATCCCTCTTTCCTTCTTTCATTCCTTCTTTTTCTCCTTCTCGGGAAGAGGGCCTGCTATAGATATAGCTGCTTGTTCATTAGGGAAATCGCTTTCTGAATGGGATTCCCCGGCTGAATCATTTGAATCACACAGAAGATTCACAACTCCTCGGACTGACAGCCGACGGTAACCGAATGATTTGGTCATACCATGCATCTATTGTATAACGTCAGTGTGCTTCAGAAAAGTGAGTTAAACCAGGAAAACATCGCCCTCAGCCTGCATTTCCTGCGTTTGGAAAACCCGCCATGTTTATTGTCGCTGATCATGTCGTTGTATGAAATGAGACAAAATGTATGTGTGTTTGTAAGTACGTGATTCGCTTGACTTCTGTGCTCACCGACATGAGAGAAAAAAACTTGTCGAACACGATTCCTGAATCGTCCGTTTCAAACGCCTCCGTGTCTAGAGTCAGGCCGCACACCCAATCACACACACACACACACGCCTCTGCCCTACTGCGGAGCTGATCGCAGATGCAAGCGGTTTTCATTTATTGCTCTATCTGTGATGTGCTTTCATTTTTTGACTCAGCACAGACTGTGCACTCTAACCAGGGGCATAAATAAAAAAAACACACGTCCGTGAACAGAAAAAAACATGAGTAATAAAGCTGAAAATAAAGAAATAAACACACTAAAATAAATAAATAAATATACGGCCGCACAGCAGGTGTCGGAGTCCGGTCTGGGTTTAGAACCTGAGGGGAAGAAACAGGAAGTCATTTTCCAACCGCCTGTCGCCTGGTACCGCTCCCTGTGCCTGTTGTTTTACTTTCACAGAGATAATGGCTTACAACACAAACTGTTTATCTTGTTGTGTGTTCACGGGGACGAATTACTCGTGATGGGAACGAAATAGAAAAGATCAAGGGAAAGAACAGACGGAGACGAGGAGAGACTCAAACCCTCCAGCAAAGAAAAAAAACAAAAACATACCGTCTAGAAACACATGCCTTTTCTGTTTCTTATAAATCTTTTGCTGACACCGTTGCTTTTTTCTCAATCTCGTTTCTTTTGCTCTCTCTTCATTCGCTCTCGTACATGTCCATGGAAGCGAGAGAGAGGAAGCATGGGCGCACTTGTATCGGATTCGATCAAGAACTTCTCAAACGTTGATGGAGTATGTTCAGTAGGTGTGTAGTAAAAATACAAGATTCAGTCGCTCGCAGAATCCCATTCTGCTTCTACCGCAAGACTGCAATGCCTGTTCAAGAAACATAACATCGTCACAATATTGTCATCTAGATCATCAAAATACATTTTTAAAAGAAAAGGTTATGTCAGGCACTTCATATTTAGAATCATGAGATCATTATAGGGATTTAGTTTGAATTCATTAATTTTGTTTTAATTTTAATTCAATGATATGATTTTAATAGCTCGTGAACATACTTTATCACTAGAAAGTTTTATAGCATTAAACATGACAGTATTATGCAATCATTTAAGTTATTTCTCCTTATATAAAACCTTTTCGACATAAGAATTTGACACTGGCGTTTCTTTTCATTAACATTAAATACTTATTTTACATCATGTTATTTCTTTAACATTTCACTTAATAAAACTTTTGTCCTGAAACAATTAAAAACAACTAATAAAATAACATGAATAAAAATACATGAGCATCATTAGATCACTTTTTTAGTGATTATGTCAGGTTTTTTTCATGAGTCTCTTCTGCTCACCAAGGCTGCATTTTTTTTGATCAGAAATACAGCAGAAACAGTAATATTCTCAAATATCATTACAATTTATTTTTGTGATGCAAAGCTGAACTTTCAGCATCATTACTCATGTCTTCAGTGTCCCATAACCCTTCAGAAATCATTCTAATATGATGATTTGCTGCTGAAAAATCGTTTCTTATTATTATCATGTTTGAAAACAGGTGTGATGCTTAATATTTTAGAGATTGCGATAAACTGTTTTCAGGATTCTTCAATGAATAGAAAGTTCTGTCACTTTCAATCATACTCCAAACTTTTCAACAGTGTGAACTGGAAGTACTGTATGCATATTCAGATGCAGTGTCCGTCTACGAAGATGTTTTTTATAAAGCGTGAGGGCTACTGAACACGTTCACCACCCCCTCCTCCTCCTCCTCTAGAAATGAAAGCTTAGCTAAAGTGCTCATATCTCATCTGGTATTCTCATGAAGCACCTTAGATTACCCCGACATGACTTAACAATCAGATTCTGAACTGATCTATTATGCGGAGGAACATAGAGGAGTGCTCTCTGATTGAACAGACGTCGTGCTCCTCAACGTTTTCTCCTACGTGGCAAGGTCAGCGAGCCACACAGCGCGCCCGCTCAATCAGCAGGGTTAATTAAGAGAAGAAACGAGAGCGCTTCTGGATTGATGCGCCTGTCGAAATAGCGGGCAGCCTTTATGATGGCTGTTGTTATTTTTTAATTGTTATCGGGGGCCAGTGTCGTCCGCCCAGCCATAACAGAGGGAGGCAGAGAATGAGTGACATCGGAGGAGGAGAGCAAAGGCATGGGTGTCAGTGATTCACATTACAATATTTCAGAAAAAATAAACAAATAATCCATGCGTTAAATAAATGCACATTGCAGAAACGTTTCAGGACTGAGGAAAAGTGTTAGAACTGTTCCAAAACCTAGTGAGCTTCCTACTTAGACAGCGTTTTAAGGTTTAGTGAAGGCTGATCTGAAATGAAGTAAGATGCAGTACCTTTGTTTTGGCCAAATTTTAATGTACATGGCATCCCACAACAGTTATAAATATGGTTAATTAAATACTGAACGAACTGATACAAATAGTTCAATTTAATTTAAAAAAATAAAATAAATCTTAATGAGTTTTTTAATTAGCCTGTTTTATCTTGTTCATCCCTGAAACATTCAAAAATTCTTAAAACTAGATATTTACTTGAGCAACACTATATAAGATATTAAAACATGAATTTTTTAATAGTATGTATTGAAGAATTTTAAATAATTTATGCTTAAAACAAAAATATCTTCTAGCGCATTAAGACAAATATACTGAAAACAAGTCCTAATATGTGCTGTGTTGTTTATCAAATAATCTTGTTTAAAGGATTTCTAGATATCTTAACTGGAACACAGGCCAAAAAAACTATTTTACCCAATTATTGTCCATACACTGTAAAAAATGAATTCTTAATGAGTTTTTAATTAGTCATTTTAAGACTTGGTTATCAGTAAAACATATTTAAAAATGCACTTGAGCAAAACTGCATAAGATATTAAATCTTTGGCATATGTATATTGTGTAAGAGAAACAAGTGAAAAGTGCATTAAGTCGTTTACAGTATGTTTAAAAGAAATCTCATTCTCAGTAAACAAGCCGTGTTGCTTAATCTTGTTTCAAGGATTCTTAGATATGTTAACTGGAAAACAAGACAAAAATACTTTTTTTTTTTTGTAGTGCACAATATATTTTTATGTGTATTGGCGCATCATGCCGTTAGCTTAGCAACATGCTAACATCAATCTCTATTGAAATCAATAGTAAGTCGAGTTTCCATGCTGGCACGTGTAGGTTTGGTGCTGGTCAAGCTGGTTACAACTTAACTGATAAAGCTGGTTAACCAGCGTGGTTTTGCTGAGGAGGACACCGAAGTCTGAAACTAGCATTCAAAACATGCCAAGTTCTGGAACAGAGCTAGAGAGACAGAGCCCACACTAAATTAACCATAACAGTTTTCACTGTTTGCTTGCGTGTGCCGCATTACAACCACGACTTGGCCCGTACACAGATTTGCTTAATATGAGTCTAACATTTCCTCCGTGCCCATCTGCGTCTGTGTACACAAGAGAAACCTGCCACGCCGAATCCTATGCGCAGAGTGCTAGATTGCAGGGAGCAAGGGACAGGAAAAGAGATAAACACACAATAAGGGATAAAGGGATGGAGAAAGTGGAGGAGAGAGCGCGAGAGTATGGGTTAGAGAAAAAAGCACCCCAGCGAGAGAGCTGCGAGCGTGATGGAGGGAAAGAGAGGAGCGGGAAGATTGCATGAGAGAGAGAGAGAGAAAGAGGAGAGAGAGTAGTTTACCCTGTAGGCTCATAGCTTTATTATTATAGTATGCGGACACTGATTTATTTGGCGGCTGCAGGCACCCGTACTGAAACTCATTTCAGTTGTACTGATGTTGATTCTCTCCCCCTCTCTCTCTCTCTCTCTCTCTCTCTCTCTCCTCTGGCTCTGCATTGTGAGCCCACTGGACTGTGTGCCACTGTTTGTCACCCCACAATGCACCATCAATTGCATGAAAATAATCACCACTGCTAATGTTTTTCTAATGAAGATGCCCAAAATAGTGTCTGTATTTAATCTGCTTTTATGGAGTGCACTTCCTTTTCTTTTTCTTTTTTTTTTTACAGCGCTGTATTTTCACTTTTAATAATGACTTGACGGATTGTCTTTGTCTGGTTTTGCAGTTAATTTTAATGAAACTATCAACACTGAGCACTCTAGTCTACTTAAGCATTCGCAGGCCTGCAGATTTCTGGAATATTGCAATGGCAGTCATTCACAAAACGACACAATTGCAAAAACAATTATTGCTTTCAAACAGGTTGCCCGAACACTGCCATTGGTCGGTCAAAAAAATAGTCCCACCCCCAATTTACACCATTAATTCGAATGCCTTTTTTGTGCCAACCTACAATTTGCTTACTTATAGTCGTCTCTGAATATTCAGCTGTAATAGGAGGTATTATAACATTGGAATATAATTAATTTAGGTTCATTTGTGCACGAGTGTTATTCTCTCAACTCCACATTGAAAGGTGCAGTCACAGTTTAATCAGGCTAATGAACTATGGCAGAATTTCTATTCTGATTATCAATATGAAGTATTTATTGAACATAGGTCACTTTTATCACAATGCAGCTGTTATTATTTTATAAAGGCACTCTTGGTTTGCGTCGCTTTAATTTATTGCACTGCAAACCATGCCTTTGCATTCTTTGTTTTGAGATGTAATGTTTTTTGCGAAACATCTTACAAATTTGCAGGTCAGATTTCCCCAAATATGAGCACCAACAGATGAATCAGCAAACTTGTGTTTCCACTGTCTCTGGATTGTATAGAAGTGATTGGAAGGGTAGCTGGACTGCACCTGTACATATTTTACCATGTTTAACTCTAATCCAGTGCAGAAATGTGTGCAGATTTCTGTCTTGGCCTGATTATTTGCCTCAGTGTTGGCGCTGAATGATGATTGTGTCCATCATAGTCCTGAGTGATGTAGCCAATCAGAGCTCCCTCATTGCTGCACATGCTCATTCATGCAAAACGCTTCATGTGACATTTCATAAGCATTAAGGAACTGAAGTGGGAAAATACTTAAATAGCACACAAGATTAAATTTTAAATAGTCATTATACTTGAAATACTTGCCATTCGGTGACTGGTTGAGTGGACATGTGGAGTGTGCTGTGGTTCGAGCATGTCTCTCTGTGCCATGTTGGACTTGCCTTTAATAAACCCCGACACACCTGAACTCTTCCTCAGCCACTGCCCTCTGGGTCACTTTTCAGACCTGTCTGACTGTGCCGGTTCTTTCCCTCTGCTCATCTTCTGTTTATGTGCCCTGTTTCCTATCAGGTGTAAAAATGAGAATTCACTGTTTCTGTGATCCATGATAATGTACCATCTGAAATAAAAGAAAGAAAACAAATTGGCTGTGCTTGTCTAGATGTCATCTTCTCTGCCTGTGATAATAGCATGTGTCAGCAGGAACAAGCAACAATGAGATTAAATGGTGCTAAAACTGAGACTTTTGCTTGAGTATCCTGCTTCTCAAGTATTTTTCTTAAAGTTTAGTTCACCCAAAAATGTAAATTCTGTCATTAATTACGCTCCCTCATATCGTTCCAAACCCGTAAGACCTTTGTTTACCTTCGGAGCACAAATGGAGATATTTGTGATGAAATCCGAGAGCGCTCTGACTCCTCTATAGACAGCAACATAATTAACACTTTCAAGGCCCAGAAAGATAGTTAAAAGTTGTTAAAATAGTCCATCTGACTCCAGTTGTTCAACCTTAATCTTATAAAGCAACAATAAAATAAATAAAATAACTTTATTCAACATTTTCTTCACGCCTGTGTAAGACTGAAGATGAACGAATGTCTTGAGGGTTTGGAATGACATGAGATGGATTAACTAATTTTCTTTTTTTCTGT
Organism: Pseudorasbora parva; assembly: GCF_024679245.1. Classification (NCBI taxonomy): domain Eukaryota; kingdom Metazoa; phylum Chordata; class Actinopteri; order Cypriniformes; family Gobionidae; genus Pseudorasbora; species Pseudorasbora parva. Next base: position 11,772,807 of record NC_090182.1, on the reverse strand, counting down.
GAACTAATAACCCTTTAAGCTTTTCTTGAGAAAAGACCTCAGCAACCTCACAATAGTCTCCTCATCAACTTGAATTTGAGATATTCAACACAAATATTTCTCAAACTCTTTCAAGACCAAATTATCTGAGCTATGCTATCTATATTCAAAGTCTAGCTCTTTAGGCTTACAGTTTCAGCATCATTACTTTATTCTTCAGTGTCACATGATCCTTCAGAAATCATTATAATATTATGTTTAAGTGCTTATATTGAACACAGCTGTGGTGCTTTAACCTATACTATGTGACTTTTTTCATCTGCTCGAGGTCGCCTGTTCAAAACAAAGGCGTAGTTTGATGACGCCAAGTTTAAGGTCAAAATCTTGGGACATGTGGTCTTCATCTCACAGCCGGTGAAAAAGAATCGGGATAGGACTCGGACAGAAATCATGTTCATGAAGGTGATTATTAAGATTACTGTAGTGTGAAGAAGAGCAGGACCAAATGCTGGCAAGGCCGCTGGAGCGATTGTTTCGCAAACACACGGCTCGCGAGTCGAAGGACTTTTATTATGAAGGGACACAATCACCGGATAAATTTCTGCTTTTCCGGTCATTATAAAGTAAGGCAGCTCTGTTTATCACATTAGATACATTTAAGTGTGTTTAAAATGATGCTATGACATGACTTGTTCACACTGCTAAGAGTAAAGCGCTTCTGCAGAATAAAACCGGAAACCGAGGGTAATGCAGATATGACGCAATTGACAGGCGACTCCCTCAGACATCCCGGTCCCTTGGTTAAAATAGCAATTTTCTCACGATTTACAAATAGTTGGAAACATTTGGGATATTGTAACAACTCAACTAAACAAAATATATAACACTGGCATGGTGGTTTTTTAATATTTTACTGCAAAAATACTACATAGTACACAATATTTTTGATGAAACTGATTTTTTTCAGCATTTTCTGATTAGTATAAAGTTCATTAGAAAGTAATTTATTTGAAAGCATTTATTGATTAAAAATATATGTTAAAGGATCAACTGGAAAGACACTGTGGTTGTCCACATAACTCTGCTCAGCGAGTTATGTTTTAGTGGTCCTAAAACTATAAATGATTTCCGGCCGGTTGCTTTAACCTCAGTTTTAATGAAGATTGTTGAGGAACTGGTTAGGTCCGAGATCTTGAGGCAAACTGAACATTCACTGTATCCCTCACAGTTTGCGTATAGGCCTCATAGAGGAGTGGAGGATGCTACAGTAACACTACTTAATTTGCTTTTTAAACATTTGGAGGCAAATGGAACACATGCCAGACTTTCATTTGTAGACTTTTATTCCGCTTTTAATACAGTCCAACCCCACATTTTAACCAGAAGGCTCTTTTAGAACAGTTTGACTTGGGCAATAATCTGGCGGGTTAGATTCTTGACTTTTTAACCTATAGGACACAACGAGTGAGAGTCGATGTTTTTTTGTCTGACCGAAAAAAAGACCCTAATCTACAGGGTCTCCTCAAGGGTGCGTGTTGTCACCATTATTATTTATTCTGTACACAAATATGTGTCAGAGTACTTATGATAATAGAACCATCATAAAATATGCAGATGATTCTGTTATTGTTATAGCCTAGAAATCTAGACGCACCCTAGCGGCAGCAAATTTAATCTGCCCGCAAGTGTCGTCTAGCAACTCTCAATACCCTTCTGAGCTGTATTCCCCTAACTCTTGCCGGACCAATCACATCGTGTATAGAGTCGGTGGGCTGGGCCATAATGACGACGGCCGAGTTGCGTTTGCGTGCTTCTAGTAAACACAGAAACTGGCGAACGGCGGTCTTTCGAATCAGCTTTGACTGCGACTCTGGAAGACTTGGAGTTAAGCTTTTCTCTGAGAAAAGAACAAAGAGCGGCACTGAAGTCATTCTTAAAAAGAGAAGATGTGTTCAGAGTTTAGCCGACCGGATACGGTTAATGTTTAATCTGTCAACGAGCTCTGCTTCACCTTCGTTGGTCTGGTTGGTGTAGCGCTATCCTATCGCGTGCAGAGGGAGTTTGAAAGACAACCGTTTATCCCGCCCCTCGGATTGAGCTGTCTATGGTGAGTTTCCAGACCAAACATCTTGATGTGGGTCTGGCTTGTCAGGCTATTATTGTTAGTCTGCTGCAGGAGAACGAGATCAGCCATGTCTTAGTTATTGATGATTTTGTACATTGGTGTGAGGAATCTTACCTGCAGCTTAATATATCAAAAACAAAAGATATGATCATTGATTTTAGAAGGAACTGTCATATAAATGAAGCTACTTTAATTAGAGCTCAGACTTTTGAGACTGTGCAATCATAGAAATACCTTGGGACCATTATTGATGCAAAATTGAACTTTGAAGTTAATTGTAAAGCTGTGTGTTAAAAGGGGCACTAAAGTTTATATTGTCTAAGGAAATGATCACACTTTCATATTGACCGAACGATAATGACCATGTTTTATCATCCTTTTATTGAGTTTTACCCCTTTCGTTTTTTCAAAAATGTATGTGCTCATTAATGTATATTTACTTCTTTCAAGTAATAAATTATTCTAGGAAGTTTATAACATGCCATTGAAAATACACACGGGTGAGGGGTTCGAATGCTGGTCGCCATGTTGCCTCTCCATCTTGAAAGTACATTAGCCAAAGAGGGACATACCCGTCAATTAAAGCTTCACCTTTCACGTTTTAACACTCGATGGCACCGTGTCGAATGTGAAGAGGGGGATTGCCATGTTAATCTTGGACTAAATCGGCCACCGTAGGAGTTAAAACGAAATCAGAATTGAGAGGAACAGAAACTAATATTCACTGGATGGTCATATACCTTTTCACCGCTAGATGGGGAAAATATCACACAGTGTAGCTTTAATAAAGTAACCTAACCTAACTTAACCCAAGTCATATCTAGAGAGACCATAACAAATATTTTGGGGAGTCTTTTGACATACCATGGCATGCAGCAACCACCTAGCAACGTCCTGGCACCCACTCATACATGTGCACCAATAATGCGATAAATTCGAAAAATTAGAGTAGGTTCTTCATTGCAGTAAGATGACATGAACAGAAGTCTTCACTCCAGTTTACATGCATTTTTCATTATTCTGATTATTCACTAATAAGTATGGTTATACCATGCTCAGGCATACAGTATGAATGTTCCTGACCATTGTCTTAATCCTACTGTCATCAAATTCAAAATATATATTTATGGATGCCTCGGATATCATTCAGCACCGTGATAAACATCGCCCGGGTCGGCCTACGCTGCTGCCACGTTCTTCGCGCCGTCTGGATGAAGATAAGGATCTGCTCAGCGAGTTATGTTGACAGTGTTAAGCTATTTGGAGAAGAGAAAACTTCAGAATGGCGTCACAGAGTTCGTTCATGAAGTTGTGTGAACAACAACACGGCATCAGTGCATGTCCGAGTACATGCACACTTTGGTCAGAGCGGTGATAATGAGATTAAAGTGTGTACATGCCTGTTTATTGCGATTAAAATCAGTGTACGCCACATAGTTTAATGCGTTTACAGGAATCAAAATCCCATTATAAACGCATTAGAAGAAGTTGTCATGGTTATGAAAAAGTTGTTTCAAAAGCCCTAGGACATAAGTGACTGACTGTGGAACACAAAAGATGTTTTAAATTTATTTTATTTTTTTAATAATTAGACCTCATTGACTTTCAATGTATAGACAAAAACAGATCTTCATAGTATCATCTTTTGTGTTCCACAGATGAGATCAAGCCATAGAGGTTTGGAACAACATGAGGGAGAGTAGATCATAACAGTACTCTAGATGATGAATTACATTTTTGGATGAACAGTCCATTTTAATTTACATCTGGGTGTGTATTTAATGTTTGATGTTTTGCATATGTCATCCCTGACACATCTCTGGCACAGGCTCTCTGATGTGAAGCGAAGTGAATGCGGTACGTTTGTTTGTGCAGTCGGTGACCTCCCCTGGGCCGTGTCATTGTTCTAATTGCATCTGGGTTAATCAGAGCATCATCACCTCTGATAAAGGCAGCCGAGGTGCTGGTGGAGTCTCTCCGGCATATGGAAGTCGTTGAGAAAACGTTTATTTATTAATCAGATTTCTCTGCGTCCTACTGAGTTTAATCACACAGTCTTCAATCTCTGACTTCCCCCTCCCAGAATACATCTCTGCCAGCAAAAACACACATGAACAAACTCTTGCCATAGCCACTGCCTTCCGATGAGCCATTCGGATCATAATTCTAAAAAGAGACGTCAACTTTTACACACAGGGGAATGTTTGGGCTTTGTGTTTGTAAGGATTTGTCTCTGCCTGACAGCTTGAGAAATCCAGCACCCCATTCTCTGCTTCTTTCTCTTCCGCGCTATAATTGTGTATCATCTCTTTCACTGGCCAGAAGGCTGACTTGGTTTTATCATTTAATAAGGCAATCGACTAAATCAGTCAGACCAGCTCTCTCTGGCTCCCTATAAAGGGATAGCTCATCAACAATTGAAAACGCTGTCATTAACTACTCACTCTCATGTCTGACTTTTTTCCCATTCGTGCAACACTATAATGGTGAATAATTGCAATATAATGTTAATGATGAAAGTATCATAAAGCAGTTCATGCACTATATTTCAGGTCTTCCGAAGTCATCAGTTTTATTCATATATTTTTAAATGATTTTTATTAGCTAAAAGTGTTATATTTTCAGATTTGATTTTAATTTTAGGTTTATTTAAGTTATTTTTTATATTACTATTTAGGTTTTACTTTAAAAAAAAAAAAAACACTTAGTTTTAGTTAGTAATTTTAGTGCCTCAACTAATTAAATGCCAAGGTAACATGTTTCATTTCATCTAATATTTATATTTAATTTTATTTCAGATGATGGCTCTGTGAGAGCAGCAGTCGTTATTCACTGAAAGTCATTAGAGTTTTGTGAATGGATCATTCTTTTAAGTCAGATTTTAATAAATCGACTGAAAAAAACCTCAGACTGATCCGGTTCTTAATTGCCAGTAATTGCTCACTGGAGCTTAGATTATCAGTGAATAATGACTTTCATTTTAGTTTGTTCCTCACAGAAAGTTATCGTATGGTTTCCAGAAGACTTGAAGAGTGCACAAGAAGTCATATGGACCAATATGTTGCTTTTGCCTTGAAGTTTGAAAGAGTCAGCCCTCTATTTGTTGTGACTTGAAAAAAAAGTGACTAGTCCTGTATTATTCAACGTTTTCCCATGAAATAAAGAAAGTCACACGGGTTTGGAACAACATGAGGGTGAGTAAATAATACAGGGTCTTCATCTTTGGCCGAACTATTCCTGTAAACATCGGAATGATTCAGTACTGAGATTCCCGCTGTAACCAGCCAGGTTCCCTGGGGAAGCTTTATTCTACTCCGCTCTATCTACAGTCAATTAGAAATGGAGAAATGGAGGAGGGAGGTAGAGATGGAGAACACAAGGAGACAATGTAAAGCTTTTAATCTGTTAATGGAGGGATGGTCTGATTCATTTAATAGCTTAAGCACAGACATTGTTTGGGTTTGTATTAAACATTTATGGGGCTAATGCTGCGGAAGACAATAGTGCAAACTTGACATTAGTGTATCAATTTTGATTTCAGATTGCAGCCTGATTCACTTTTAGAGCCACAAATACAGTGCCCTTGGCCTTAGCCTGTAATCCATGAATTATATTTACCCTGAACAGAAATGTACTTATTGCGGCTCACCTTGAAACTCACCAATTACTGCTCACATTAGGACTGGGACAATTTAGGATTAAATTATTAATTATCTTTAAGTTTATGGTTGGAATTAAATTGAATTAGCCATACCCCAAAGGAAGTTAAATTAGAATGAGACAACGAGGAACTTACTGAACTGCAATTCAAATAAAATTTTACACAAGTAATGCATTCTGGGAAATGAAGTGTTCATCCACTTTGGTCCACGAAAGGTAAATGAGTAAATATAAGGAAACAACATGCACTACCAGTCAACAGTTTGTGGTCAGTAAGATTTTTTAAGTTTTATGCTCACCGAAACTGCATTTATTTGATGAAAACATACAGTAAAAATGATTTTACTGTTTTACTGTTTAAACATACAGTAAAATATTATATATATATATATATATATATATATATATATATATATATATATATATATATATATTTAAAGACTCATTGAGACCTATTCTGCATTATAAGAACAGTTATAGTTACATTTATAATATTTTTATAATTAATTATAAGCACTTTTTCAATGTGCATCCTCATAATTCCTTATGCACTGAGTTGTATATGATCAAATATAGTTTCAGAGATGCTTGTTTGCTGTGCCACTTAGTTATCCATTATATTTATTCATGACTTATGTTTGCATTGGCCGTCATGAATGTTAATTTTAATTATATCTTCTCAGCCATATGCAAAGTATTGCTTATAGCAGTTTGAAATTGTACTTTAAAAATATTGTTGCAGTGCTTTGCTAGTATGTAACATTAAAAAAAGAAATACTTAAAAAAAGTCAACTGTTTGTATTAATGATGTCTGTGTTTCCCCCTTATTACAGGAATTATTATTCATTAGTTACATTTACAAATGTAAAAAAAAATACAAATACATTTACAAAACTTATAGCACATCTTCATAACAATAACATTAAGTCAGGAACATTGCATCCCATGTTTTTAAGTCAATCGATGAAGTCATCAATGATGCATTTATAGAGTTTAGTAATTGTTTTATCACTCACAATAAGTATTTATAAGAAATATAATATAATAACATTATAGCAATGCAGGCTACATCTTCATAAATACTTTATGCCTTGTGTAAATAAATACAAGGAACCATAAAACTGACTAATTAATACTTATAAGTCTGTGTATAATGGATTATGGGCATGTGCATTGAAAAAGCAAATGCATGATTTATAAGTTATTATAACAATAATATAACTAGAACTGTCCTTATAATGCAGCATAGGTCACAATGTGTCTTTAAAAAAATATTTGTATAGAATATACTTAATATAAATATGTATTAATGGAGCTATCATTTATTTTAAACATGGACTTCGTAGAAAGTGTTACCAAAACACTGACTGACCCCAAACTTTTAAATGGTTTTGTATGAAGTAAACACAAACTAAAACCACCTATAAACCTTAAACTTTTTAAACTTTTCCCCAAAACGTCATAAAAAATATAATTAGAAATTAGTCATTTTAAATGTACTTCCTTAAAGTCAAATTCATATTGCAGTGTGCATCATCCTATGCTAGCCTAGAAATCTAGACGCACCCTAGCGGCAGCAAATTTAATCTGCCCGCAAGTGTCGTCTAGCAACTCTCAATTCACTTCTGAGCTGTAAACGCCAAACTCTTGCCCGGCCAATCACATCGTGTATAGAGTCGGTGGGCGGGGCCATAATGACGACGGCCGAGTTGCGTTTGCGTGCTTCTAGTAAACACAGAAACTGGCGAACGGCGGTCTTTCGAATCAGCTTTGACCGCGACTCTGGAAGACTTGGAGTTAAGCTTTTCTCTGAGAAAAGAACAAAGAACGGCACTGAAGTCATTCTTAAAAAGGGAAGATGTGTTCGGAGTTTTGCCGACCGGATACGGCGAATGTTTAATCTGTCAACGAGCTCTGCTTCACCTTCGTTGCTCTGGTTGGTGTAGCGCTATCCTATCGTGTGCAGAGGGAGTTTGAAAGACAACCGTTTATCCCGCCCCTCGGATTGAGCCCCGTCTATGGTGAGTTTCCAGACCAAACATCTTGATGTGGGTCTGGCTTGTCAGGCTAAGCCTATGCACTACCGCAATTCAAATTCTATTCAATATAAAGAAATTAACTTAAATTGTATCAAATTCTGAATGACACAATCCTGACCCACATTCACAGTAAGCTGGCCAATCGCTACATACGCTCTCGATAAACCGACCAATCGCTGCTCACAGTGCACTCACCAATCAAAACACACATGCAAGCATGTGACTTCATGTGATCGTAATTGACTCTTGTCTGAGACAAACTTTTCTGTTACTCTGTTAAAAAAGTACACCCCCCCCCCCCAAGTCCAATTAATAAGCCACAAAAATGTCATATCTCTTATTTTTCTTGAATTTGTGATTTTGTTCCTCCCCCCCAGAAACCGGCACAGTGATGCGGATACAGAAATTACTTGCTGACCAATTGGTGCAGGCTTATGAAAGAAATTGACTCTGATTAGTTCCACGTCTATCACAATTCTTGAGGGTCAAAAGGTCAATTAGACTCTCATAAAACTTGTGCAGGAGTCATCCATTTACCTGCCTCAGGTGAGTGTCTCACCTTTTTATTGCTTATAGTGGACATTTTTCTTTGCATTTTTTCCCTGCCCCATGAAATTAGCGTCCACGTCAATTTTTTCCCCAAGGTATCACATTACCCAAAGCCCTGAGAAATGTATCCATTATCGTGAGCAAGGCTTTACCTTCGGCATCACGGCTTTGGTCTTGAGTGGTGGCCATCTCTTGGGCAGAGGATTATGGGGTGGGAGGATGATCGGGATTGTTGAGTCATGCTTTTTGAGAGCAGGGCTAGAGGCGGCCGTGCGTCTCCATGGCTCATAGATTTGAGTACACTGATAGGTTGTCACAGGAAACACAGAACACTGCACTGCAGAAAGAGAGAGCGAGCGAGCGAGATAGAGTTGTGTTATCAATACTGTCTACTGAAGCGTGTCATAATGTGCTCTTTTATGGTACTTTCTGTATTAAAACCCTTAATTGGTTCACACACAATGAGAATGATCCAGAATTTTCCTCCTGACAAGGGTCAAAGTGAGCCATTTCACAGAACACAATGAGAACAAAGAAATACTGTGTCATAGACCGATCGACCTGTAGTCACAGACTGAATCCATTTGTCTTTTGTCATTTTAGTTCTGTATAACCTGGTTCATTCGGGGCTGCTAGGTTTCTGCAGCTTTGTATGGATTGGCCGCAGATAGCGTAAAGGTACTGCTGATTTAATCGCTGGAGAGTCAGCATTATATGAATTATTATTATATTATTAGATATGTATTATATTAATATTCCACAACAGTATCTAAAGTATATATAGAGATCAGTATATAAGTATATAGATATGGTGTGTGTTCTGCCTTCTGTCCAGAAAGCTAATAAAAACATCATCAAAGTAGTCCATATCTGACATCAGTTAGTTCATTAGAATCTCTTGAAGCATCGAAAATATATTTTGGTCAAAAAATAACAAAAACTACGACTTTATTCAGCATTGTCTTCTCTTCCACGTTTGTTTTCAATCCTCAAATAAAGATTCAAACGGTCATGAATCAGCGGATTGATTCATGATTCGGATCGCCAACGTCACGTGATTTCAGCAGTTTGACACGCGATCCGAATCATGAATCAATCCGCTGATTCATTACTGTTTGAATCTTTATTTGAGATTGATTCAGCATTGAGAAAATGCTGAATAAAGTCGTAGTTTTTGTTATTTTTGGACCAAAATGTATTTTTGATGCTTCAAGAGATTCTAAGCAACTAACTGATGTCACATATGGACTACTTTGATGATGTTTTTGAACTAACCCTTTAATATTGTATTGGTCCCTTTTGCTGCCAAAACAGCCCTTACCCATTGAGACATGGACCCCACTAGACTCCTAAAGGTGTGCTGTGGTATCTAGCACCAAGATGTTAGCAGCAGATCCTTTAAAGGGTTAGTTCACCCAAAAATGAAATTGATATCATTAATGACTCACCCTAATGTCGTTCCACACCCGTAAGACCTTCGTTCATCTTCAGAACACAGTTTAAGATATTTTATATTTAGTCCGACAGCGTATCTAAGTGTATGCACACTATAATGTCCATGTCCAGAAAGGGAATGAAAACATCATCAAAGTAGTCCATATGTGACATCAGTTAGTTAATTAGAATCTCTTGAAGCATCGAAAATACATTTTGGTCCAAAAATATCCAAAACTACGACTTTATTCAGGATTCTCTTCTCTTCTGTGTGTCTCCAAAAAGATTCAAACGGTTAATGAATCAGTGAATCGATCAATGCTTTGGGTCGCCAATGTCACGTGATTCCAGCAGTTTGGCGGTTTGACGCGATCTGAACTGCTGAAATCACGTGACATTGGCGACCCGAAGCATTGATCGATTCACTGATTCATTAACAGTTTGAATCTTTTCACACGGAAGCACACGGATATTCCCTCTCTGGACATGGACAGTATAGTGTGCATAGACTGCATATCTGGAACTAAAATATAAAATATCTTAAACTGTGTTCCGATGATGAAAGGAGGTCTTACGGGTGTAGAACGACATTAGGGTGAGTCATTAATGACATCAATTTCATTTTTGGGTGAACTAACCCTTTAAGACCTGTAAGTTGCAAGGTGGGGCCTCCATGGATCTGACTTCTTCATTAAGTACACTCCACAGATGCTCGATTGAATTGAGATCTGGGGAATTTGGAGGCAAAGTCAACACCTCAAACTCATTGTTGTGCTCTTCAAGCCATTCCTGAACCATTTTTGCTTCGTGGCAGGGCGCAATATCCAATTAAAAAGAGAGGACACAGTACCAGGGAATACCTTTCAATGAAAGGGAGTACATGGTCTACAACAATGCTTAGGTAGGTGGTACGTGTCAAAATAACATTCAGATGGATGGCAGGACTCAAGGTTTCCCAGCAGAACATTGCCCAAAGCGTCACACACACTCCGATGACTTGCCTTGTTCCCATAGTGCATCCTGGTGCCATGCGTTCCCCAGGTAAGCGACGCACACGTGATGTAAAAGAAAACGTGATTCATCAGACCAGGCCACCTTCTTCCATTGCTCCGTGGTCCAGTTCTGATGCTCACGTTGGTGCTTTCGGCAGTGGACAGGGGTCAGCATGAGCACCCTGACTGGTCTGCGGCTATTTAGCCCTATACACAACAAACTGTGATGCATTGTGTATTCTGACACCTTTCTATCAGAACCAGCATTAACTTCTTGAGCAATTTGAGCTCCAGTAGCTTGTCTGTTTGATCAGACCACACGGCCAGCCTTCGCTCTCCACGTGCATCAATGAGCCTTGGCCACCCATGACCATCACCGGTTCACCACTGTTCCTTCCTTGGAGCACTTTTGATAGATACTGACCACAGCAGACGAGAAACACCCCACAAGAGCTGCAGTTTTGGAGATGCTCTGACCCAGTCGTCTAGCCATCACAATTTGGCCCTTGTCAAACTCACTCAAATCCTTACGCTTGCCTATTTTTCCTGCTTCTAACACATTAACTTTAAGGATGAAATGTTCACTTGCTGCCTAATAAATCCCACTAACAGGTGCTGTGATGAAGAGATCATCAGTGTTATTCACTTTAATTGTCAGTGATCATAATGTTATGGCTAATCAGTGTATATTTAGCCAGCCTGAAAAATACAAATTACCATGATACCATGTTTGTTCAATTTATTAGTGACGTGACGTAAGCTAGGCAAATATTAATAGAGGTTTCGGCCTTACCCCATTCAAACATATACAATAACATAGCTGAGATGACCACCGAGTGGAGTGACTTGCTTTAGAGAGGCTGGTTCAGCCTAGTCCAGCCTGTGAGAGCTTTATTCTGTGAAGATCCCCGCTGGTGTCCAGAGCGCCAGGCATCATTCCAGAACATCTTTATTTCATTACAGCAGTTGCTCAGCAGTCGGTCTGTGTCTCTCGGAGGCTCCGTCTGTTTCTGCTGCTCTTCCTACATCTGATTAAGAGATAGCACAACATCAATAGTCTGGATTCGGAAGTGGTTTGACTGTTCTGCAATGGCACAGCCAACGCAATGGAATTTTTTCATGCATAATACTGTCAATTAAATACGGACAAATAAATCAGACAAACAAACAAACAGCAAATCTGCACCAAGAATAGTCACCAGTACTATAAACTAGTAGTTCAGGCAAGATAAATGTGCAAAATGTCTTTGTTGAAGAAATTATTCACTCAAAATGAAAATTCTGGCATATTTACACAAATTATGAATAATGAATTGGCCTTTTCTTTCTATAAACAATAAATGGAGACTCCAAGGTTCAAAAAGGGTGTAAAAATCAAAAACTCATAATGACTTATGCACTATATTCCAGCTTTGTGTGATGAACAGACTGCCGTTTAATTTAAGACTGAATCACTGGGTTTGTGTTTGTGAACTGAATCAACTGATTTATTAAAAAGACTGACTCAAAAGAATAATTCATTCACAAATGGGGCAGCTCATGAATTCTTATTAACTCACTCAGCAGAGCCTAGATGATCATGATGAAGACTCTTTAGTCAGATTTTTATCGCATGACTTAGAATATAATGCACACATCCATATGGACCACTTTTAGAGCTCTTTTATGATACTTTTTTGGCACCAGTCCAAGCTCGGATAGTTTTTTCTTCCCCACACGAGTGAAATGCCTTCTGGAAAAAGAAAAAAATGTAAACCCGCCCTCGTGCCATTAAACACGTCGTCAAAGTAGAGAAAAGATGTCACTGCAAGATTAAAATGGAAAACACATGCAATAGTCCAAGAACAAAATAAGTAACTTTCATTGGGACTTTAAAGAATGGACTGCTTTTATATAGCGGTTTTAACAGACCCAATGGCCATCCAAAGCGCTTTACATTTTGCCTCACTTTCACCCATTAATACACCGACAGCGATGTCAGCCATGTAAGGCCCAATCCAGCTCGTCGGGAGCATCGGGGGTTAGGTGTCTTGCTCAAGGACACCTCGACACTTGGTCAGGTGGAACCGGGGATCGAACCACCAACCTTCCGGTTTATAGACAACCTACATGAACCACTGAGCCCCAAATGTATTTAATATTAAACAATGAAACAGGATATTCTTCGTTCCTGCAAATAATGACAGAATGATCATTTTAGGGTGAACTATTTATTTTCCAATTGCTGTGTAGAAAAGGAAAAAAACATTAAAGAAATCTCTTTCGCAATGGTTCTTTCGACGGGTGGGCAACTTTGCTAATGCAGATACGAGACAATGATTTGTTCAGGGGGCCTGTGAATAAAAAAAAACATTTCTTCAAACAGTATGACAATGTCCTACAGTCTGATTTCTCGCTTTTCTCCTCAGCTTCTTGCACTCTTTCAGGGTGTGTATATGTGTGTGTTTTCAAACGGGTAGTTTGCTCTCTAATGGGGCCTGTGTTTTTAATGAGCACTAAGCTCTTGCCGTTTGCACACTCTCATATTCGGTCCCCTTCATTACTTCTTTATCACCCCTCTCTCTCTCTCTCCATCTCTCCATCACCTGAACAGCACTTCTCCACTCCACTTCTTTCTTTTCTGTAGTTTAATTACTCTTGTTCTCTCTCGGTGCATTAGTATGGGTGTAGGGTGGTAACTGAAGTCTTTCTATACTTCACTGCACTTGTGCTGCACTAATAACAGGCGCTGCAGTAATTTATAGTCTGTTGTCTGTTTTAAAGGCATCAGCATGTTTAATACACCTGCTCCACACAGTCACGCTCGTCTGGCCACTCTCCTCCTTCAGAGCGTCTCATCTCTTTCTCTCTCTCTCTTTCACTGATGCTCGCTCATCCCATCACCTCAGGCGCTAGAATTCTGTTTTGCTGCCCCCCCATTTTCTCACCCTTTCTAATTTTTTCACCTCTTCATTCCATTCTCTTCCCTTCCCACCCTCCATCTGCAGAACCTTGTGCATATCTGAGCTTTTTATCTCGCCGTCGCTCCATCCATCACTTTGTTTGTGTGCTGCTTTCATCCATTTTTCTCACTCTTTCCTTGTCATTGATTCAAGATGACATTAGATCTATCGCTTCCACTTCCTCTCGCTCTCCTCCACTTTATTTTTTCCGTCAGCGAGGGTCACCTCTCTTATGTTCCAATCTCACAAAATAGTGCCCTCTGAAGTGCACTTCTCAGGGTGTTCGTATGGAGTACAATATGAAATGGCATTTTGTCTAGTCAGACACTCGACAGAAAGATCAAAAAAGACGATCTGCATTAATGGACACAGTTTATAGTGACTTAGCAGAAGCATTTCTGTTAGACAGTAATAACGAGAGTTAGCCACTTAGCCAGAAACGTACTCGATTTAAAACACAAAACTACGTATTTTGAACACCTGGTAGAAAATATATACGCCAATAATTTTTTATATTTACAGGTTGTGATTCTGAGGAGAATGTTGGTCCAAAGAAAACTGGGTACTGACCCATCTTTAAAGAGCAAGCGTTTTGCGTTGAACTCTGGGATTTGAGAAGCAGTCATCAGTAAAATGACGTTTGAGAGCTGGTCAAGTTGTTCGCGGGTGGACTTTGTGCAACATGGGCGGGCATTAGGCAAATGTCTTACCTAGTGACGTAGAACCATGACGCAGTGGGATTCACATTACAAACGACCCATAGGTGGTTCAGAGGCGATTATTTCCTTTGTTTTAAATATTTTTTTGTGCACTTTCAACTTTACAAATTTGCAGAACGTTTCCATTCACAAACAGCTATATTACACACTGCGTGAAAGGGAATATTCGAAACACTATATTGGGGCACTTTAACATTAGCCTGGATGCTGAACTTAGCTGAACTTAGCCCCGCCCATAAAATGTTTAGGTCGGGCAGTTCGGTCTGGCATCACTCCATAGAGGAGTAATTATCTCCAAAGAGAAACTATTCGGACCAATGAAATCATCAGGGCGGGCTTTAGACGATGACGGACAGACGATCAACAGTAATGTAATCATGCACGTCATCAAAGGGGCTTGGATCATATTTACTCGAATCCTAAACGGAGAGCTTGTTTGTATCTGCATTCACCTTCATAATTTATCTCAAAGATGATGATCATGTTGGGTAAGTACTCTGTGTATCAATAAATTATTTTATTTTTTTTACAACACCGGCTAAGATCGTTTATTCCAGCGCGTGTGCAGACAGGGTTGCCAAGTTTTTACAACAAAATCCGCCAACTACTAGCCCTAAACAATAGCTTCTCGGGGGGTTCTCCGGGGGAAAAATGGTGTTTGGGGGAAAATGTGTGTTATTTTGGCAAGGTTGCCTGTTAAAATTCGCACTCATGGGTCTATATAGCACATAATAGTTGCTTCAACCCGCGGACATAGAAAAAAACCGCGGAAAAAAAACGTGGACTTGGCAACACAGTGCAGTTGAGCTCTGTCAATTGACATTTGTCAATGCGTCGCTTCGTTGCTCTGATTGGACGTCTGTCCAATTGAGGTCTTTCCTGGTTCGGTTGAAACACGTCCCATAATCACAGCCCAATGGAGTAGTTTCAGACTCATATTCTGACTAGAATTGAGTATGACGACGTCAGGCTACTTTAACATATCACTCAAAAATAAATAATTTTAAGGTCTGTATTCAGAAGTGCCAATTCAAGTGTGGAAATGGTTCTTCATACTCCCTCCCAACCATTTTTTGCCATGTGGTCATGTTTAAAGGAAGTGATTGTGGCCAAAACTGGTCCAGCAATCACTTTCAAATTACTGCAGAGCGGTGTCTTCCTCTCCCCCTGTCTCGAGGTTGCCAGATAGGCTGCAGGATCAGCAGGAGCGTTTGTAGCTGCAGCTGTGGTACCTAGAGCAGATCTGGCAACCCATATGACGAAACGCTACTGACTTCGTGATTGGTCGATAGGTGGAGGGCGGAGCTTCAGGCCAAAACACAACATGTCAACATCAACATCAGTTGAGGGCTGCAACAACAACTTTTAAATGACTATATTCTGGCCGGACTACTTTTGTCAGTAATATAAGTATTTGAAATGAACATGATTTCTTAATGTCTAGTGACATATCAGGGCCATTTTATGATTAATTGAAATACATTTCTTACATAGAGTTCCGTTAAGAAATAATAAGCTTCACACTCCATCAATTAGGGTTAGAAGAACTACTGGCAAACATAACATGATATAAACATAATAATCACTGCAATAATCCAATCATAGACTGTTAAGCATTTGCCTGATCCAAACAGCAACCTTTTTTTTTTGGCCAGGCAGTGTATGTCATAGTAGATCTGTAAAGATGGACGGACGGATACATATGGATGGATGGATGGGTCATTTATATTTATTAAGGCAAGTATATGATGTCATACCAGAAATAATCTGATTTAGCAGGGTATTCCAAATGCACAAATTTCACCTAGTGAACTTGTACAGATATCCCCTGCTCAGTAGGTTTCCTTCAGACAGCGGTTTCTCTCTATCACGCATCTACACCTGGTCCTGCAACCACTGCTGTGTCTGGCTTGTTCTGTGGATGCAGTAATGGAGTCCTTGAACTCGTTAGCTGTGAACAGTCTAATCCCACATGCTTTCAACCCCCAACAGGTGCTGAGTGCAACCCGACACTCGTTTGTGCAGGATGGAGGGAAAGAATGCTGCAGAGAAAAGAGAACAATCTGGAGGGCTGACAGGAAGAAAGAGGGAGGCCAGATCTCATGGGGAAAGAGCAGAGAGAGAAACTTCAAAACCTCCTCTGTACAATGAAAAGTTCTCACACACACACAAAAACTTCTGTCACGACTTTGTCGCCTTTTTTTTCTCCCTTTTCTTATTTCTTGTATGCATTGTTTGGATCATTACATGTGAGCTTTCCTTCACGGCTGCGTCATTTTACTGCAGCTGGCAGTCGCATGCGAGCCGCAAGTCTAAGTTATTTAGAATATTTCACAGCAATTGTCCACTACTGTGTACATTTGTCTTTGGCTTCTCACAAAAATGAACAAATATAAAAGTCATATAAAAATGAGGTTGCCAGGTCCATGCAGCAAAAAAAAAAAAAAAAAAAAAAAAAAAAAAAAAAAAAAAAAACACCCCAATGACCAATTAAAGGGACTATGTAGAATTCAGAAACCCTTGTTATTAGAGGCACCGGTGGCCATTAAGTGAATTGTAGCTAGTAACTTATTGCATGCGCTCGCACTTATGCACACACTCCATAGCAACACGAACGGCCTCGGACAAATCAGTGACGTAACGTACAAGAGACTGAATGGTTCAAGACTTTGATAAACTAACAGCAAAGTTTAGTTTTTTCATTCCTCACTTAGAAGTAAAAAGAAGTTAAAATATATGTGCCGCTATATACTTTTAATGACAATCCAGACGCCATCCACTCTGCTGAAAGCAAAGTCTAGATGAATATGTAAATTGTAAATATGTAAAAAAAAAAAATACAAAAACCTTTCCTCTCAATAACAAATTAAACACAATAAAAAAAAAACAGTTGTGAGAAAGCAGCAGTTCAGAAAGCATCTGATTATAGCAATGTGGACATGTTTGCACCAGCTCTGCAATTCACCGGCATCATGTCGACAGATGAAGTAAAAGTTACAAGTTGTTATGATTATAACGTATAATTGAGACTATAGAGACAAATTAGATCTGATCAGCATCATCCTGAACATTGTATCAGCATTCATTTTATGTGTCATAGAACAGAAGAAAAGCTCTTGTGAGCACTCGAAACATCACATCCTTTTAATTTTTTATCAGCAAATCAGACTACAGGCTTTCAAAGACAACCTAGGAAATCGGGTAAGGTCTTGTTTTTACGTTTTGTAAAAAGTTGCTCACGCATTAGCAATTAAAAAACAATTAAAACATGAAATATACATATAGCTCCTTTAAAACTAGCCTAAAACCAAATGACCAATGAAACCAATTATCAAAACCATCTCAATGACTAATAGACCAATGCCAAAACCCCAAATATGCTCTATTATATATATATCTTTCATTAGGCCTACTGTATAATTTGAGCAACAGCATTAAATAGTTTGTAGAAAGTGTTTAGAAAGAACAAATTCTGACAAAGTCAGTATCAATAAAATATAAATTATATTATTTACAAAGTAAAACGCAGTATGTTTCTACTGAGGCAGGAGAGGCAGGAGACGATGATAATATATATGTATATGCACACTCAGAATTGTGCTGCTTTAACTTCATATGTAGGTATATTACCCATAGTTACCTTATTTCTGCTGACATGCTATTTCATCTGTACATTCACTGTATTTTAATCATAACCAGAGCGGCCTGTCAGTTTCCTTTAAATATAGTATCCATCAGAGCTGTTTTGACTTGCCGAAGCAGTTTGTTGGTCAAATTCCTTAGTTCAAATTTAATTTATGAAATATGTCAAACATGATTGGAAATCCTGCTGGGGAAAAAAAAATACAGAATGTTATAAAATCAAATAAATGTGACTAAATAAAAATGGCATAATATCATCTAAGAAAAAAATGATTTCAATTTATCTCATGGTTCATGAACTAAATAAGAACTAATGAAAGTAAATTGTTAAAATAAGAAAGACACCATCACTTTTCATTTAGTCGAATTACAGAGGACAAACGTGAACATTCTGGTACCACAGATCCTAAAAAGCATGCGTGTAAAATGTGTAATATTCTTTGCTATAAACTAATAAAATCAGCAATATTGCTTGGCTGTTCTGACTAAAGCATAATGCAAGCTGCAACTGCTGTTTGCCAATTATTTTTCCAGTTTTGAAATTTCCAATATAATCTTTTAAAAGAGAGAATGCAATCGGAAGAACTGTGTTCAAGATCCTGGGGATGACTCACATAATTCCCAGAAGGAGAGATGAGCCTTGCAGAGAACATGCTTTTCACTCTGACACAACAGGAGTCAATCTCCAGACCTCTGTGAAGCTTGAAGTGAAAAGATGGATGCAGAGAGAGAAATGGAGGAACACGGCTCTCCTTAGATACCTCTCCAGAGAAACAATCAGGACGGAGACATTCACTGTTCTCACGTACTTTAAGAGGTAAATGGAGTGTCAATCATCGGTTTCTGAATAAAACACATTACCCCTCTCTCATGTTCTGAAATTCTCCATCAGTTTCTCTTTCTGTCTCTCTCTTGTCATCACTTTTGCTCATATAAGCCTGATCATGGAGGAGATGAGACTTTATGTAATCTAAAATTTGTGGGCACACGCACATCACACATGGCTCTCAGCAAACCTTTCTTCCTGTCAGAAAGGAGAGCCTGAGTGAATCTCACAAAGACTGTCAAGATGATGTCATGGTCATATTTCGCTCTAAAATAAAAAAATAAAAATAAAAAATATTTCACCTTGACAATGCACTTCATATAGTTTTTAAGAGCTAAAAGAAGTCGAAATAAGACACTTTTTGCATTCAAGTTCCAAGCTTAGATACACACAATAATTCAGAATTTTCTCTTATGTTTACCACGGCTGCATTTATTTGATCAAAAATACAGAAAATCTTAATAAATATTTTCTATTTGAATATATGTTAAATTGTAATTTGTTCCTGATTATCCAACGCCGAATCTTCAGCATCATTGCTCCAGTCTTCAGTGTCACATGATCCTTCAGAAATCATTCACTTGTTGTAACTTTCATTTGTTTCATACAATATCTGGACACACGACATTATGAGACTGTGCTTGTCTATCATGAAATTAATACCACATTGCTAAAACGGTAAAAGAGACCTCAGTTGCTTAATGCAAAATATAATTTCTACTTTTTTATTTTGATTTATAGTGAAATATGACCTGGACATCACCTGCTTATACTCATGAACTTTAGACAAAACCCTCTCTCACGCACTCAAGCACAAAACTCACAGGCGTTCCCACAGCACACACACGCACCCGTGACACACTGCCACATCACAGTTTCGCTCCCACACACACACACGCGCTCACACACACCGGCCTAGTGCGTGGTTGTTTACCAGTAAGTCGTCCTGACGCACACCACAGGGGTTAGAGGTCGATACTGAGAGCTGCTAACGTACAGCAAATCTCTTGGTGTGTTTTTACTGAAGTGAATAATTTATGCGGCTCTATATCTCCCAAGGTCGTGATTCTACTTCATCACTCTCTCATCTACACTTCAAACTTCTGCTCTGATCTGAACGGAAATGTCACTGATTTCTGCTCTTCCTCTTTGTTCTTCTATAAGCCAAATCCATTCTTTCTCTCCAGCTTTATTTCTTTGAATCCTACTTATAGCAACACAAATGAGAAAAGAGAAATCTCAATTGTATCTCTTAGTTGGCAATGAGATTAAAAGTAGAGCACATGGAGACTGTTTCTCCTGAGAAAAAGCCCTATAATCTCACATGGGTCACTCTAGAGTTTTAGAAGATGTATCATATTCCACTCAGATTTGCCAAGATCCTAAAGTCTGTGATCAAAAGTTAGAGATTTCAATTTTAACTCAAACATTTCTCATTAAATTCTCCAAAAACAAAATGATCAGAGCTACACTAACCACATTCAATTTATAACTCCATACTCTTACTACATGATGAGAATTACGTTTCATCATGTGAAAACGCAAACTATTTATATAAAAATAACATTTACATTTTAAAAAACAATATTTAACTTCTTATATTTCTCATTTTGAAGTTACATCTCAGACCAAGTTGATACTTTTAAGGTAATAAATCACAGAAAAATTTACATTATTTCATAGTCAAATCTTTTATGTGACATAAGAATCAATAGCATTTCGGTGTCGATTTCAAACGGACCACCTCACATTTTCTTTCAACATTTTTTAACAGAAAAGAGATTTAAAAGGGTCCTACTGTGCATTTTAATGGTTTCAACTTGAAAAAGGTCTGCAAAGTTACAAAGCACAAAGTCACTCCAAAGGCAGTTATTCTCTATATCAGTGTGCACAGTTGAGTTTTCTTTCGGGAACGAACACGCCACAGTATTCCTCATTTAAATAATTCCCACCCAAGGCATATGCAAAAAAAAGGGTTGAGGCCTTGTTGAGTTGCTTTAGTAGTCTACCAATCTATAGCACTCAGAAAGCGTTCCACTCATAGGGGCGGCCATTGCTGAACAAGCCATCACCTCCTGTTAGCATCCCATTGACTCCCATTCATTTTTGAGTCACTTTGACAGTGAATAACTTTACATCAGAGGCGTTTAAAGACTCCATTTGTCCATTGTTTATTTATAAAGAAACACAACAATGTATAAACGGCTCCATTACCTTGTATCTTACTCTATCGCCCTGTAGAAGCTGTTTTTGTAAAAATAGGCTAACGATTGCGCCATAACCAACGCGACTCTGTCGCAAATTACCATATAGACAGGAGGAGACTCGGGAGCAATCTTTTACTGTCTATGAGACAGTCGGGGGGAAGTGGAGACATAAAGTCTGATAAAGTCAAGGGGGAAGAATGGGGAGAAGCCCATAGTGAGCCAAAAGCAACGGGACAAAACATTTAAACAACGTGATTAAGTTTCACTTTCCACAACTACTAGAAGACTTACAGCTGTCAGACAGGTTGCTTACGTCACATCTACATCGTCAAGCTCAGTCTGAGGCTGCGCAGTTCGCTCAGCCATTAGGAAGTGAATGCTTCTAATTGACTTCATTTTCCGCCGTTGAAGTCTATGGGGTCACTGTGTCCATTTCTCTTACTGTCTATGGTTGAAACGCGCGGTTATGGTAAGGCCGTGACATTTTCCAAACATACTCAGGCAGTTGACCAATCACAACATATTGATCCAACCCACCAATAAGAGTACACTTGGCTTTTCAGTAGGAGGGGCTTCATAGAGACAGGACCTAAACACGGGTGGATTTCCCAAGCATCGTTAGCCACCTATGGTCGCAAGTTCCGTCGTTACTTACATAATTCAACGATTGTTCCAACGAACATTCGCAAACTGCATCGAAAACTTGTGTGGTTGCAACGACAGCTCTAGACTTGTGGCTAGAAGCATAGTTTCTTGTTTGCATGACGTGGACTTAATAAATACTAATCTTGAGCAAAATAAGCAAGCTGACATTTAGTACAATCTATAGCTTTTATTTCGAATACATACAAATGTCCTTTATGTCTTTTAAATTTGTCAAGAGATTTAAATCACCTTTTTTGAAGAGTGAGCATGTGCATGTAAGAATGAGCCTATGATTGAATAAGGAAATAAAGAAAAATACATGAGAAAAATATGAATTAGGCCTCAGGTGCCATGTCCATAATTTATAGCAAAAGATCTAGCATGAATTCGATCTCAAAATAATTAATTAAAAGCAGTTATTACACCACCACCTGCATGACATCATTAACCAACGTGGGTGAACAGATTTGCAACAATACGTTTTCGGGACTAGCTAGATGATTTCTTCAACGATTGATGCATCGTACTATGCATCGTACATCGTACTATGGTAGTTCAGCAGTGAGTTACTACTTTGTATGGGAAACCCACCCCAGAGCATTACTGACAGACTGGGAAGAGAGTAGTCCGGTTATTTTCAATGAACCGGTTAAAAAAATCCAACATGTTTTACTTCGTTACACTTTCCGATGTTACAAAATACGTAAGAAACATGCACTTCGTCCCTGTCTCAGTTCGGATTCGAGAACTGTTAACTTGAGAACCACTGTAAGTTCGGTTATATACGAATGCAGACACTGTAAAAAAAAATCTGGTCTCCAATTGAACATTTTCTAGTGACTGCACATCTACATTTTTCAGTTGGCCAAATTTCAGTGAGGTCTCATCAGTTCTCTCAGCTCAACATGGAGTTACTAGAGTAACTTCAGGATATTAGTTTATTTCTAGTCGAAGGGACCTAGAGACATGTCAGAAAGTGAGTAACTTGTGGATCAGCGCTGACTTGAGACGTTTGAACTGTTTAGAACGATACAGTCCGATCTGGTGAACTGGTTAGAAGAGAGGTGCTGCAAAAAATTGTGTTTTTGAATATTCAAGCATTAAAAACTTTTCTGACATACAGAACCAATAGAGTTTTGGTGTTCATGTCAGCTCTGCCATGACACATCTTCAGCATATTGAAGCAAAAATTAGATTTAAGAGCTGTGGCAAAGTGAACAGTTTTCAGCGAATAGCAAGTATAGTGCATCTCCATTAAGAATGAGAACGCAACCTCAGGGCAACAGAATTTTCCTCTGGGTTACGTCAAAGCACTGGAGGAATGAACTTCCATAACACTCTAGCAAAACCAGCTGATAATGTTGAGACACCCAACACCTACAATCTAAATCAACACTATCAATGCTGACCTTTAGCATGCTATCTGACTATATTATCTTCCTCCCATTCCCTCTTCACCTGTTTTTCCCTCTCCATCAGACGGTGTGGTGTGTTTGAGCTTGACAGTTTGAGATGGAGGTGTAGCTGCTGTCAGACCTGCAGCACTGAGGATTGATAAACAGCAGCTGATGGCTCAAGGAAGGTGTGTATGTGTGTGTTAGTGTGATGTCCTTGGACCAAACCTGCACTTCGGTATAGATTTTTTTCAGAGATTTCAGGAGGGTTTGCATACATGTTGCTTTGGATTATCCCTGCGGCAGAGATTCAGAGTGAGACCTGTGGATTAAATATGAAACACAGTGAAATCTAAATGAGAGAGACATACAGAAAGAGAAAACACTACCAGGGAGAAGAACAAGACGAGAAAACAGTGATGATACACATACACACACACACACACACACACACACACACACACACACACACACACACACACACACACACAGACACACACACACAAAACACCCTCCAACCTCTCTCACACACATGCACATACAAATGCACACAC
Source organism: Pseudorasbora parva (assembly GCF_024679245.1). Lineage (NCBI taxonomy): Eukaryota > Metazoa > Chordata > Actinopteri > Cypriniformes > Gobionidae > Pseudorasbora > Pseudorasbora parva. Next base: position 11,749,100 of record NC_090182.1, on the reverse strand, counting down.
ACACACACACACACACACACACACACACACACACACACACACACACACACACACACACACACACACACTGTGTTTCCATGTTTTATGGGGACTTTTATGGGGACATTTGGTCCCCATAATGTAATATAAACAAGGAAACACACACACACACACACACACACACACACACACACACACACACACACACACACACACACACACACACACACACACACACACACACACACACACACACACACACACACACACACACACACAACAAAAGAATACTGAATACTGAATACTGATATTGTACATCCCTAATTATTACAGAAATTACACATAATACCATTAAAGAAGCTTCAGTTACATTTGTGTGTGTGTGTGTGTGTGTGTGTGTGTGTGTGTGTGTGTGTGTGTGTGTGTGTGTGTGTGTGTGTAAGCTTGTGGGTGTGTGTTTTCTTTAAAGAAAGAGTGAGAGCCAGAGAAAGAGGATGAGGAGAAATGTAGGCCATGAGAAATGTGCGCCCTGCAGAGGAATCCACGCGATCGATTGTCATATTCATTTGATGTCAGGCACAATACCAAAGTTAAAGGCCTGTATAAATAATCATAATTACAAAAAGCCCACAGATTGCTTTCCAATACACCGATCATCCGCTCTCTTCCGCCGGGGTTTGACGATTGATCTCTTAAGATTATTTGTGCGCGTTCTCTGTTTGTTTTATTTTCTTATGCTGTCGTACAGCGAGCTATATATTACGTTTCCTGCGATATTACAGAGCTGTGAGTAATGTGTAATGAGTAATGTGTGTGTGTGTGTGTGTGTTTAAATGAGAGCTGGTGTATCGCCAGGGGGTGTGAGTGAGAACAGGCCGCAGTAATTGAATCCCTGTCTCTGTGTCTGATCTAGCCATTATACAAGTGTCTCTCTCTCTCTCTCTCACACACACACACACACACACACACACACACACACACACACACACACTCGCACATCTGCACAAGCCACACAAACAGATTCAGCCTAATTAAATTTCCAGCGTACATCACTTGGTTTTGTTCTTTTTTTACTCTTCAAATGTAATTTTTCCCTGAGGACGATAAAATAAACATTAAACGCGTCTAACACACACAAATTGCTCTATTTTATAGGACATTTTGTCTTGGAGGCTGAGGGAAGTTCAGACTGCGGCAGAGGACAGAAGAGATGTAGCAGTGCAAAGTCATTGCTGCATGCTTGCGTTCTTGAATTTGTATGCGTGTGTACAAGCATTTCTACAGGTGTGTGTTTGAATGTGTAACAGGTGTTTCCCTCAAGTGGGATTTAGCATGTGCCTTAAAGGGATAGTTCACACAAAATTGTAAATTCACAAAAATGTAAATCATTCACTCACCTCGTTCCAAACTCGAAGAAATGACTTTCTTCTTTGCACCTCATGTTCAAAGAATGCTGGGTGGGACATTACATCCCATTATTCATGACAACTATGGATATTTTGTACAGCACAGAATAAAGAATATCATGCAGGTTTGGAACCGAATGGGGGTGAGTAAATGATTGACAGAATTTAAATTTGAGTGAACTATCCCTTTAAGAATGCAATAGCATGAATTTCAGAAACATCTGTCAATGTTCAACCAACCTCCTTACAGTATATGGTATACATTACATATGTTATGCTTTTTTGGTAATATAAATAAAAATATATGTATATTTTTGTATGTGTGTGTATGTACTGTTAAGCCCACTATATATTAACCTTGAGCAGAAAAATAGACTGAGGGGTGGTACTCAGGTCAGGGTCTAAATTTGAGAAATTCCCTGCTCGCGGTAGTTCTTTTTCAAAGTTCAGGAACTTTCCGGGGTGGGATCTGGGCACTGAACATATTGATTGGTTGACTCCATGCAGCATTTTATTTCACCATTCCACCATTTTTCAAGGAGCAGTGAGTGCAGTAAGAGTTGTTTGCTATTCAGTTGCTGCTTTCCAATTCGACTACTTATACTACGTCCAAAAAGTATGTTCTCTTTTTGTGAAGAAAAAGTATATACTTTTGAGTGTGTAGAAGAAAAGTATGCAACCTTTGGGACATACTACTTCGTCATCTTTAACGGACTCTCCCGCTTAGTTACGTGTATCCCGTCACCTTTTAAACTGCTGTGTCGATCATCGTCACAGTTCAAATCCTCCACATTCAGTTTAATCTCCTGCCGTATCGGAGAGAAGTGTAGCCGCACGTTGATCTCCCATTTGTGGGTCTTGAGACTCTCCTCATGTGTTTGCAGTTTAAATATAATGACGCATTTAAAAGTTAATGGCCAAACGTGTCATTACAAAAGTTCACAATGCTGCTGCAGGTGAGATATTATGTGGAAAACACTGAATAAATATATTTTTGTCAGGTTAAATACTGATAATTGATCACTCAAACAAACCGCTTTATCTAAACCTCTCTACTTAACCGTCGGACTCGCACATTCGTCACTTTTGTAGTTTTTTTTTAACACTTGTAATCCGCGTTTGTAGTTCTAAACGAATCCTCGTCCAAACTCTCAATCAGCCATTAGAGTGTGCATCGATCCGTACTTCGAATTCTGACCAGAAATAGCAGACCATCCGAGTATCTTTGGAATACTCTTTCTAGCATACTACGATTTGGGACTATTTAGCAAGGATAGTATGCGATTTGGGATGCAGAGAGTGTTATTCACTTCACCTGTTAGTGCCAATCACAACACTGGGCCAGCTAACCAATCACAGCACATTTCATATTTCAGAAGGAGGGCCTTCATCAAAACATCAACTGAAAGGAGCATTCTAGCCAGACTTGGAAGAGAGGTGATGTAATAAATGTAAAATATGTGAAAAATAATAATTTTTTTGAACAATTAACCTATTCTAGTATGTCCTAAAAACAAAATCAAGACATTCGTATAAGGGCAGAATAGGACCCCTTTATCTGCTTCATCAGATGCCATTTTTATTCGTTCAGCCAAATGCCAAACCACACAGAGAGGATTGTGGGATATCTTAGGCAAATATCAAAATCTGACCAGATGTGGGAATCTTAGAAGATAGGATGTTGAGCAGACTACCGCTAACAAGGCAGTGTTTTTCAACTTTCAGACACAGTCACAAAACTAAAACACATTGATACTCACCCAACACTCATTCTGCAACACACCAGCACTAAACTTTGGCTTGGCAAACGTTCGCACAGCTTCTGAGTTCAGTCCTCCTGCTGTTCCCTCATCCAGCTCAACGGCGTCCATCTCGTTTCACTTTGAATAGAGCGCTTCCCCTGGGCCTCCGTCAACGCTGTGAACTCCATGCCAAACCACAGCACAACTGTCTGCAACAAAACACCACCTTTTATTCCAAACCATTTCCATTAAAGCACATTCTCACACGTTTGAAAGAGAGTTTAATCAGCTGGAACGCAAACCTGAGCTCATGCTGCTATCGAACGAGAAAAATAGCACGTCCTGATCTGAGAACCACCAGTGAAGACTCTTCATTAATGACGGGATTAGACCCAAAGAGAAAGAAACTGATCTCAGATCAGAGCGGACTGTCAGACAGGTGTTTGTCATTAGCAGTCTCATTAGAGGGTGACACGAAGGGAAAAAAAAGACTCACGCAGACGTGAATTAGGTTCAGAGCTCCAGGCAGGTGGCAGATACTGGACAATCGCTCAATGTCAACATCAATCCTGCCACGTCTGAGACGGATCATGTCTGACGAGCTCTCTCCCTGTCTGAAGACAAACTTCAGTCTGTTTCTGTTTCTGCTGGTGACATTTATGCGATTATGAACGAGAGGTTTGTTGTGATATGGTAAGTGTCTGCAGAGGGCCATTCTGTAACAGCAGGGACGTTGACACCAAGACTCTCATTAGATACAATGAGGCTTAATGAGAGAAATTAATGATGCCAGGATCCCGCAATGCTGAATGAGTGTGGTTATGTTTTCCCTGTGGGGATTACATTTCTGAAAACGGCCTCAGAACAATTTTTTTTTTAAATGGATAAGTTCATAAAAAGACTAGAGAAGGGTTTCAGGTGAGGTCAGTTTCATATCTAAAAATAAGTCTATAATTATAAAATAATAACTATAACACTATATGGAACTATAAAAACGTGCATTTAGGTGGGAAGCAGAAAGAAATCTGGGAAATGCTGAGGTGATAGGTGATCGTGACACTCCTATGACCTAACCTGAAACTTTTCTAGTCTTTTTATGAACTTATCAGGGGTTTTTTTCTACACCACCATCACCCACACCTGCCATCAATTACCTTCATCCTGCCATTGCATCTGATAATTGTCTTAAAGGGATACTTCACTGCCTTTTCATATTAAACTATGTTATTCCCTTAACTTAAACGAGTTGATACATACCTCTACACACCTCCCTATTGACAGAAATGAGAGAGTGAGGGGGAGGTGTGAGGAAAGATGTTTCGGCCGGGACTTTTTACTGCGCCGAGCCGAAGTACTCTCAGAAGTGCTAATCCGCCATACATTATAGTTCTCCTTTTTAATCCGATTAGAGAAGTACCACGTTTTATTTTGTCACCATACTTGATCGTTCAACTACTCGTGTAACTGTATTTAAATAGGGGAAAGATGGAGGTGTTTGGTACTTCTAACTTGATCTCTGTTTGGTACCATAGTGAATGAACTGGGCTTAGTGGGCTAAGCTAAATGCTATCAGATCGTCTCCGCGCGTCAGAGAGATTAAGTACAAGCACTGAGACGAGAGAGGTATGTATCAACTCGTTTTAGTTAAGGGAATAACATAGTTTAATATGAAAAAGTGGTGAAGTAACCCTTTAAGGCTTCAACATACTCCACAAGTAACCATAACCAAGGGTGTGCCCCAGGGGTCAGTGCTGGGACCACTTTTATTTATTTTATATATCAACAATCTGGATCAAAATGTCTCCAACGCAAATTTTCATTTCTATGCCGATGATACTGTGATATACTGCTCTGCATCAACTCCAAACCAAGCTCTTTGTCGCCTTCAACTTGCTTTTGATACTGTACAACGTACCTTATTCGATTTAAAGCTTGTTTTGAATAACGACAAAACAAAACTTATGTTGTTCTCAAATGCAAAATCAAAGTCACAGAACCTTTTACCCATCACTACTTCTCAGGGCTCCGAGATTGAGTCTGTCTCTAAATTCAAGTATCTTGGTATCCTAATTGATGATTCACTCTCTTTTAAACCTCATATTCAACAGTTGGTAAAAAAACTAAAGCTGAAATTGGGTTTTTATTTTAGAAACAAGTCATGTTTTTCCTTTGAGTCAAAAAGGAGGCTTGTTGCTGCCACTTTCTTGTCAGTGCTGGACTATGGCGATGTTCTATACATGAATGCTTCCATCACAAGCTTGAAACTGTTGGATTCTGTTTATCATGGAGCTCTTAGGTTTATCACAAACTTTAGAGCACTTACTCATCACTGTTCTTTGTATGATCGGGTTGGTTGGTCTGCATTGTCCACCCGTAGACTTAATCATTGGTACATTTTTATCTACAAGGCAATTCTTGGTCTGCTTCCCCCATACCTCCAATCTTACATCAAAAAGAAAGGTACAGGAAGATATTGTCTTCGTTCTGAGGACTTATTTTTATTATCTGTCCCTCAAGTCCGGACAGAATTGGGAAAAGGGGCTTTTAAGTATGCGGCACCCTGCACTTGGAATCAGCTGCAAAATGTGCTGAATCTTAAGGAGCCGGTTTCATTGGTTGCTTTTAAATTACTTTTAAAAAACATGGAAGCTACACATACTGGCTGTAGATGTTATGATTGACCCAATTATGACGGAAGATCATTGCCGTTGTTTATCGTTTGCGATAATATGTGAAATTCTGATTTCTTATGACTTTATAATTATTTATTACTTGTACAAATTGTTATATGTTGATGTCATATGTTATATGTTTTTATGTCTGAAACCTTGTTAAATGTGCTGCTGCCTCTCTTGGCCAGGACACTCTTGGAAAAGAGATTTTTAATCTCAATGAGTCTTTTCTGGTTAAATAAAGGTATAATAACAAGAACAGAGAAAAATGTTCTTGCTCCCATTTTGTTCTCGCAGGCCTGGTTCGGGAGTTCTCACAGCTTGTTCTCGACACATCGCCTGAGCTTTTTTCTTGCGGGTGTCTGAGAACTATTGTGTGATTGGTCAGACATTTACAGTGGGCGTGGATAATACAGAGAAACGCAGATGATTGACACCTGCTTTTCTCGTGAAGTATGAATGTACTGGCCATAACAAACTTTGTTCTTTTTTTGCCACCTCAAGAAAACGAACAAATTTCTTTGTTCTTGCAGAGTATGTTCCAAGCTTTATGCTGCCTTCACGTGCTATCGGAATTATAGTAAATACAAGTTTCCGAGGTAAACATTGCCTAATACCCTAATTCCCGAGATGGGCATGCCATAAACTTGAAACACTTCAAACTACTGCTGTGTCAGGTATGATTTACTAGGCTTTTCTCCCAAACAGCTAGATTGTCTCGTCTTGTCATAAATGTAGTGTATAATACGGTAATTAGGCTACATATACGTGTAATCATTTGAAGCACACAGCGAAAATAGCCTGCGTTTAAACAAAATTACAGAATCTGGCATTGTAAATGTTTATATGGTTGTCAGTGACACTAATTATAGATTTTCCCAATAAATAGGCAAGAATAAACCTGGTGTGCTCCATGATTTCTGTTCATTCCGACAATAAAGCACTTGAATGCAACAAGCTCGTAATCACGACTTCTAAAGTGGAAAGTAGGAAATTTCCGATAGCATGTGAAGGCAACATTACCTCTGAGTGCTTCCCCTCATCTCCAATCCTTCCTGATTCCTTCTTCTGTCTCCCGATCTCCAACTGTGTTCTCTAGCCACCTGTAAGAAAAAGAAAAAAAAGTGCTTTATTCAAGATATCAGCGACTATCTGGTGTGTGTGTGTGTGCATGTGGTGCAACAGACCTTCATTGGACTATTCCATTTCCCTGGTTGTTTCTTAACAGCAAATCCTCGCCTTGACCTTCACCTGTTTCAAAATCAACTTTTTGTTGTTATTCACTATTCCTTTGAGTCTGTGTTTCCTGACAGATGGACAAATAAATGCACTTATAAAAATTTAAAATACAGAAGAAGGAGAAAACGATCTTTTTGTTGCAAAATGTATGTAATTTGACATGCTAATTATCAACTTAGAGACAAACCATGACATAGCTACCAGGAACTATGCAAGATGGGGCTTGGTTAAAAATATACATTTCTCGATTCATTGATTCTCATTCTGATGAACCAATATTAATTCTTAAATCCTTCCATCTTTTATGCTGCCCATGCCTGGAACACTAAAATGTTTCGCTTATTAATCTACTGAAAATGGCATAGATGTGCCTCCCCATCCAAATAAATCTGTTACTTTTGATAACAAAATCTCAGCTAATAAAATTCGAAAAAATACCTGTTTTGGCGCTCTCTGTGGAGTGACATATCGTTGTTAGCACCTCAGTTCATAAAAGAGCAAGCGTCAGATGTGACTTATCTCGTTCGCTTTACCAACCATTACTAGCCTGGATGCTAGCCGAACTTAGCCCCGCCCACAATTTTTTTAGGTCAGGCAGTTCGGTCTGGCATCGCTCCATAAAGGATTAATTATCCCCGAACAGAAACTGTTCGGACCAATGAAATCATCAGGGCGGGCTTTAGACGATGACGGACAGATGATCAACAGTAACGTAATCATGCACGTCATCAAAGGGGCTTGGATTATATTTGTTTGAATCCTAAACGGAGAGCTTGTTTGTATCTGCATTCATCTTCACAATTTCTCTCAGAAATGATGATCATGTTGGGTAAGTACTCTGTGTATCATTAAATTCTTTATTTTTTTACAACACCAGCAAAGATCGTTTATTCCAGCGTGTACACAGGGTTGCCAAGTTTTTACAAATTGAAATAAGATGTGGGGGTAATAATAGTCGCTTCAACCCGCGGAAAAAAAGCGGACTTGGCCACACAGTGCAGTTGAGCTCTGTTGACATTTGACAATGCGTCGCTTCGTTGCTCTGATTGGTTGTAGATCTGTCCAATTGATGTCTTTCCTGGTTTGGTTGAAACACGCCTCATAATCACAGCCCAATGGAGCAGTTTCAGACTCATATTCTGACTAGAATTGAGTATGACCACGTCAGGCTAAACCATTACAGCTACAGCACAAAAAAAACATGAATCAGAAGGTATTTTGAAAGATACAGTACAACCTCACATCATCCGAAATCCACATCATCAGTATTTCAACCGCAGAAATACGTCAATAAAACGTCTTAAACAATGTCACGTGATGTTACATTGACCTCAGTGGCCATAAGTTTGCTGGTTAGCCAGAGAGAAAATGTTATTTTATATATATATATATATATATATATATATATATATATATATATATATATATATATATATATATATATATATATATATATATAATATCACAATTATACTTTAATTTAACTCAATTATATACAATTTTTTTTCTAAATGCAAGTTGAGAAGCATCAGTTTATATTAAAAACAGCAGATGTGACTGAGATATACTCAAGGATAACTACAGGGACAGCCACATTTTCAGCATTTGCATTTTTTCCCCATAAACATTAAAAAAAACTTCAAAGTTTTGACCAAACCGACGAGCACTGAGATTAATCACAACTCAAGAAAAAAACATCTTTTGTAAGGAATAAACTCTACAAAATTCTACAAATAAATGAACTATACATTATAAAACTACTGACTATATGTAAAAAGAAATCCTCTTCCTTTTTTATCTATTGTTGTTGCCACCTATAATGTCAAACTTAATTCCGTTAAATCAAGTGTTTTCAACACGCCATAATGACAAAGCAAAAGGCAGATGACATTTGTGACAACTTTGCACATTTAAAAAGGAAAAACTGGGACACTTGAAATCTAGTTCAGTATAGCTTTCCAATTTCACAGGATCTAATCTGTGACAAATTCAACTGAATGAACATAAAAGCCTAACAGCTGAAAATTAATATCAAAACAAAGAGGTTTATTGGAAAATACCACATAAATACAAATATACCATCATTCAGAAAGCTTCATGGAAGCAAATGGCCACTTCTAAGCTTATTCGCCGCAGTAACAACGATGTCTAATGATTGGCGGGTCTCTCTTTAGGATTATATGTCTTTAGGATGTGTCTTTTTATTTATGTATCTATTTTAAATGATGTTCAGATCAAACTGATGTGGCTTCCACAGAGATGCACCATTTATTAATAACCTCAGAGCTTATGGTAGGTCTGTCTAAAGGTTTGACTTATCGCAAAGATCAGTTTCTCAATAAAGAAAATGAATAGGATTTTACTTCCGGTTCACTGCTGCTGTTTGCCCCTGTCTAAACCAATAGCTATATAACATTATCATCATCATCTCCACAACAACTATAACCTAAGGAGTGTTTGTGTGTATGTGTATGCAAGTGAGGATTTAACTGTTATTGCTGTAAGGGTTGTGACAATGTTTTTGTGTAAATTTTTGTGTTAGATAGTAAAAGTCAATGTGTGTGTGTGTGTGTGTGTGTGTGTGTGTGTGTGTGTGTGTGTGTGTGTGTGTGTGTGTGTTGTCCTCGGGGGGGGAATGTTGAGTCTCTTTTTATCACTCACCGAGCATCATTACTCCTCCCTTCTTAATGCTCTTTCTCTCTCTCGCTCTTTCTCACTCTCTTTGGCTCCTGAGGACAGACATCTTCATATCATATCTCTGTGGGGCAAAATATTTAGACAGACCATAATCAGATTGAACTTGAACCAAAAGAGACGTGTGTGTATGTGTGTGTGAAATGATGGGAGAGGGTATTTCATTATGCTGGGGAAGAGATTGATACCACTCATCGGCTGGATGGAATGAGTGAGAGAGGGAAGGATGAAGCACTTTATTTATTCAACACATCAATCTGAAATAACAATTCTACTAAGAGCATCTCTCCATCAGCGCATCTGCTCCTCCCTTCTCAATGTGTGATACGCATCCTCTCTCTCTCTCTCTCTCTCTCTCTCTCTCTCTCTCTCTCTCTCTCTCTCTCTCTCTCTCTCTCTCTCTCTAAGGTCAGTGATCGTGTGTAAAGGTGTGTGTAACATGATGCTTTCATCCACCTATTACACACCTGTCTGAGCACAAACACCTCCATACTACACACACACATGCTAATAAAACACCTTCCAACCTCTCTTTCTCTCTCTCTCTCTCTCTCTCTCTCTCTCTCTCTCTCTCTCTCTCTCTCTCTCTCTCTCTCTCTCTCTCTCTCTCTCTCTCTCTCTCTCTCTCTCTCTCTCTCTCTCACACACACACACACACACACACACACACACACACACACACACACACACACACACACACAGAGAAACACTAAAACCTTAACAAAACATCTCCCCATTGTAATACAAATACACAGGAAAACACACAAATCACTGTTACACTATTTACTTTTATAAAGCTAATAAACCCTGCCTCAAAAAGAAAGCTGAATAAAATGAAACTACACCGTTCAGATGTTTGTAGTCAGTCTCTAATGCTCACAAATCATTACTATTATTATTTAAAATATATTTTAAAATGTCGTTTATTCCTGTGATGGCAAAAGCTGAATTTTCAGCTTCATTACTCCAGTCTTCAGAGTCACATGATCTGACATAAATCATTCTGATATTCAGATTTGCTGCTCGAGAAAATCATTTCTCATTATCAATGTTATGTTTTTGTGGAAACGTAATAATTTTTAATGAATATTAATGTAATGTTGTTGTTGTTGTTGTTTACAATTGTCATGTTTTTATTTATTATTAATATTATTATTTAATTTTTTGGATCCCAATTTGAAAACCTTGGTCTAATATGCATTTTAATCATAACTCAATTTATGAGTAGCAGATGAAATGTGCAGTTGCTGCCTTTATAAGGAAGTACAGCACAAAAAAAAAAAACACTTCACAAACCTCCCAACCCTGAAACACACAAGCAAACCCATTAAACGAACACGCTCTACCTCACACACAAATAAATAAAAACTTCCCTTTCACGCACAAATACATATCTCTGAAACCACACAGAGATATCTCATTCATAAACGCACACAATCATAAAACGCCTCTACCCCACACACACCTCCCAATGGGAGTAACACGACCGAATCGCTGATGACATCACCAGAGGTACACAAGTATAAAAGAAAGCTAGTGTGTGTGTTTGTGGGACGTGACATTTTCACTGTTTCACCCTCTGAAATCCCTTCAACGGCTGCATTCAGCTGTCATCCAGCAGAGAAGAGCTGTTGCATTCTGGGTACATCTGAAGACAGAATAAAAGACGAAAACTGAGAGAGAAAGAAAGAGAGAGAGAGAGAGATGCTGTGTGGTCGATAAGGATGAATAGAGATGAGAAAGAAAGAATAGTTTGCGCATTTGTGTTTTGTTCTGCAAAGACATATTTTGACCAATGTCCCGATGTGAAGGAGTTTGTGTGTAGTATTGTGTAATGTGTATAGGGCTGTAAGATACAGGTTAACTTGAGAATGTGTGTGTGTGTGTGTGTGTGTGTGTGTGTGTGTGTGTGTGTGTGTGTGTGTGTGTGTGTGTGTGTGTGGTTTATGAGGACACAAATTTGTATAACTACATGGGTATTACACTGTTATTACACTATAAATGTGGTTTATGAGGACATATCAAATGTCCTCATAATTCAAATGGCCTTAAAAACATACTAAATTATGTTTTTTTGAGAAAGTAAAAATGCAGAATGTTTCCTGTGATGGGTAGGTTTAGGGGCAGGGGCAGTGTAAGGGGATAGAAAATACGGTTTGTACAGTATAAAAACCATTACGCCTATGGAGAGTCCCTGTAAACCACATAGACCAACATGTGTGTGTGTGTGTGTGTGTGTGTGTGTGTGTGTGTGTGTGTGTGTGTGTGTGTGTGTGTGTGTGTGTGTGTGTGTGTGTGTGTGTTTATGAAATATCAGGACAAAAATGTGTATAATGACATTGGTACGACAAAGATATTACAAGGAGAGGGTGAAATATGAGGACATCATACTTTTGATCATACTTTTTTTTTAATAAAGTAAATTTTGTAAAAATGCAGAATATTTTCTGTGATGGTTTAGGGGCAGGGGCAGTGTAGGGGCATAGAAAATAGGGCTTGTACGGAATAAAAACCATTATGGCTATGGAATGTCCCCACATTTCACAAAAACAAACGTGTGTGTTTGTGTGTGTGAGAGATATAGTAAGATAAAAAGGTAATAGGGAGCAGTGGGGTCTCTAGAGGACTATAGAGGGAGAATTGAGGTCTCACAGGTCATTGAACAATAGCTGCTTCTGATTCCTACTGACCACACACACCATAAACACAGTCACACCATATACATACTGGTGATATACCTTGGTACGGTGAAACCATTTCCATATGGTATTTATATGGTACTCCAAGGTACAGTATACTACGGTGAGCAGGAGTAGTATGCTCGGTTCACTTAGTTTTGTCATGGCCATGACATATTTACTTGTGGTCGCTGTTTCGAGATCCTATGTTCAGGGAATGATATATTTTTCTCGTGGCCAGGACTTTATTTGTTGAGGGAACGACATCTATTTCTTATAGCTACAAGTTAAATGTGTAAACAACCTGTGCAACCACAGCAACCTGGAATTATCAGAAATCTAGAAAGGCCTATAATAATATTTGTTTTTACATATTTTTAAGAAAAGGACAAAATTAGGGGGGGGGGGGGGGGGGGGTGGATGGATGCTGTTTCATGCATCCTGAGCTTTTTACACTGTTAAAGACTTGGATTCCCATCCTAAACATAGACAAAGTTTCAAAAACTAATGTTGGACGTTTGATGGAGTATTTCTGTTTTAAAAATACTCCTTCCGGTTTCTCACAAGTTTCGGAGAGTTTTTTTCGAGTATGGCTCGGCTTGACGTTAATAAGAGCGGAAGGTCCTTTGTATGGGCCGTATGGCCTCTTCTCCCGGTAGGGTGCGCGTGAGCGTGACTAGAGCAAGAGAGGAAATGCACGCCCATAAACACTCTCTCAGGTGCAGATCCAGTCGTCATTATAGTCAGCGCCGCGCTCCACTTTATTCCTATGGGTGACGTCAAGCGACTTCAACGCTTCAGCACAGCATTCCGGGAAGGCAACGCTGCATTTGAACCGATTTCAACGCAAAAATGACGGGAAGCTTCACAACATCGCTTCAGTTGCGTCGCAAAGTGGATCTCCACCATTCACTGCTGTCAGGACTTTACCAAATCATACCAAAGAAGTGTGTTTTTGACGGTGCGGTCCCAGCGATAAAGGTTCGGTCCTGCTTTGGAAGCAGCCGATGAGTAAAACTGCTTCAAATGTCTATTCTGTTGGCTATCGTCGCGTGAGTAAACATCAGTAAACGACACGATCGCGTGCTTCGTCATTCAAATGCGCTAACGGACTCCATTGTTGTTCTATATATAACGTTACACTAGTCTGACGTGCAAAACCATTTTGCTTGCTACTGCTAAGGTTTAGTCGCATACAATAGTCCATAAACCGAATCATGTCCTCATAAACTGCGAGTAAACACACACAAATGTTGACAGGCCACTAAATACAGTACATACCACAGAGACGGACGTCCTGCTGTTGCTGTTTCTCCTGTTCAATTTATTTCAGCCTCAGATTTGATTGTGGATCATATCTGTATTAGCTGAGATCGATAGCCATGAGTTTCTCCACGCTTGAGGACGTCACTGTAATACGGTTTGTAGATGGGAAGGAAGGAGGCGGGAACCGGCGAACGTTTCAACAACATTTATTTAAAATAAATAAACAAAATGAAAGTAAAACCGCGGACAGCCCCTCACGGACGACTGCCCGCAAACACACACAAAATAAAACGTGGGCAGCCCCTCACGGACGACTGCCCACAAACACATAAACAAAACTAAACATAAAATCCAGGCCTGGTCCTCTCTCCTCTTCCGCTGTCCTTGCTCCTCCTTATATGCTCCCGTCACATGGCCGCGAGACGAGATCGGTGTGCCACGCAGCTGGCACTCGTGAACGTTAATCACCGGCCCGCTCTCGCGGTCCCTCGCCCCGCTGCTTGCCACACCACATACCCCCATCGCCCCTCGCAGGCCGGGGGGCACTCCCGAGACGGCGCTCTACTCCCCCTCCCCCCCTCTCCCGGGGGGGCCGATCACGGCGGCCGCGGCACCTGGGGGTAAGGACAGAGAGGCGAGAGAAATGTAGACGGGAGCACGAGGAGCCCACGGAGCCCGCGGACGAGAGAGGGGAGAGAGGGAAAAAAGAAAGAAGGGGAAAAAAAAAATTCTGGTCCGGTTCCCAGACACACTGCCGTTCGGCCCTCCGCCCGCCGAGAGGCTCTTCCTCGCGGTGCTGTGCGATGGCACTGGACGCCTGGTGGGCCGCTCGATCCTCCTCCGCCCCCTGGCGGCCGGCGGTGACTCCTCCTTTCGAGGGACCCGGCAGCGAGCCCCGCGCTCCCTGCTCCTCCCCTATCAGGCGGATGGCAGCAGGCTCCGGCCCCCGGCAAGCGCGGCGACTCCTCCGCTCCCTCTCGGACGGCAGCCACCCCACCTCGACCCAGGGGCACGGCAGCGAGGTCTCTGTCCCACCTTTCCCGCTCCAGCACCATCGCCTCGGGCAGCCCCCGCGGTCTTTCCTCATCCGCGCTGCCTGAACTCCTCAGCACCGCGATCCCCCTCAGCAGCGAGGGCTCTCCGACAGCGCGTCCCTCCTTCCTCCCGGGTTTCGGCACCAATGTAATACGGTTTGTAGATGGGAAGGAAGGAGGCGGGAACCGGCGAACGTTTCAACAACATTTATTAAAAATAAATAAACAAAATGAAAGTAAAACCGCGGACAGCCCGTCACGGACGACTGCCCGCAAACACACACAAAATAAAACGTGGGCAGCCCCTCACGGACGACTGCCCACAAACACATAAACAAAACTAAACATAAAATCCAGGCCTGGTCCTCTCTCCTCTTCCGCTGTCCTTGCTCCTCCTTATATGCTCCCGTCACATGGCCGCGAGACGAGACCGGTGTGCCACGCAGCTGGCACTCGTGAACGTTAATCACCGGCCCGCTCTCGCGGTCCCTCGCCCCGCTGCTTGCCACACCACAGTCACCGTTTTGTTCGCACTCGTCATTCTTTAGCTCCGCCCACACGATACGCCTCCAGGCACTCGGTTTTTTCCTGGAAAGACTCGGTACAGCCCATATTTCTTTTATAAATATAATAAAACTAAAGACTTTTCGGAGATATGAAGGATGCAATACTACTCTATAGGTACTCAAGATTGACATGAGTGTTTCACCCCCCCTTTAAGAAATTATATTATCCTATATTATATTGTGCGCAATGTTGCCTATAGACAGTATTCAAATGAAGTTTGCTATTATCAATAAATTATAAAATTATATTTCACATTCCCACAAGTTAATCTGATTTTCGTATATCTCATGGCCACGACAATACAGAGTGAAATGAACATTTCCCCTCCTAGTCACCGTAGTATACTATTGGATTTTTAAAAAAATCTTTAGTTCAGCCATGAAACTCTAGAGGGCGCAGTTTACAGGCAATCACATCATTACCACATGGCATTGGCCTCTGCTGATCCTGCAACCAATGAGATTGCTTGCTCAATATTTAAACAGTCTGGTTCATTGTTTGCTGTAAGCTAGTCCTGCAGTGTGCCATCAGAGTTCCTCTGAAACCCTCCACCTCCCCCAACTCCACCCGCTTAGATCTGCTTCGGGATTTGTCTATTCATGCAGAAGCAGCATATTTTGTGTACATCTGTTAGCAGTAGCAAGTTCATACTTGCTCAGCAGTAGAATTGTGGCAGATATAGTCTGCCAATACCAAATACATTAAAAGGGGGGTGAAACACTCAGTTTCAGTCAATCTCATGTCAATCTTGAGTACCTATAGAGTAGTATTGCATCCTTCATATCTCCGAAAAGTCTTTAGTTTTATCATATTTATAAAAGAAATATGGGCTGTACCGAGTCTTTCCGGAAAAAAACGAGCGCCTGGAGGCATATCGTGTGGGCGGAGCTAAAGAATGACCGAACAAAGCGGTGATGTCCTTAAGCGTGGAGAAACCCATCGCTATCTCAGCTAATACAGATAATGATCCACAATCAAATCTGAGGCTGAAATAAATTGAACAGGAGAAACGGCAACATCAGGATGTCCGTCTCTGTGGTATGTACTGTATTTAGGGGCCTTTGTGTGTCTTTACGTGCAGTTTATGAGGACATGATTCGTTTTATGGACTATTGTATGTGACTAGACCTTAGAGGTAGCAAGCAAAACGGTTTTGCACGTCAGAGTCAGAATAGTGTAACGTTATACAGAACAACAATGGAGTAACCGTTAGCGCATTTGAATGACGAAGCACGCGATCGTATCGTTTACTGATGTTTACTCATGCGACGGTAGCCAATAGCAGAGACATTTGAAGTTGATTTACTCACCGGCATTTTCCAAAGCAGGACCGCTCTGTCAAAAACACACTTCTTTGGTATGATTTGGTGAAGTCCTGTGACAGCAGTGACCGTGGAAATCCACTTTGCGACGCGACTGAAGCGATGCCTTGAAGCTTCCCGTCATTTCTGCGTTGAAATCGGTTCAAATGCAGCGCTGCCTTCCCGGAATGCTCTGCTGAAGCGTTGAAGTCGCTCGACGTCACCCATAGGAATAAAGTGGAGCGCGGCGCGTCCTAAGTGTTCACGGACGACTGGATCTGCACCTGAGAGACTGTTTACAGGCAGCGTGCATTTCCTCTCTCTCCCTCTAGTTACGCGCGCGCACCCTTCCGGTAGAAGAGCCCGTACAGCCCATACAAGGACCTTCCGATCTATTTAACGTCAAGTAGACCCATTACTCGAAAAAAACTCCCCGAAACTTGTGAGAAACCGGAAGGAGTATTTTTAACACAGAAATACTCCATCAAACGTCCAACATTAGTTTTTGAAACTTTGTCTATGTTTAGGATGGGAATCCAAGTCTTTAAAGGTGTAAAAAGCTCAGTATGCATGAAACAGCATTTCACCCCCCCTTTAACACTGCCATATTCAATACCTGCTAAAACTATTTATGATTTAAATGCTTCTAAAGGGTTGATGAATGAATCGAGATGATTAGGGTGATGAATTGAGAAATCAACTTTCCCTTGAGCTTTTGACATATACTGTAAAAGGTCATGGTAATATAAGAATATCCTGTAAGTTTCAGAGCTGAAAACTTCCTTGTTAGTAAAAGAAAAGCTTTTATAGACACCAGGCCCAACAAACGAGGCTCTCTAATCAATGACGTATTAGAAGGGTGAAACGCCGCCTCTATGTGTACTCCTGCTTCTGTAGCCCCGCCCACCGACTCGTACAGCTAAACTGATCGCGTTACCGAGCAATAAACACACCAAAGATAGCAAGATAATCGCTTGTTAACAAGACACAGGTCGACAATGAATTTGCAGACATATTGAGATTTAAGCACAATGCTGTGCCTTCTATATTGGATCCGACAGGAATGGTGCAACACACTTATGTGAGTAAATCATGTTTTTTACATGCGATAGTATTGCATTGTTACAGATCGTACTGATTATGAATATGTGACGTGTCTAACAGAGCATACCAGCAGCTGTCACAGGCTGGCGAATCCCTTATTTGTTGGTTCATTGTAATTCGGGATCAGACTCCCAGAGCTTGCAAAGCCCAACGTCCCGGGGCT
Source organism: Pseudorasbora parva (assembly GCF_024679245.1). Taxonomy (NCBI): domain Eukaryota; kingdom Metazoa; phylum Chordata; class Actinopteri; order Cypriniformes; family Gobionidae; genus Pseudorasbora; species Pseudorasbora parva. Next base: position 11,731,255 of record NC_090182.1, on the reverse strand, counting down.
ATGTGATTTCCAGACGGGTTACCAAAACATAAGCCCGCCGGCAGGCCTGTGACTCCTAAATAGTGAAATAACATTCATTTCTTGATCTCTGTTGTGTTTAAAGAGTGCGTGTCTGCGCGAACTGAACTGACAGGGGCAGAAGCTCATTAAATATGCAAATCTTATCCAATCCTAACCGTGGGCGTTTACTTCTAAGTCTTCTGTGCGGTACACCCATCAAAACCCAGCGTTCTGGAGAGAGCCAAAAAAAAATTGTAGAAAATAGCCTATTGCTTTTTAGTTATGATGTTTTTAAATGTAAAAACATGTGAATGTCATAAGTTGACCTCAGACAACAGTATAAAAAAATTAAAAAGCCAGTGCATGACACCTTTAAAGAAGTCTCTTATGCTTACCATACCAAGGCTGTATTTATTGGATCAAAAATAAAGTAAAAACTGTAGTATTGTTAAATATTATTACAACTTGACTTGTATTCTATTTTAATATGTAATTTATTCATCTGATGGTAAACATTACTTCAGTCTTCAGTGTCACATGATCCTTCAGAAATTATGCTGATTTGGTGTTTAAGAAGCATCTTATTATCAATGTAGAAAACAGTTGTGCTGCTTAATATTTTTGTGGAAACCGCCATACACCTTTTTTAGGACTTTTTGATAAATAGAAATTTCAAAAGATCCGCATTTATTTGAAATATAAATATTTTATAACATTATAATTGTCTTTATTGTCACTATTGATCAATTTAATGCATCCTTGACTTGTTGAATAAGAGTATACATTTATTTCAGAAAAAGCGTACTAAGCCGAGTAATGATTGTACTATATATCCAAAAAAGTGCAGTAATAACAAAATTACTGGTCTCAGAGGTATCACCATAGTACACTGAAATACATCATTGTATATTTTTTGGTACTTTCTTTGGAAATACATGTAAACATATGGATTATCATGGTAGCATGTCCAAAAATATGCTAATACTTTGATGCATGTAATTAAACTACAATGGAATAACCATAGAACATCTCTAAAAAAGTTATTACTATTGCAATATATCTGAAAAACCATGGTACCATATCTAAAACAACAACACATTACAATGATACATGTTTAGAAAAACATGGCATGGTACCATATCTAAAAAACTCAACAGTATTACGATGATTTTGCAAATTATGGCATTATCATGGTGCTTCCACAGAAAAAACACATACATTAAACACACAATCACAGCTCAGACTTACAACGACACATTTATTTACACTCTCACCAACACATTTAACTTGACTCAAGACACATTCACACACACAACAAGACACACACACACACACACACACACACACACACACACACACACACACACACACACACACACACACACACACACACACACACACACACACACACACACACACACACACACACCGTGCATTGTTGTTTATCACTGTCATTCCTATCTGTTTAGCTTTCACTGTGCAATTAATAACCCCATTTAAATAAGTGTCTTTGTATCATTTTATTGTCCAACAACAACAAAAAAATTATCTGACAAGATTATATGCACATACTTGCTCAAAAATCTCTTTCAAACACACACTCAGTTCCATTTTGGACTCCCCCGTTGGCTGCTCTCTGCTCCCTGATCAATATTTTAATAAGCAGAAAGGATGAGGGTTTAATCTTAATCAATAAGGGCCATATGCGGCATGGAGGGATGAGAAGAGAGCAAATCATCTTCCCTGACACTTCATACATTATCCGTCCGACGTTATCAAATGTGCTCTTCACAATACAGAACGCTACGTTAACAGCCATTACCTTAACACACATTTCCAAACACTGCACTTCACAACATTTCCCCAAAAAAGCGAGTCAGAAATGATTTTTAGCCAACATTACCATTAAGGATGGGATCGTGAGGAATTTAACGATTCTGACTCTGAAACCACTGAACGGTTACGGTTCCTTAATGATTCCATTAACGATTCTTTTAGTACTTGAAGGATAATTGGTCCTAACTATATACTTAAATACACTAAACAAGAGCAATACTTCTATTCATTCAATTAATGCAAGTCTGTGAAGTCTGTTATGTACAGAATAAATAACAGTAGTCTTTGAACACAGTGGACTTTTGGGGACTGGGTTAAAAAGACCTAATACACACACACACACACACACACACACACACACACACACACACACACACACACACACACACACACACACACACACACACACACACACACACACACACACACACACACACACACACACACACACACACACACACACACACACACACACACACACACACGTTGGTCTATGTGGTTTACAGGGACTCTCCATAGGCGTAATGGTTTTTATACTGTACAAACTGTACATCCTATCCCCTTACACTGCCCCTGCCCCTAAACCTACCCATCACAGGAAACAATCTGCATTTTTACTTTCTCAAAAAAACACCATTTAGTATGTTTTTAAGGCCATTAGAATTATGAGGACATTTGATATGTCCTCATAAACCACATTTATAGTGTAATACCAGTGTAATACCCATGTAGTTATACAAATTTGTGTCCTCATAAACCACACACACACACACACACACACAGTGCTTGTCACAAGTATGTTAGTATGTAGTATTTAGAATTTCATGGATAATGAAATGATATAGGGGGCGTGAACTTGGAATACACATGACATATATACACACACTGACAACATTATGACCTTTTACAGGTGTAAGTGTATAACACTGATTATCTCTTCATCACAACACCTGTTAGTGGGTGGGCTATATTAGCCAGCAAGTGAACATTTTGCCCTCAAAGTTTTGATGTGAAGCAGGAAAAATTGGCAGGCTGAAGGATTTGAGCAAGTTTAAACAAGGGCCAAATTGTGATGTGTGATGGCTAGTCAGAACATCTTTAAAACTGCAGCTTTTGTGGGGTGTTTCTGTTGTGCAGTGGTCAGTATCTACGAATAGTGGTCAAAGGAAGAAACAGTGGTTAACCGGTGACAGGGTCATGGGCGGCCAAGGCTCATTGATGCACGTATGGAGCGAAGGCTGGTCCGTTTGGTCCGATCAAACAGATGGATCTGTTAACATATTGGTGCCAGATACCACATCACACCTTTATGAGACAGGTGGAGTCCTACGTTGACGGCTCAGGGATGTTTTGGCAGCAAAAGGGACCAATACAATATTAGGAATGATGTTATAATAATTAGGTCATAATGCCTGGTCGGTGTATATACACTTTATTGCCAAAAGTTTTGCAAAATTTACATGCACATGAATTTTAATGACATCCCAATATGGAGTTGGCCCACCCTTTGCAGCTATAACTCTTCTAGGAAGGCTTTTTTGACCATTCTTCTAGAAGCTCATTTTTGAGATTAGACAATGATTTTGGACGAGAGGCCTGGCTCGCAGTGTCCGCTCTAAAGCTTGGAACATACTCCGCAAGAACAAAGAAAATTGTTTGTTTTCTCGAGGTGGCAAGAACAAGAACAAAGTTGGTTCTTGCCAGTACGTTCCATACTTCACGAGAAAAGCAGGTGCTGATCATCTGCGTTTCTCCGCATTAACCATGCCCACTTTAAATGTATGACCAATCGCACAATAGTTTTCAGACACCCACAAGAAAAAAGTTCTGCTCAGGTGATGTGTCGAGAACAAGCTGCGAGAACTCCCAAACCAGGGCTGCGAGAACAAACTGACGTCATTTTGTTCTCGCAGCCCTGGGAGCAAGAACTTTTTTTTCGCTGTTCTTGCGGAGTATGTTGAAGCCTTAATTCATCCCAAAGGCATTCTATTGGGTTGAGGTCAGGACACTGTGCAGGCCAGTAGTGATGTAGTGACACATGCCAGTGACAGTGATGTAAGGTTAGGATGCAGCTCCTTGGCCATGGAAACCCATTCCATGACGCTCTCTATGCACTGTTCTTGAGCTAATCTGAAGGCCATACAAAGTTTGGAGCTCTGTAACCTCTGTGTGCCTCAGCATGCGCTGACCTTGCTCTGTGATTTTACATGGCCTAGCACTTCGTGGCCGAGCTGCTGTTGTTCCCAATTGCTTCCACTTTGTCATAATACTAACAGTTGACTGTGGAATTTCAATAATGTACTTACTGCACAGGTGGCAACCTATCACAGTACCAGGCTTGAATTCACTGAGCTTCTGAGAGCGACCACCTGAATACTTGCACTCTCCGTCATAACACTAGCACCCATGGTAAATATAAGAAAATGTGGCTGTGAAAATGAATCTGCATTGTTTATCCTTTTTACTTTCATTAAAAAAAAAATCACAAAATTCTAACCTTTCATTAAAACAAATGAAAGGTGGGGGAAACTCACATTATGAAATACATGTTTTTCTCTCCAATGCATGCTGGCCACAATTATTGGCAGCCATAGAAATTCCCATGAGTAAAATATCTCTGAAATATATTCCCATTTATGTTTTTTAGCACACCATTGACTAGGAGCATGAAATAGTCCAGCCAGTATATGAGAAAACACAAAGGCCAAATTCCCTTAGTCAGTCATCACAATGTAAAACCAAAAGAATCTGATGTGCAGCAAAAGATTGTTGAGCTTTACAAAATAGAAAGAAAATGACTGTAAGAAAATAGCAAAAGCATTGAGAATCCCCATTTCCACCCTCAGGCAAATAATTAAGAAGTTCAAATCAACTAAAGATGTTATGAGGATGTGTGTCTATATCGTCCTAAAGCATGGTGAGGAGAGTTGGAGTGGACAAAGACTCTCCATAGGTCACAGATAGAGAATCGCAGAGATTAGTTTGACCTTGGGGTCAAAAAGCCTAAATAAATTGACCAAACAGCACCTACATTACCAAACAAGTTGTTTGGGAGGGTTTCAAGAAAAAGCATATTTCGTATAATCATAAAAATCAAAAGCATATTCAGTTGTCAGACAGGACTGGAACTTCAAAAGGGGACCTAGTTCTGTGGTCGGAGGAAACTAAAAAGAGATTTTTGGCTGCAAACTCACCAGATGGGATTGGTGCAAACTAGGATAAAAGTACCATGCACACAGTTAAATATACTGCTTGATCTTTAATGTTGTGGAACTATTTTTCTTTTCTTTTTTGCTGGAGGTCCTTGACTTCTTATTCAGATACATGGTCTCATGTATTCTAACAAATACTAACGGACAAAAAAATTGAAACCTGACCGCTTCTGCTATAAATGTTATAGGTCATGATTGGATCTTCCATCAGGACAATGATCCAAAAAAAACATCAAAATCAACGCAAAAATGTGTCACTGAGCACAAAATGAAGCTTCTGCCATGGCCGTCCCAGTCCCTGACCTGAACCCTATGGAAAATGAGTGGGGTGAAATTAAGCTTATGTGCAAGTTCTGCCAGGAAGACTCAGTGTTAAGTCACTTATCACATTCAGACCTATCCAATCAAGTCATAATTCTCAGAGTATAAAAGATCGGAAATTACACATGCCTGAGTTCACAGATGCTGACACCAACATTACCTCCATCCTCCCCACCACCACCAGGTTGGTCCCCAGCCTTCATCTTCAGGCAGGAAATGTAGAGTCCGTTACCCTCGTGACGAGCGTTACGGACGGGGCCTACGCCAAAGAACCTCTAATTACAAAACTTGCTGCCTGGTCTGCTAATAAACTTGCTATGTTATCATTATCTATCTGGCCTCCTGAATCTTTCTGGTAGAACTGAAGAGAAGAAGCACCAACATGGAGCTGTGAATCTGAAGGATCTGGAGAGACTCTGTATGAAGGAATGGTCTCTGATCTCATGTCAGGTGTTCTCCAAAATCCTTCGGCATTATAGAAGAAGACTCAGAGCTGTTATCTTGGGGAAAGGACGTTGCAATAATTGTGGCCAACATGAATTAGAGCAACAAGAACATTTATTTCATAATGTGAGTTTCCACCCACTTTTAATTGTTTTACTTCAATGATAAATTGCATCAAGCGTTTGATCATAACCATTACCCCTAAAATCTGGAAGGGAGATTACTTAAACAATTATATTGTTCAAGACCCTAGGTCTGACCCTATAGCCCTACAATCTTTCTACCCATGCTCATCTAGTTTAAAGTGTTTAGCTAAGGACACATCAACGGTCTGTTACCAGGTTAACCTTGTCATTAATATTAACCCTAACTTGAGGTGTAGAAGCCTGCAGGTCAAATGCACGGTTACTAATCAACATCTTGCAGCATGACAATATTCCTGACATTAGCATGACAGATGGGGATAATATATTTTCCCGTTAATTAGGCCCTCGTTAGCTAATCGACAATTAAAACACTCTCAGCAACTGACGCCGTCGCCGTCGACATGCTCAAACTGCGCTAACGGTGTACAGATAATTAATGCTATTGTTTCTGTCATGTTTGTAACAGCGGACAACGGCAGTAATTGGTGATGCGGGCAGGCGAGTGCGTGCACACGCGATGCAGAACAAGTGCACACGCTGGAAATTCCATCCTGGAATGCTGCATTGGCAAGACGGGCTGAAGCGGTGCCAAAGCCATAATGAGATCTGTCACAGCCATACAAATGAACAGGTGACAGAAAGAGACATGAATATGAGATATGGCAGGCATATAGGGCTCGGGAATCTCTCTCTCTCTCTCTCTCTCTCTCTCTCTCTCTCTCTCTCTCTCTCTCTCTCTCTCTCTCATGCACACACATTCACACACTCCCAATCTGTGAGTGCCCCTTCGACAGATGTGACCACAGAATGCTGACATATGGCTGGCGCTGTACAGCGGCCATAAAACACACATAGGCAGCATATCACAGCTTCATCTCTGTTTATTTGCTCTCTATCGTTTGTACTGTAAAACATCATTTTCTTGATCAGTATTTTGTCTGGTATTTCAGTAAAAGCCGAGAAGCAAAACTATGTCAGATAAGACATATTTTTGAAGTCTCATTTTTCATTTTTCTTGTTCAAAGAAGAAAACATGCTTTACCTACTCCCCCAAAAAACTTTAATATATTGCAACGTTTTGTACAAACAAGGTCTTCGTCAGGCAATAAGAACAACAAATATCAAGAGATTTTATATAGTAGCCTAAACACTCGCACCTGGCATGACCAATCAGCATACTTAAAAATACAATAAAATATTACAGAAATTATTTCAGATTTTAAAAAAATAAGTCTTTTAAAGGGGGGGTGAAACACTCAGTTTCAGTCAGTGTCATGTCAATCTTGAGTACCTATAGAGTAGCATTGCATCCTGCATATCTCCGAAAAGTCTTTATTTTTTTTATAATTATATAAGAAAGATGCGCTGTTCCGAGTCTTTCCGAAAAAAGCCGAGCGGGTGGGGGCGTGTCGTGTGAGCGGAGCTAAATAATGACGTGTGCGCGCCGCTGTTATTGTGTTGAGTCGAGTGCGTCGTAAAGATCCCTAACAGCGGGAAAAAAACTTTATTCAAAATAAAAATATGGCTTTTAATCAGATACAGCCATACATCTATGATCCGGAATCAGACCCAGAGGCTGCAGTTGAACAGGAGCAGCAGCAAAAACGACTAGAGCAGGACGTCTGTATGTGGTACAAGTTACACTAACTATATAATATGCTTAGCGGCTTGTGTTATTTACATATTTATACTTGAATTATATCGTCGTATTTTTGTCTTTGAAGGTGTACATGTGGGAAGTGCAGTTGTGCACGTGTGTGTGTGTGTGTTTACGCGTGGTTTGTGTAGACAGTAAGCGGACTGGTTTTGCACGGCAGGTTAAGTTAGTGTTTACATAGAAAGACACGGAATAGTAGCGCATTTGAATGAAAAAGCGTGCTTATTTAGTTCAACATATTTCCCCCCTCTTTGTGTATTGTTGTTTGGAGTGCGTTTACAATACACAAACATAAAGTTACACATATAGTGGCCAGCTAAACAAATGTACACGCACTACACATCGCATGCTCCATTGATCAATTAACTATACGTGATCATGTTTGGGCTACTTGATGGGCATAGGCAATAACACAGACATTTGAAGCAGTCTCACTCACCGCCTGCGGTTCTAACGTTGGGACTGCTCCATCCTTCAGCATTAGGCGATCGGGAAAATCCGGCGTCGAGCTGGGCCTTGTTTATGAAACAGTCAGCACCGAAATGCAGCGAACAGATATAAACATTCGCGCAACTCAGTTGCTGATCCGGAAAAGCAAATTACATCCACTGTTGCCTTACCGCGGGGATTTTGGGGAATCTGTGCAGGACTGTCTTGGTCTGGCAACCAAAAACGCACTTTTTTGGTGACATTGTTATGTGCACATCACCTGTCCAGCATCCTACAAGCCAGCGCTTTGATGGGCGTAGCCTGTTACTTTCGCTCTCTCCCTCGCTCTCTCTCACGCGCTTCCGGTAGAATTGTCCGTAAGGCCCATACAAGGAAATTCCGCCCCCATTAACGTCAAAGGGGACGCATGATCTCAAAAAACTTGCCGAAACTTATGACTAACCGGAAGTAGTATTTTTGACAAAGAAATACTCCCATCAAACGTCCACCTTAACTTTTGAAACTTTGTCTATGTTTAATATGGGATTCCAAGTCTTTAACAGTGTAAAAAGATCAGTATGCATGAAACAGCATTTCACCCCCCCTTTAAGAATAAGCAATAAGTAGGCTACTCAATGTGTATATATAAAATACTTCCCTTGTCGCCATACCAGCGCTATCTCAAGACCAATTTTATGAGGTGGCTAATTCGTACGACCTCACTTGTATAAAGCAGCGATGGATAATTTTAGGGGCGGGGTAGGTCATTCATATGAATTCATATGAATTGGGCAACTCGCAAAATACATACAATTTGGGAAAAAAACTTACGAATGATCATACAAGAAATCAATTAATGTGAGATCGGATTGCGCAATAGGCTACCCCTGTTCAATTCGTGAATAACAAAGTATTTCTTGGTCATTAACCATATAATATCTCAGTGTTCTGCATGCACTCTGTGTTTTTAAACTTATTTTCCCTTGCTGTAAGCATATATCTACAGAGAGTATTTCTGGTGTCAAACCAATTTAATCGGCACTTTAATTCACGTCTGCATGATCTCAAAGAGATTTTATTGTCTGAAAGAGCTTTAAATGCGTACCCTATTTAGTAATGTAGTAACTATGTAATTAATGCAAATATTAATTACTTTCAAATTATGTTTGGAAAAAGTATATTACTAAATTTACAGATTGTGAAATTAAATATTTTTCATTCTTAGTTTTTGTAAAATCTTATCTTACTAGCGTAGCATATTCAAATATTGTAATTTTAATGGGAAAATACTGTAAAAAGGGTTTATGGTAAATTATGTTTAGAAAAAGTATATTACTAAATTTACAGATTGTGAAATTAAATATTTCTCATTCTTAGTTTTTTTAAAATCTTATCTTACTAGCATAGCATATTCAAATATTGTAATTTAAATGGGAAAATACTGTAAAAAGGGTTTATGGTAAGTTCCCTTACTATACTGTGAGAATTTAACAGTATTTTTACTGTAAAATTACAATAAATATCCCTTTAGCTCTATTATTGTCAGACAAACTACAATAGAGCTAACAGGATAATTACTGTAATTTTACAGTTTCTGGAAGTGAAAAAGAGCATCATCCTATAATTTACAGATAAAAACTGTAAAGTGACATTCCCAGAATTCCCTGTGACACTTCACATTTAACTTATTTATTTAAATAATTGTTTCTTCTAGCCGTTGGTAGATTGGTTTCCCCTTGTAAAACATAAAATCTGTTTGTCTGACAAATGGGATATGAAGAAACCTGTCAGAAACCAATCATTATTTATGCAGTTCTGTTTGGTAATGTTAGTGGCTTTAAAATCACACATTTCACACACCAAAACTTAAAACAAACTGCCAATGGGATAAAGCAAAATAATCACATGCAACTTTGCTTCTAAAGTATTACCGTTTAAAAATTTGGGGTGAGTACGATTTTTTGGAAAGTAATAAATACTAGTAATAAGTACTAGTAATTAACCAGCAATGACACATTAAACTGATCAAAAGAGACAGTAAAGACATTTATAATGTTACAAAAGATTTCTATCTCAAATAAATACTGTTCTTTTAAACGTTCTATTCAAAATAATCACGTATCACGTTTTCTACCAAAATATTAAGCTGCACAATGATAAGTGAAAATGTTTTTTGAGCAGCAAATCAGCATATTAGAATGATTTCTGAAAGATCATGTGACACTGAAGACTGGAGTACTGATGCTGTTAATCATATAAATGCAGCCTTAAGACTTATTTTACTGACTTGGTAGTATAAACTTTTATCTAGTGTAAATATTTTAACTAGAAAACAAGTCAAAATGACTGATCCAGAAAGACATTTTTGGCAGCAAGTGTTCTGATATTTCTTGTATCTCATTCTCTAATTAGAGTCTTGTCGCACAAAAAACCAAGTCAAGCAGAACTGCTGTTCCCTGTTGTGCTTTTGATTGATAGCTGCTGGCTGATGTTTCCTCTGGAGTCCACATCCATCACTGCCGTGAGGTTTTTACCGCAGGGCCGTGAGACTGTCAACCGTCCTGATCTATACATTTACAGCTCGCGCATGCAGGACGGCCACACAGACCCTCACATGATGTATTAGCTCCGCTGAGTCCAGGGAGGTGACTGAACTCTGGCAGTACAGGATGTACGGGGAGTGGAAAGGTGGGCAAGGCGTCAGTTTGGTCATTGAAGGTGTCAGTCAACAGTGGCCTGTCAAAATCATGTGATCATATTGGGTTGATGGATGAAGCCATCTGTACAGCTGTAGCAGTTGTTTGTCTTTCTCAGAATATATGTTTTCTGTATTCCAGTACAAATATCTACAAGTTCTTAAAGTCCCCATGCATACAATGTTATATCAAAGTTTCCTAATTTTGTTCTGGAGGTCTACAATAGGTTTCAAGTAAAAAGACAAAAAAATGATGACTCCTTGATTTTGCAGAATCATGGGAGTTGCTGTCTACACCTTTACAGCCAGTGGAAAAAAATCTGATGGGACTCGGGCATCGTCATGGATAAGCGAATGAATTAAAGATTTATTAACATGTATTATGAAGTGAGGCTGAAAACCATTGGAACGGAACGAGAGCACTGGAGCGATTGCTAATGAGAGACAAGCACGACACACACCTATAGAGCAGTGGAGCATTATTACACCACAGACGAGTGCTTCCACTTCCGCTTCTTCCGGTCATAAATATGTGGGGTAACACTGCGCTGTTTTATCATATTTGAGTGTGTTGAAAGTTGTTATAATGCTGCTCTGTGTGTTTGTTCGCCAGCTACTATGAGACACTTGTTTCGCACTTAAGTTAGCTAGATCGATGTTAGGCATAAACATGGTACTCGCAGTAAATCAACAAAACGAGATTTAAACAATAAGGGTGCTTTCACATCTCTAGTTCGGTTCATTTGGTCCGAACCAAGGGCAAACAATTATACATTGTTGCATTTTTCAGCTTTTTTGGTTCCTTTTCACACCACACTGATTGCTTTGGTCCGAACCTGTTGAAACGAACCAAAACGCAGGCACAACATCCACATCACTCATTGGCCATGGCGTTTTTCCTAAACTGCTTTTCGATTGGTCAGAATTTACGTGTGAGAAAATTCCAACAGAAGAGGCAAAGCCACCAAATAACACTATGAAGAGACGACTGCGCGGGCTGGTTTTGTCCCTGGCCATAATCTACTACACTGTATTTACACTGTATTTACCACAGTATGCAAATACCTTTCTATAATGAAGCGCGGATGCGACGTGAAAACAACGCTCTAATGCACTGTAAAGGCGAGTGCGCATCACTCGTCACTTCAAGCGGAGGCGTGCATTAATTATTAACTCTTGACATGCTCATCTTCTGAAAATATTGCCAACGATCTATCAGGTAATAATATCATGCACACAATGTTAGCCCAGCTAACTACGGCAGCTGGTTCAGTCCAAAAATGATCAGTACTTTTGCAGTTGGTTCTGTTCGAGGTCGGATCACGTTCTCACCACAAATAAACCGCTCCAGAGTTCGTTTGAAAGTGCGCACCCGAGTGTGATTTCTGCTTTCAGACCTGGCCAAACGAACCGCAACAAAGAGAGAAACAAACTCTAGTACGATTCAACCGAACTAAATGAGGCAGGTGTGAAAGCACCCTATGACTAACTGTGTTGAGCTACATAACAATGATTCATTTTCTGTAGATGAATATATCCAAACAGCTGCTCATCTGTCTAATAAAGCACATATTATATATTAAAGTGTCTTTGGTGTTTCCATGGTTTCTCTTAAACTGTTGAAGGTCAGCAATGACCTTTTGCAAATTCTCCATATTGGTTTGCATGCAGTGCTTGTCTTGTTGGATTTAAACGCTGCTTTTGATGCAATCGACCATAATATCTGGTTGGAAAAGGTGGTGGGTATTCAGGGAGTTGCCTTGCAGTCGTTGGCCTCTTACCTCAAAGAGAGATTCTCAGTGAGCATGGGGGTTTTCTTCTTTGTCGGTTCTCCTATGTGGTGTGCCCCAAGGGTCCATTTTAGGCCCTCTTCTAGTTACACTTTATATGCTTTATATGCAGTAATGTTTGACTGTTTTGAGGAGATAAAATGTTGGTTGGCTAATAATTTTTTGCAATTAAATGAAAGCAAAAGCGAAATTTAGATTTTAGGCCCTTCATCGCTTTTTTTTAATTTAGGTTATATTTCTGCCAGTGTTCAACCTCATGTAAGGAATCGTGGGGTTACATTTGATTTGTCACAAATCAGTACAATGGTAAAGGGCAGTTTCTTTCATCTGAGCTTGACTGCGAAATTAATACAGTTTCTGTCTCCAAAAGATTTAAATATCATAATCTACTCTCTCATAACATCACATCTGGACAACTGTAATTCCCTGTACTATGGCCTGCCTCAAACTGGGATCTCTCGCCTGCAAATTGTACAAAATGCTTGTACAAAATCACTTCTTACAGGTACAAAACAGAGAGATCACATTTCTCCCATTTTAGCGACCTACATTGGCTTCCTGTAAAGTTTAGAATTGATTTTAAAATTGCTGGTTTTGTGTAGAAGGCCTTATCTGGTGTTACACCAAAATACATTAGTGATCTTCTGATTCCTTACTCTCCCCAAAGAACACTTAGGTCTTGTAATCAGCTTCTTTGAAATGGCCCATGGTCAGGCCTTCTCTGCTGCAGCACCTAAACTTAAACTTTGGAACAGTGTGAGGTCTGCTCCTTCATTAGCCAGCTTTAAATCGTATTTGTTCTCCCAGGCTTTTGATTAGATTGCTAAATTTCTTGATTTATTTTTCGTTTTTTTTTTTTTTTTACTTGACTTGACAGGCGACACACGGACAGAGCAGCGTTTATGAAGGTAAGTTTGTGGTGAGTAAGTTGTAAGTCAGCCGGCATGTGGGAATGAGGCGTAGTAAATTACGTCTGCAGGCATCAGCAAATACACTCCTGCAGAGATCGAGGGATGCTATGACAGAATGATAAAGCACAGATGAAAAGAGATCAAGTGTGTGTGCGTGTGTGTGTGTGTGTGCGTGAGAGAGTGTATTAGCTGTGCCAAGACAGCATGTTTTCAATTGTTTATGCCATCATTTTTTTTCTGAAGTGCGCATGTAGTGGCATGTGAAAAGGTTTCCCAAGTTAAAAGCTTTTCCCGGTCAGTTCAATTGGGCTCAGTTTTTCACATGTGAAATGGTGGTTTGCAGCACAAGATAAATAGTTCAGGTTGAAATAATCTTGAATTCCCGAAGAAATATGATTACTTCTCACAGGTAATGTGTTGGTTTGTGTTTTTATAAGTAGGCTAACGCAATATCACATGATTTTGCTATGGTACGTTTAATGTTTTTACTTTTGGTAACTTTTTAACGTTGTGTCAGCTGACTCCTTTGTCTTGTTATATTGTGTTAGTTTAGAAAAATAAGTCTATTCCATGTATAAATATTCATGTATGAATCTAGGGAGCTTAGGGATTAGGGAGCTAATTGAAACGTTTAATATCATTAACGTGTAAGCCTGACATACAGGCACATTTCTAGCATGAATTTTTCATAGTGCTAGCATGATTTAACATGTTCCCAACCATAAGTCAGGCTTACACGTTAACAATGATTTTAAACGTTTCAATCAGCTCCCTAGTTCAGTCATGACACTGATCAGGTTGTCAGCCCTTTGACTTATGTCCTGATCAGTGCCCTAAATACTGAACTAGGAAGACGATTGAGATGCACACACTGTTAAAATTTTCTAGCAATTTGCTAAAACATGTTGGCAATGCATTAAAGGTGCACTGTGTAAACTTTAGCGACATCTAGCGATGAGGTTGTGAATTGCAATAACCCACTGCTCACCCCTCCCGAAATACATAGAGAAGCTATGGTGGCCAGCACAGGACAAACATGTCCTTGTCTGAGAGAGCAGAGAGTGCAATAGCTCTCTGTAGAGCTGTTTGTCCATTTACGGCTACTGTAGAAACATAGCGGCGAAAAATTGCAATACTGTAAGGGGACCTGCGGTGTTTGTAGACAGAAATGGTTCATTCTAAGGTAATAAAAACATAACGGTTCATTATGTAACTGAAAACTTTGTGAGATTCACCTGAGGTGACCTTTTCAGCTGACTGGAGCTGCTCCCAGAAAGAGAAAACGTGAGAATGAGGTGAGAAAACCTGAGAAGACCTGTGAAAGAGAGGCAGACAGAGGCAAGCATGGGACACCCTCTTTAAAAAGAGAAAACAGGAAGACAAGAGCAAACGAGGGAGAAATTGGGTGAAAGATTAGAGGAGAGGAGCATGAAATGAAAGTATTGAGTGGGGAAGATAGGAGTGGATAATCGAAGAAAGTAATAAAGTGGAAAAAATAGAGGGAGGGGAGAGAGGAGAGAATTAGAGAAGAGGAGGGAGGTGGAGAAGAGGAATACAAATTGAAAGGGAAAAGAAGGTGGAAACGGAGGCGGGCCAAAATCGCACACACATACAGTTGCGTTTATGTGAATTGTGGGGACTTTCCATAGGCGTAATGGATTTTATACTGTACATTCTATTCCCCTACTGCCTCTGCCCCTTAACCAACCCATCACAGGAAACATTCTGCATTTTTACATTTTGAAAAAAAGCATAATTTAGTATGTTTATAAATCCATTTACATTGTGGGGACCGCTGGCTGGTGATTGCAGGTTTATATTACATTGTGGGGGCATTTGGTCCCCACAATGTAATTTAAACAAGTACACACACACACACATACACCGAGAGAGAGAGAAAATGAGCAGTAAGATCTCATGAAAACATGTCCAGATCACATTTCAGTTTTGAATAACACAAATTAAGCCTATTTTAAGGACCATTAAATGTTTTGTATTCTGACATTATTTTCATGACAAACAAAGCTTCAGGGAGCTCGCCACTCATTTCTAATCCAATCAGATTTAAGTGGCTTTTATTTGTTTGTAGAGCATGTTTTAACAGAAAAATGTTGCGATTATAAATATGACTAAAAATAATATTTGCATTTTTTATTATTGTTAATAACAACAACAACAACAACAACAACAACAACAATAATAATAAACAAAAAATGAAACCAAATATGAAATATTCCACTTTTAAAATGAAAATGCAAGTATTAAAGGGAAAAATATAATAATAATAATAATAATAATAATAATACAAAAATTATTATTATTACTACTATAATTATTATTTTGCTAAAAAATACAGCAAATAGCAATTATTACTATTTTAATATATCACTGTTAAATTATAAAATTAATCATACATATTGTTATTATTATTATTATTATTATTATTTTACTAAAGAAAAATATAACAAAATAAGAAATATTTATTACTATTGTAAATGTAATGTAAAATAAAAATGTAGTATTTAGGGGAAAATTATATTTATAACATGTGCAACTGTAAAATTAGGCTACTATGCACATTTTTATATGGGTGTTCAATATAAAAGTTTATTTAAGTGTTAATCCATCAAGCTTTTATTAAAGCTATTCTTTCGTTAAGAACCGCCGGTTTACATTGTAAGGTTTTATTTGACTAATCATGCAGTTTCTTTAGCCTTAGTGTCTGGATGGGGTTTTGAAGACTGTGTGGTTGCAATTCAGTGGCCAAGTGTATCAGAAGTTAGCAAAGTGGCTTTAATCGCTTCTGGGTTTTAGGGTGAAATATAACTCAGACTTGTTTTTGATGGGTTTTGTGATATTCTCTTAGATATTGCAGATAGAATAAAGAATAGATGAGCAGAGAAGGAGAAAATGTGCTGGTGAATGCATACACAACAGAGAGAGAGAGAGAACATGAGGAAGAAAGGGAGCAAAAGATGAAGTGATGAGCCAAAGGAGAGAAATGAAAGATGGAGGGTGAATAATGAAGGCCAGAGGACCAGGACAGGATGCTGAGCAAGAGAACCAGACATGAATGAGGGATGAGCAAGAGCGGAAAGGAAGGATATAGGTGAAGGAAATAAGGAGAATGTTGCCGAACTGAACCAGGCTGCAAATTAGGAATGAGGGGAACGCGAGGGAGAGAGAGACGGAGACGGAGAGAGAGGAGAAGAAAGCCCTCAGCGATGAGACCATTACATTGGGGATAATGAAGAGGTTCCACTCTGTCACACTGAGCATTAGGCCTCTGTCAAACTGACCCCAAAGTGTCAACAAGTTAATAGCCTGAGTATCAGCTGTATTATGACATGCCACCGTACATAGACGCTGACACACTCATCATTTACACACACACACCGACAACCACATGCAAGACTTATTCAAACACACAATCCACAAACTAAAACTGTCTGGCACACTCTGCAAAATGCAAAGGGAGAAACAAACATAAACGAGGGAGAAAGACAAGTAAACACTGGTCTAGTGTGAAAGAGTCAACGCATGGGATGAAGAATATTAGCTTCGGAAGGCGTACATTATTTAAGTGGTGTTGTAGCTCTTTTGCACATTGTTAGCGTATTGGCTTTGTGATCCGCGGAAAGCGCCAGAGCTTTGTTGAATAAATAAAGGCCGAATCTACTGGGGAATGAGAACTACAGAAAGGCACAGCGCATTGATTGAACATTATTTCATTTTTTAGACTGGAACAAATAAAGCTTTAAAGAAAATGTCTTTTGAAAAGACTCACTTTCGTTTGTCGTTACCTTGTCTCTCTCTCTCTCTCTCTCTCTCTCTCTCTCTCTCTCTCCTTTACTGTACAGCGTTCACACTGCTGACTGGCTTCAGCTAACGCTCTGAGTTCAGAGTAAACGGTAGTATTAGTCAGTAGTTTTAGTGTACAGTAAAAGATAAAAGGTAGAATAAAACTTTATGCACCATATGGGCCCTTTTCACAAACTGGGATGACACGTTTCCAAGCTTTTTATATTTTTATTTGTAAAACAATTCAATACACATTTTTAACGGTATACATTGTATTATATTAGCTTGGCAGTAAATGACAAAAAACAATTAACACTGCAGTGAGGGTGTTTCGAATACAACAGCTGAGGGACTGTAATCAATCTCTACGTACTTATTTACGTACTTATTTATTTATTCATTCATTCCTCTGGTCAGCCAGCCAGCCATCCATTTATTTATGTATGCATACATTTTATTTATTTATTCTTTCATTAATACATTTTTATGCATCCATTTATTTATTTTCAAAGTTTCTTTGACATATAATTTTTCCTCCAATCTCGTTTTTTTTTTTTTTTTACCTTTAGGGCTCCGTAGCTATTGTTACTGCAAGATAAAAATACTGCACGTCAACCAATCAGGCATAACATTATGACCACCAAACCTTAAACACTTTGGCCTCAAAGTGAACATTTTATCTAATAAACTAATTATTTTCTATTATTGTAAATGTTGGGCATTGTTTATTTAGTTTTGTTTGTTGTAAATGGTTTAAATCTTAATGAAAATGGTCAAATGCTTTATATAAACATTATACATTCCATGTCTAAAAGTAATAATATTGTTCTATTAAAAAAGGTTCTCTAATATTTGTGTGTGCTATGTGTTTTAGCTCACCAACATGCTAACACCAAACTATCAATTGTGAGTCAAATCTTTTTTAGGGTCTATGGATTGCACACAACAAAATCAAGTCACTTATTCCATTTCAGTTTAGAAGCTGTCTATGTAGGCAGCAGACAGCAAGGCAGCTCACTTGGTTCAGTAAAGAGTTCAGCAAACTCCCAGCACAATCATAAACATTTTCTTAAAACACTGATTACACCAGGGGGCCATACGCATACTGCATGTCCAGTTGTCTCAGCCTAATATTTCTTTAGGCTTTTATTTCAGCTCGGCCCTCTTGTATTGCTCACTGCATTTAATGTGCTGCATTGTTTTTCAGTTACTGGTCATTAAAAATTTAGAAACGACATATCAAAACTCTTAATCGAATCTAAAACCCCTCCCTCAGCGGCGACGGGCTCCTATCTGGACCAATTAGAGGCAGGCGAGGCTGACAGTAATGGGTGCTATCTGCAGGTCCCCCGGGGGCGGATGGAGGGAGATAGATAGCAGGAGGGCAGGTACCGTGTACAGTACCCCCGCAGCAGTACCTCCTCCCTTCCACCCCATCCCAGGAGAGCTAATGCTCCCTAATGCACAAGACGGACGGAGATAATACCTCCCGATTACAAACGCATCCCTCTCTAATCCAATCAACTGTCAGCGTACACACAAACACACACATACACAGCTGTCCCTTATACCTGACTAAGAATAGAGAAGGACTGAGAAAGAGGGACACAGAGAGTGGCAGAAAAAGGAACAGCAGAGAAAAGAAAGGCATAACAACAAAAACATTATTTTCACCTGGGATGAATAGTAGGTTTCTAAATGCATTTGAAAGTGGGCAGCTTTTGTCATTATGATATCATTAAAGAATTATGAGGAAAAACAACTGCAGCCCTTCAACAATGGCTCAGTCAGGCCAATAGTTTCTACTCTTATTTCAGAACAAAACCCCATTCATTTCTGTCCGTTTCCATCCCCGCCACTTAGCCACAAAATAACCCTGCACTCTCGCTCCCTACCATGATCCAATCAGCAAAGAGATCAATGTGGCAGAGGGCACTGAGGTCAAAGGTAATGCCACTCACTCTGTGGCATTCTGAGGTCAGTCAGATCTCAATGCCTCGTTTTATGCAGTGGGGCAGGCACATATTGAATCTGTATCCAGAGAAACTGCCGCTGATGGAATTGGAACGCTGACTATTCCCAGAGTTCCCCTTGAGGGTCTGTTTATTAAATATTTGGGATAATTTGATAATTCTTTCAGTTGCCAATAAGAATGTAGACTCTGTGCTCTGTTTAAAGAGATTCACTGGAAATCTTCAACTCAACTGTAACCCTCAAATACATGTGTATACATCATGATACAGTTACAAGATCATTGACAAAACGACTGAGGTTTGGCATCATAGATACGACAAAGGTACCATATCTGAAAATACACTGCTGTTCAAAAGTTTAGGGTCAGTAAGATTTTTTTTTATTAATAAAAATGAATGTTTTTATTCACCAAGCGTACATTAAACTGATCAAAAGCGACAGAAATACATTTATAATACTAAAGAGTTTTATTTCAAATAAAGTTATTTTTTTTACTTCCTATTCATCAAAGAATTCTGAAAAAAAAAACAGTTTCCATGAATATATTAATCAGCATAAATGTGGAAATACTTTGGAAGTCGATGGGTCTTTTGTGTTCAACTGAAATTCATACAGGTTTAGAACAACATGAGGCTGAGCAAAGACAGAAATTTCACTTTTGGTGAACTATCCATTTAATGAACAACCTTTTTTGCCATTTTTAGAGCATAACAGCCCCTGATTCACTTTCATTGTAAGAAAAGAAAGAGCAGAGAAGACAATCTGCTAACCAATTATTTTGGCATTCAAAATAAATCAATTCTGCAGATTTTCCCTCAAAATCCCCATGGAAACTTTTTAAAAATCCACAAATTCTGCCTGGGCCTGCCCATAGGTAAAACTCTCAAATAAAAACCACAAAAACCCATGATACTTTGCTCTTGTTGTGATGTGTTTCTTTTTCTTGAGCACTTTGCCTATCCACTTACACCGTACATAACCCTATATTTATCTTGGGGAATTTTTCAAATAATACAGAGCTCCTGCAGAGCAGTGCAACGTGGGTATTTTCAGGAAACACTCGGCTGTAGAAAAGAATTCGATCTGGCTCAGCTTAAAAAAAAACAGCTTTCAATTATGACATTCACAAGATTGCACACCTGTCCTTGGAAAGAGCTGATGGAACGTCTCTCTAGCTCTTTCTGTTTTTCCCCTCACCATCTTTCTACCTTTGGTCTCTTTCACAAAAAGGTGATGGACTGCCCAGTGACATCTCTCCTTTTTTCTATCCCTACTCTCTCTCTCTCTCTTCAGTGTGATGGAGTGTGGAAGAGTAGTATGATTTATCACCAGCTGAAGGCTGAGGATGGCGTCACTCTAAGAAGTGTGTGTGTGTAAGTGTGTGTGTGTGTCACTCCGTCAGGTCCATCTGTATAGTGAGTTAGTACGGACAGTTTCTGTGTGTGTGTGTGTGTGTGTGTGTGTGTGTGTGTGTGTGTGTGTGTGTGTGTGTGTGTGTTCGGGCGAGCGCACGTGTGTAAAACCAGGCACGCAAAACAGCTTATCATCTGAGAACAATTCTCAGATGGCGCAGCCACTGCTGACTGAGGTTAAATCCATTTTGCACCCCACACACATATGTGCAAACATTAGTCAGACTCGCACATACTGCTGGTGCACCCATGTTCCATATATCAGAATTTTACACACACATCCAATCTCACACAACTCCCCCTTTTTTAGTTCACACATGCACACACACATACACACACACATCGAAGGACTGCGTTGGTGATTTGTAGCTGTTACGAGCACGTGTGGGCCCATTGCCTCAGCGAGGTGTCACGCTGTGGTGTCACACCGCACTGATAATGGCGAGGTCAAAGGTCGAGTGTGAGCGAGAGGGTGTTGGGGGGAGGGGGGCACTCAGGCACTTTGGCAAATTGGCTAATGTCCCGAGGGAGAGGGGCGGGGCAGAGGAGGGTGACACAGAGACATGACATCATAGAATCCCCCTGAGAGGAGGCGGGAGGGGAAGGTGAGGACAGAGACATGCCACCTGGAATGCCGTTCAGATGGTTAGCGTACTGCTAACTGTGCACTGCCTAGTATTTTTGTGATGTATGATAAGGTGAGCATCACTATTGCTTGTTTGTAGCGTTAGGGTTAAAAAGGGTAAGAGCAATCGATTTGAAAAGTAAGAGTTCTGGATGTATTTTTTCCATTGGGATTTTAAAAAGGCTTAGTTTAAGAGCCAAACAGCTATGAGGTAAATCACAAGATTACAAAGTTTGATTTGAAGTAGAGGGCTACATTGGGATAGGGGTCCAGTGGGTCACACAGTAGCGGCCGGTTTCACCTTTGGTGTGGGTGTGAGTGGATGGTCAAAATCTAAAGCACACTGAGCGCAGGTCCTGCTATTTACAGCCTAACAAAAATGAAGTCAACTAAGGAAGTTCACGCAGTCGATCAGCAACAATCTCTTCCTCCATATCAATTAGGGATGCAACAATTCTCAATATAATATTGAACCATTCGGTACAGCATTCACGGTTCAATACGCACTGAATTGTGTTTTTTTTTTTTTTGGTTTTGCATTATATTAATTATTTATATTTCTCTCCGTTTATTTTGCATCTTTTTGAGTGTGCCTGTGAGTCTATGCGCTAATATGAGCAAATATCCAATCATATGCATTAAAGTTAGGGGGTGTTTAGCTGCATATCCTTGCCTGTAAAAATGTTAATTAGCTTTTTTACATGCGCTGAGCACGCACACTAAAAGCCTGTCAAACACACGTGATTACTGGACTAAGGCTAATACTGTCAAATACACACAAGGTTAACATATATAAACACAGTCAGTTATGTCTAAAGTTAAAGTAAAACCGCGTGTCTGTATGAGATGTGAACAGGTCTTAGCAGCGCAGCCGTGATTGCGAACACTTGTCCTTAAAGGGACAGTTTACCTCTTGGTAATAAAATCACTCACTGCTCTTGAATAAAGTAAAAATACAGTAGCTTTTAAACTATGTACAGGTCCTTCTCAAAAAATTATGAAAACATTATGAAATTATGAAAACAACAAAAAAACACCAAATTAAATATTTTAGGTCTTTTATTGTTTTAATACTGATGATTTTGGCATACAGCTCATAAAAACCCAAAATTCCTGTCTCAAAAAATTAGCATATCATGAAAAGGTTCTCTAAACGAGCTATTAACCTAATCATCTGAATCAACTAATTAACTCTAAACACCTGCAAAAGATTCCTGAGGCTTTTAAAAACTCCCAGCCTGGTTCATTACTCAAAACCGCAATCATGGGTAAGACTGCCGACCTGACCCTGTCCAGAAGGCCATCATTGACACCCTCAAGCGAGAGGGTAAGACACAGAAAGAAATATCTGAACGAATAGGCTGTTCCCAGAGTGCTGTATCAAGGCACCTCAGTGGGAGGTCTGTGGGACGGAAAAAGTGTGGCAAAAAACGCTGCACAACGAGAAGAGGTGACCGGACCCTGAGGAAGATTGTGGAAAAGGACCGATTCCAGACCTTGGGGGACCTGCGGAAGCAGTGGACTGAGTCTGGAGTAGAAACATCCAGAGCCACCGTGCACAGGCGTGTGCAGGAAATGGGCTACAGGTGCCGCATTCCCCAGGTCAAGACACTTTTGGGCTACAGAGAAGCAGCACTGGACTGTTGCTCAGTGGTCCAAAGTAATTTTTTCAGATGAAAGCAAATTTTGCATGTTATTCGGAAATCAAGGTGCCAGAGTCTGGAGGAAGACTGGGGAGAAGCAAATGCCAAAATGCCTGAAGTCCAGTGTCAAGTACCCACAGTCAGTGATGGTCTGGGCTGCCATGTCAGCTGCTGGTGTTGGTCCACTGTGTTTTATCAAGGGCAGGGTCAATGCAGCTAGCTATCAGGAGATTTTGGAGCACTTCATGCTTCCATCTGCTGAAAATCTTTATGGAGATGAAGATTTGGTTTTTCAGCACGACCTGGCACCTGTTTACAGTGCCAAAACCACTGGTAAATGGTTTACTTACCATGTTATTACTGTGCTCAATTGGCCTGCCAACTCTCCTGACCTGAACCCCATAGAGAATCTGTGTGATATTGTGAAGAGAAAGTTGAGAGACGCAAGACCCAACACTCTGGATGAGCTTAAGGCCGCTATCGAAGCATCCTGGGCCTCCATAACACCTCAGCAGTGCCACAGGCTGATCGCCTCCATGCCACGCCGCATTGAAGCAGTCATTTCTGCAAAAGGATTCCCGACCAAGTATTGAGTGCATAACTGAACATAATTATTTGAAGGTTGCCTTTTTTTGTATTAAAAACATTTTTCTTTTATTGCTCGGATGAAATATGCTAATTTTTTTTGATTTTGGGTTTTCATGAGCTGTATGCCAAAATCATCAGTATTAAAACAATAAAAGACCTGAAATATTTCAGTTGGTGTGCAATGAATCTAAAATATATGAAAGTTTAATTTGTATCATTACATTATGGAAAATAATGAACTTTATCACAATATGCTAATTTTTTGAGAATGACCTGTATATTGAAGACCATGTTGTTTTAATTTTAGCCTACATTAATTCATTCAATTGCATACTTAAATGCTACTGTATATCTCTGAGTTGCCACTGGAAATATTTATATATATTAATTTTATATTATACAATATGTACAAACCTACAAGGTTGTTGTTTTTTAAGTTTAAAGTTTTTCAAGTTTTTTAAGTAAAAGAAAGAAAGAGTATTACAATAAAAACATTTTCTCCTTAACCTCTTTATGTTCCTGTCGCCTAAGAATAGAATAGCAAAAAAACGAACTGAACCGAAAACTGTGGTTAAAAATCGAGGTATGTATTGAACTGTGGACTAACATTATTGTTGCATCCCTAATAGCAATCTGTAGTAGGATAGGCCAACTGTTCACCCAAAAATGAAATTGATGTCATTAATGACTCACCCTAATGTCGTTCCACACCCCTATGTGACCGTATCAATGATTCGAATCGCATGCCAAACTGCTGAAATCACGTGACACTGGCGATCCGAATCATTGATCAATTCACTGATTCATGACCGTTTGAATCTTTATTTGAGGATTGAACACAAACACGGAAGAGAAGACAATGCTGAATAATGTCGTAGTTTTTGTTATTTTTGGACCAAAATGTATTTTCGATGCTTCAAGAGATTCTAATGAACTAACTGATGTCACATATGGACTACTTTGATGATGTTTTTATTCCCTTTCTGGACATGGACAGTATAGTGTGCCTACACTTAGATACACTGTCGGACTAAATATAAAATATCTTAAACTGTGTTCCGAAGATGAACGGAAGTCTTATGGGTGTGGAATGACATTACGGTGAGTCATTAATGATATCAATTTCATTTTTGGGTGAACTAACCCTTTAACAAATTAGTTTAAATAATGCAAGCTGATGGCTTCAACAGCACACTGGCACATACTGTCGATTAACAATGTCATAGTTTTAGAAGTTAAATGGTAAAAGGACTGCATTTAAATAGCCATTTCAACAGACCCATCGCCATCCAAAGCACTTTACATCTTGCCTCACATTCATCCATTCATACACCAACAAGGGGCGTCATGCAAAGAAAATGAATGGGATACTTCCAGAACCCGACTGTTGCATTCTATAAATTGCCTCTGCTCAACAATCCAAATGTCGCACAAAGTGCAGTGGTATACAACTCCATGTATAGTAGTAATAGTTATATGTGCCTTAGCAAGTGCCACTAATGAAGATATCTGGCTTTAGTTAACTCCGTTTGTGTGTGTAATTCTGGGCTCAGGTGGATTCTGCCCTAATGAGCCAATTGAGGCCATCATGATGCATGCCCTGATTTCAGCCAGGAATACCAACACAATTTGGCCCAGAGGACACATGAAGAACACACACACTTGTGAGGTTTCTAACCTCAGCTAACACAGAAATGGGTCGAGTTTATGAAAGCGAAGACAGAAAATGTAGAAAGAGAGAAAGAGAGAGGGGGACAGATAAAAAGAGAAAGAGGTTGATGGAGTGGAGAGGGCCAGAGGCTGAGAGAGAAACTATCATCAGCCTGTACACCGTTTCAGCTTTCTGTGCTTAATGGACTCAGTGGGCAGAAAAGACAGTGGAGATGAACAGAGAGAGAGAGAGAGAGCGTTACAGAAAGTATGACGCATTAATGGCTCGTATTAATAACACAGTAGGACCAAAAAAATAATTTTGGCTCATCTCTAACTAACCTCTCTGTTACCACAGTGACCAAGCGCTCCTGTTTTCCAGGAGCAGTCTTGGTTTTTGGTCCCCATCTGAAGCTGTCCTGTGTGTCTACAGCCTGAAAAGTGAAATTATACTTAATGAGCTAGAAATTTCAAACAAAACATTAGGCCTATAACACTGCATGCATACATTGTGTCATTTCAACTTTTCTTATTTAGAAAAAAATAAAGAAAAAAATGAAACAATAGACAACTAAAATCTGTATACTACACTATAAAGGTCCCATAGTTCAAATTGACCTGTTTCAGTTTCATTAGTTCAGGTGTTGGTGCTAATGCTTTGTTTTGGATTGAATTATTAAACTTGTTATATTTAAATTAGCATCAATCGATATGTTCATGGCAAGATCAAGATTTAAAACAAAATCTACAAACAAGGGACAGCAGCATAACAGTAAAATCTATAGCTTTCTTTTGGATGTCAATGGATGACTACCAAAACGAATGAGTTGCACAAGAATGTTAAACAATTTGAACAGTTCACAAGTCAATTAGCGAGATCAAATTTTTGAAAGAATGGTTTCTTCGAGTTATTCGGCCTAGAATTGGTTAAACCAGATCACAAAACTAAATGTTTCTATCCACGCACGGGCACATATCAGACTGAACGATTCGTTCACAAGTCGCACTGAATCAGTCTGAACAGTTCTTGAGTCAGCAACTCACTAAACAAAAAACTGCCTCTTTTGGGCTTGTTGCAACGAGCCAGTGACTGATGAATGACAGAGTAAGAACAATTGAAGGGTTCAGATGACTGAAAATTAAAACATGTTAAGTAATAAACATGATGAGAGCAACCACATGATGGTGGATGGTTTTTGAACTGGTTCTTTGAAACGAACTGTTCAAAATATCAGCTTCATGCTTCCCATCACTGGCTTTGATGTCTATAAGTAATTTACAATAGCATAACAGAGTATGACTACTTTTTACAGTACTACATTTATGGTAAAAATATACAATACCAGAATTGTTTCCCTTCAAATTATTACATGTCATATATCATTAGAAATGTAAAATAGGTTATATATTGATCGCTGAGAACTAGAAATATCCCTGGTTTTCAATCTGGTCACCAGTGAGTGAGAGAGTTTTAAAGCCCAAATCAATTGTATTGCTGCACTGAAAGGGGAAAATGGGTCAATATTCAACCGTAGTTTCATTAGCTACTGAAAACAGGTCTTGTGTTTACGCCTCTGAGCTGTTGGTCTCCAACATCCCATTTCTTTATCTGTCACTCCTCTCTATTGGTCTCGATATGACCTCCCTCTCCCTCTCTCTCTCTAGCAACAGCTGTTGTTGTGTAGCTCTTCCTCAAACCCCCTGCGGGCAAGAGAAATGAATGCAATGAACTCAACCCACACCACAAGGCTGGGCACCCCAGTCCGCTGTGCGGTCCCGTCTGACCGACACATCAATGTGATTACAGCATATATACATCAGAGAGGTTCTTCCCAACTAAACCCAGCCACTTATCCTCACACATTCACCTCACATTCTTCTTTCGCCCCTGGCGTTTCTCAGCCCTTCGCTGAATAAGATGAGCCCATCAATTAAATGCAACAGAGATATTGATTCAAGTGAATGGTGTTATAACCGTAGAGAAGCCCGAGGACATCGTATTATGCCAATGCGTTCATTAATATTTGCTGTAGAACATAGACAGAGCAGGTTCTCCGGTGGAGTGTTCAGAAATTCAGCATGGATCTGTTGGTCTGATACTGCTGACGAATAAACTTACAGCTCAATAGCGTAAACTGTGAAAACGCAGCTATTAAGTGATCATATTAATTAGACAAAATTTGGCTAGATCTAAAATTCAGGATTGCTTTGGACAATTACTGTGTCTGATTGGCGTTTTTGGCAGGTGTCATGAATAAGAGAACCTTGCAGGATGTTTTCCGGGCTCTGTGCGCATGTGCAATAGGTTTATAGGCATGAAAATGCAAAACACTCTCATGACAACTCATAGCTATTTTACGTTTTAGCAAATTTCTGACTAAATTTAGGTTACCTCTAGATGAACCTTCACACTTAAGTTTGAATCTATAACAAACACTTCGTAAAGTGGTTACATTTTCTCATAAGATCGAGCTGCAGACAACAATGATAGGCGGAAAACATTACAAAACAATGTCATGTTAATATAATTATATAAAATATAATTGTCACTGCAACCATTGCTCAGCACTTGCAGTTTAGGCCTAGGTTTACGGGTAATTGCTGCCTGACAAAGATGCATTTACTACAGTACATCCACGTTAAGTATATTTTGCTGACAAAATGCTGACATTGTAATGTTAACTGTAGCTCATCCTGACAAATAAGCACATTTTCTCAGACAAGTATGCCTGCTTAAACTATTGGTAGATCGTCCTGTGTGGCTTGATCATTTCAGAACGATTGCTTTTTGATAGCTTTGCAGATTTAAATGCAAAGATTGCTAATGTTCACATCACTTAAGAAGAGTTATATCTCTGATGGCCTCCCCATAATGTTAGTAATAATGATTTCTCCTTTGGAATCCTAAATATAAAATACTTTATATCCTGTAACAGTTGGGAAGCATTCTATCTTTCAATAGGTATAAGTGACTGTGATAGTCCTACTTATATAATTCAATAAAACATATTTACAATAAAGTGTGTATGAGTATCTCATAAATAGGGTTTTTGAGGCAGGCATCTTCAGGGCCTTTGATAAATGTGAATTATAAATGATATGGGTAGTGTAGGGTGCTGTTGTCACCTGGTGGCTGCATAGGAAACTACATTTTGAGCTCTATATAAAGATATGGGATTTGGTTTCTATATAGTGATATGGGATTTGGTTCATTGCACCCGTTAAGTAAACACAAATCTGAAATGTAATAGGCAATGACGTTGTGAAAACGTGGTAAAGCATTCGAAATGTGGAAAACTTTATTTATGTTTAAAAAAAAATAAGCCACATTATTAGTCGGTTCTTCCCTTTTGGACAATATTGCAGGGCTCTACGCTAACTTTTTTCTTGAGGAGCACTTGTGCTCCTAATTAAAAAAATTTAGGAGCACAGTCAAAAATTTAGGAGCACATTCTAATCCATCAAACACATTCCAATTATAACTTTCCCTTTACATGACGATATTTGTCCTTTAATGTCCAGGGTCATTTTTACCATTATAAGAGCAATGTTTTCTAATCTTATTCAACCATATTATAAATTCAACATAATTCTGACAATATTATAATTAACTTCTGAGAGTACAACACACACACACACACACACACACACACACACACACACACACACACACACACACACACACACACACACACAAAAAGCAGAACTGGACTTCATACAATCAAACACCTATGCATTTAATGCATGAGTTAATGTTGTATGAATGTTTTACATATAAGTTTTTGAATTTAAAAATATGTACAAATTAAACTTTTAATATTTTAAAGTTTAATATTTTAAATAAAAAAAAGTCCATGCAAAGTATAAATATGAAAATAAAACCGCCAGTAGGTGGCGGCAAGTCATTCAGTCAATAGTTCAAAACACAAGATTCATTTGAATCGAATCGCTTGGAGATGCGAATCAGTTCTGGTGTGGCTTTGATTTTCACAAATAGACAGTGCTGTGGCTAAAACGTTGTTACTTAATATCAACTTGTCTATTAGATTTTTGTACGAGATCAGTATCCCACATGCAATCATGCCAATATTCGGAGCTATAGCAAGCTGTAACTTTTGGCGCTCTGGCGCTTCATAAACAGAACCGCATGCGTCTCGCGGGAGAACATTGCTGCCGGATCTACTGGATCTACTTCTCTCTGTTTGTGGTGAGTCACGCAGATATTGTGCTAATCCGCAGCGGGAATAATTTATTTTGTGTGTACAGTGATTCAGAATAAGACAAAAACCCGGTTTGGAAAAAATCTTCATGATATACTCGCTCATTATACATTTAGTATTTTTTTTTAAACAGCATGTGATAAAGATTAACTCAAGGGCTTTTTAAATGTATTATTAATACATTATTGTTTGATGGCATTTATGCCCCAAGCATCCGCTAATTTCTGGGCTTGTTTATGATAATCCAAATGTGGTATATCCAGTTAATTTTGATTTGGCTGTAAATAAACAGCGCGAGGCGTCTGGTAAAGTGCGACAGTGCGTATGGCTGCGTCATCACGTTTCACTTCAATCGTTGTAAACAATCGTTGTTTGAAGTGTAGTCTGTCGCACACGTTTTTGCACTTCTTCTACTGACTGAAGGCATGAAAAGCAGTTGATTGCAGTAGGAAACATAGCCTAACAGTTTCTCAGTGTTGATTCACTCAGTGTTGTAGTTTTTATTCCGATTGTACACATCCATTCATGAGAATCGATCAGGTCACTCGCACCGGTGCGCCTAAATATTTTTTCACAGTCGCACGCAGTAATTTTTAGGCGTAAATGCGCCCAAAATGGGCGTTATGTAGAGCCCTGTATTGGTCCTGTTATTTCATAAAATAAACTTATACTTCACATTTTCCACACTCACAAATTCGCCTATAGCCTAATTAAGTTCAACATTGTAGGCTACTATAGCAATGCAATGCAGTACTAATATTCCTCAAGTCAGGAACATTTCCGTCACCGTCTCACATTATGCATTGCGTATATATATTATATATAATATTTATATATTATAATAATATTATATTTTAAACATTTGTGGAATAAAATGACCGGCTGGTGTCTTGCGACAACTTTTATTGGTAGGCTGGTGATTTATGTAGCTAGGCCTGTCCTAATTATGCACACGATTAAATACTTGAATGTTTCGCAGACTATTTGAACCCACTTGATTGTAAATACAAAATATAGCCTAAATTTCATGATGAATTGGTTTCTTTGTTTTTACCTTGATTTTCCGTTGTTTTCTTCCACCACATAACTACGGAAGCCCTACGAGGCTGTGCATTATTTTGATTCAATCTTGTTCAATCTTGTTCAATCAAGATCTCGAATTTCGTTTCCCCCCCTCTTTTTTCTGGTATAAATGTAACAAAATATTTGATATAGGCTTACGTGAATTTATTTGTTATGTTTATAAAATAATAAATACGTAGCCTATATGCATCGGCTCTTATTCAGAATTCAGAATCGGTTCTTTATCCAATCGGATTTTTAAAAAGATCCAATTATGGGAATCGAATGACGTTCGGTTCGGTTAATGATTCGAACGGCTTGCTGCTGAGTCTGGTGAGTGGGACTGGGGGTTAATTGTGTTACCGAATTAAACTGTTTTTTTTTTTTAAAACTAAATGATTGGAGGATGCGGGCATCGATCCCGCTACCTCTCGCATGCTAAGCGAGCGCTCTACCATCTGAGCTAATCCCCCTCTGATAGTACAATTGTCGGAAACATATCTGTGCGACACCCGATAGTGTTCATAGGGGTGTTACACTACAATTGTACCGGCGGAAGTGAGTAGAACGCGGCCTTTTTCGCATATGCGAAAATGTCGAGCGGGGTGGGAAGTAAGTGTTATTTTATTTCATAAAAAGGTTAACATTTCAGTCCGGAATCAAAACACTTTGTACATTGAATTCCGAAGTATTTGATAATATATGAGTAAAGCATCTAAAGCTCTTAATAACGCCGGGGTGAGCAATGTAGCTGTTGCGCTAACCGGCTCCATGATAACAAAGAAGA
The DNA here is from genome assembly GCF_024679245.1 of Pseudorasbora parva. Lineage (NCBI taxonomy): Eukaryota > Metazoa > Chordata > Actinopteri > Cypriniformes > Gobionidae > Pseudorasbora > Pseudorasbora parva. The sequence goes on along the minus strand of NC_090182.1, from coordinate 11,700,052 downwards.
TGTCAACATGTATCTCTTTCTATTCCTGGACAAAATGTGCTATTTACGTTCACTGTATGTAATATAAATGCTTCATATTGTTTTAAATAGATCACTTGGGTCAAAATACACGCGTGATTAGTATTTTTAATTTTAACAAATGTTCGACATTTGTTATAAATTAAAATACAGCTTTAAATAAAAATCGTAATTTGAACTGTCCCTGTAGAACACAAGATGCTGTCTCTGGGTCCGACCGAACCATGGTCTATTCGGGAGAAACTCTGTCTCGCCTCCTCAGTGATGAGAAGCGGCGATCAGAACTGGTAAGAATCAATAATTAACTCTCATAATCATAGAAATGTAAGACTGAACAATGTTAAATAATTCAGAGCTTTACCCAGTGGCAGTGTGTGTATTTTCTGTACATATATAACGTATACATATATACATATATATCAAATGGTCCTTTACTTACAGAAATGGTTGTGACAGTTATGTTAACTATGACTCCGGCCTAAAACGGTGCTTGGAGGATGCGGGCATCGATCCCGCTACCTCTCGCATGCTAAGCGAGCGCTCTACCATCTGAGCTAATCCCCCTTAGAGAAAAGTGGGTTTACAGCTGACCCGAGTGGGGTTCAGTGGGGGTCCTATTTTTTTAAATGCAGTCTATGGTGTGGTCACCCAAAATAATGTAATTTGCATTAAAGTACACGTTTAATATTTATTTGAATAGTTCTGAAATGGAATCACTTACAACTGACACTTTTCGAGTTATTAGTAATAAATTATATATGCATCTCATAGCAACAGTGTGCTACTGAATGATTCGTCGTTTTGAACGAATCGGTTGAATCACCGATTCAATTCAATACCTCATTCTTGAATGATTCAGCCGTTTCAACGAATCGACTCAAAGACTCACTCATTAAGACGGTGACTTACCGCCACCTACTGGCAGTCTAGTTTCTTTTCTTATTTTTATATTCAAAAAAATATTTAAAATGATAAGAATATAAAATTATGTATTTTATTATGATTTATTACAATAATAGCATTTCTAATAATAAAGTGTCGTTGATCATTTCTAATCAAACGGATAATGCTTTAATTATTAATATCTTAATTGTAATTTAATTACTTATTGGAACTGCTTGTGTAAATGAAATATTTGCTATTTGCTCTTTTTTGTTCTTGTTTTTCATTATAAATTATGTTATGAGCATGCTTTAAATTTATTCAGATTTTAAAAATGTTCTAAAGATAATTTTCTTCTTGAAAAAAAAAGTAATAAAAATGGTCATTGTCACAAACTTGCTTATTTGATTATTGACCTGTACGTACTGTAATGCAGAATGTTACATGTTTAATGTGAAAATACATGTTGAAAAAATCCCAGATTTTAAAGCTATACTGTGTAACTTTTTTAGTTTATTCTTAGCTTCTTTCAAGTAATAAAGTATTCTGGTAAGTTGATAATATGCCATTGAAAATACATACGGGTGAGGGGTCGAAAGCCGGTCGCCATGTTGGCCCTCCATCTTGAAAGTATATTAGCCAAAGAGGGACATACCCGTAAATTCAAGCTTCGCCTATTGCGTTTTAACACTCGATGGCATTCATGGACGAGGTCGAACTGGAAGCCATGTTAATTTTACACTAAATCGGCCACCATAGGAGTTAAAACGAAATCAGAATTGAGAGGAACAGAAACTATTATTCCCTGGATGGTCATGTACCTTTTCACCGCTAGATGGGGAAAATATCACACAGTGTAGAAGCAAAGGTAGTCCAAGGCACTCGATGGGTGTGTTGAAAAAGTTAAAAAGTCTTTATTTTTTCATGGCTTAAACATTTAAAAAATTGGTGACAGGTACACCTACGCGTTGCGGCTTTACATGCCTTCGTCAGGGTGTATAACAAACAACATCTCAAGCTCATTTTTAACCAGCCATTAATTGATCTTATTACAGACACCTATCACACAGTGTAGCTTTAACCAGCCATTAATTGATCTTATTACAGACACCTATCACACAGTGTAGCTTTAATTGTGGTGTTACACTTTGGCTACTAACTATGTTATTATTTAATATAATGTGTTACTGCTGAGTATGTCTTAATACACTGTTATATTTTTGTCAGGGTGTCTGTAAGCAGAGCCATCAAGCCCTTCTCAGAGTCAGGACGACCCCCAGACTGGTTCTCCCAGAAGGTAATTCATATTAGTGACTGTGAGTGATTATATCTGTATTAGTGATCTGCTTATTGAATTATGTTTAAATGTGTCTATGACCTCTGCAGCATTGTGCCTCCCAATATTCTGAGCTGCTGGAAACCACAGAGGCCCCAAAGTAAGTGATTCTCTCTCGGTCTCAAAACATCTGCACTGAGCATCTTCATTAGGTCTCGCCATTGTTCTCGCAAAAACCCAAAAGAGTAACATTTTCTAGTCCTATCATCTGGTCTGTGTACAATGAAAAACAATAATCAGCAAATAAGATGTATTTTTTTTATTTGTGCATTGAAAGCAGTAAATATTTGGAGAACCAGTTTGACTTTTCACAGTCTTTGTGTATTCAGACTTTATATTACGCAATTATTTTATTCTGTTAACTTGTTGTTACCACTGCAAAAAGCATCTTATTCACAAGTTCATTGGCAAGTTTGGCATGTGATCTCCCTGCAGACGTAAGCGGGGTGAGAAAGGGGAGGTGGTCGAGACCATCGAGGATGTGATCGTCCGTAGATTGACAGCAGAGAGAATCGAGGAGCTCAAGAGGCTGATCAAAGACACACAGGAGAAGTACAGGTATGCTTTCACCTCCTTCTCCCTCTCGCTGTCTATGTCCGCCACTCACATCTGATATATTTGTTCTGTTCCTTCAGGAAGCTGAAGAAAGAGGTGGATTTAATCCAGGCAGGTCATATGGACACTAAACTGGAGGAGCTGTGGACAGAGATAGAGCAGTAAGACAATTCTGTACTGTTTTAACATCTGTGCTGTCATTTCTGTCTCTTTATGCTAAAAATTAGCCTTTCACTTTCTGAAATGTCTTCCAGTATGATCCGGTTTCAAGCACTCTTGTATAGATTTAATGTAACAAACATTGTCGCATTGTTTACACTCGGGGATATTCAAAAGTGAATAGAGCCCCAAAATTGTAAATTATTTTTATGCAGTTGTGCACTGTATTTAAAAAAATAAAATAATAATATTTGTATTTTGAGAGTTTTACATGGTATAAAACTAAATTCACATCTAAATGATGAACCATGTCTATATATTAGGATATAAATATTTAATTATGTATTGTGTATTTGTACATTATTATGTTATACATGCATACTGTATTTATTTATTCAGACTTTGTCAATGCATATTTTTTGTCAAAGTTTAGATTTTGATTTGAAGGTGTGTTTATTTGCATTATGAATAAAGTCAAACCTGAACACAGAGAACGCATTTTCTTACCTGTAATCTAATTCAGTCATCTAAATTCAGTACAAATCTGCCATTGTGTGTGTTCTCATGCTTTTCAGAAAGAAGAAGCAGGAAGAGGAGGAGGCGGAGCAGAAGAAGAGGGCAACTGAGGCGGCCTATCAGGGTGAGATTTACATTCACTCAGCACTTTTAAAAGTTAATGCCTCCATAATAAAAGTTATTTTGAGTGATATTAGTTTAGCAGTTCCACATATTGCTAATGTATTTTTAAATTATATTAGTTTAACATGCAGCTTATTGCAGATATATTGCATTTTTTAATACTAAGAAATTTCAGTTTTTATTACTTTGGGCTTATTGCTGCCCGGGGAATATTGTTTATTTTGCATAATGATGAACTCATTTTTATTTATCTTTCTCTCCAGTTCGTCAGGCAGCTAAAAACACGCCAAAGAGAGTCCCCAGCGTGACGGTACGTTCTCCACCCGGGTCTAGCTCTCCCAGCATGGACGTCTCGCAGCCAGACACGTCACAGCCAATGGCGGATGAATCCTCTGCTAGTCCCATGGTGAGTTCCTTCTTCTTTTTATTAACCCTTTTACTTGAAACTGACTTTCAGAGGTCAAAGTCATGATTTCTCTGTCTAGGCTCAAGGAGTGACCGTCTTCATGCCTGTGTCAGATGTCACGGGTTCAGGGCCTAAAGAGTCAGGATTGGTCGCACTGGTGGACGACTCCCCACAGAAGAAACACCTCGCCCCGAAAGCCACTCCACCTCCCTCCCCGCTGCTGTCTGAATTGCTGAAGAAGGGTAGCCTCATCGCTGCTAGCTCTAGACTGGTGAGTGGGGTAATACTGTAAGGCACTCAAAGTTTAAGCCATTGGAATTAAGGTGCATGTCACAGCAAACAGGCTTGCGTCTGTCTTGTCCCAGGCCCATTTTCTATTTCTCAACCCTACTTGTATGTCTAATTCGTATTGTCTTATAAATTAAGTTAAAAAAATGTTTCCAGAAAGATTCCATGGTACTCAACATATTCCAAATGTAAAACATTCCAACCAGCCCAACCAACCATTTGTACTAACTAAACTGCAAGCGTTAACATTTAACAGCTTTACATTGAGTATCTGGCAGATTGACAAGGGCACTGTTCTGTTTTAGTACTTATTTCACATGCATTAATTTTAGAATGTATGTATATATATAAAAATATTTGTGGCCGTTCACACAGAGCATGCATTTGCATTCTGCTGTGCTGCTTTTCTATTGTTTTTCTATGTAAACAATACATATATTTAAACATAAATATACATGCATAACATATGCTAGACTGACTTCTTTGACCATTGCATCTTGCACCTTTTGCTGCGTCTAGCCCATGAGCAGCACGTTTTTTAGAATGCTGTGTAAAAAATAGTTTACTTTTGAGACATTGAATTTTCCCCGTTTTTTTTCTAGTAATGTAGTACCAATTTAAAAAACTAATTCCATTCTACTGCATAGACAGCTAGGTTTTATTAAAAAAATATTGCCAATGATATTATTTATATACGATTGCAGGTATTATTTTTAATTATCTATTTTTCTTAATTTCAGTTTTTTAGTTGTAGTTTAAATTTTTATTCATTTTTATGTGCTTTCATAATTTCAGTTTTTGTAAAAAAAATAATACTTTTTAGTTTTCATTTATTTCCAGTTAGTTATTTTAGCACTTCAATGTAACTTAATTTGCCAAGACATTTCTTGTTTTTCACCTAATATTAGTATTTTATTTTATTTCTTTGTTTCAAATAACAAAAATGTTTTTTGTTGACAATTTTAATAATTTTTAGATTAATCCTGCGTACAACTAATCTATGAAACCTTGACTAATATTAAAGGTGGGCAGTGTGTCTGTAGATTTGGTGAATGATTTGTCATATTGTGTGTGGGTGTGTCGGGCAGGTGGTTGAAGGCGATGTGGCCACAGGTTTGAGTAATGGATCTCATGGAATTGAGCTTCACACCTCTGCAAACGTTCTGCCTGTTAATCAAGATATCACAGCAGGTAAACACAAAAACACACTTCTATCTGCTTGCTTTAAATCTGCGTTTAAAATGTCTCTTCAACGTATAACATTTTCTGTGTCTGTGAACAAACTGAATTTTATGTTATGCTGTTCGGTGTGGTTTTGATTTCTTTTAGTGCTATTCATTTGCATTTTGACTGCGTCCTGCATGCAACTTTTAGATTTCACGCCCGCTGTATTGCATTATTGCTGTGGAGTTTGAGTAATGTGAAAGTAGCTTTGGCTTTAGAGTGTGTGTTTTGTAGCGCTATATGTGTGTGTCTTTGTGTCAGATGCTCCTACGTTATCTCGTCTGCTGGAGAGCTCGACCCCAGCGCAGCAACCTGTCAGTGCTGATCCCCCTAAGCCCCCCACAGTGCTCCCCCCAGCCCCGGACCACCTCTCTGTGCCTAAAACAGGTCTATGATCTCTCTGATTTCCTCTCTTCAGCACTTTCTCTGTAGGACAGTCAGTCTGTTTCTGTTCAGGCAATCTGTTTTCTGTTTGTCAATGTGTAGTTCATCCTATCATCCTCATCCAATCACAAATCTCGGACTGCACAGACAGTGCTGGAGTTTTCTGATTATGTTCTATAATAACTAGAAATACTGCAGGTCTAATATAAATCCTCAGAAGTATTTTCATACAGAAGACTTTTATACACTTATTTTTGAACTCCGGGTGTACACTACCAATCAGAAGTTTGTGACCAAGATTTTTAAATGTGTTTTATTGTTTTATTTTTTTTAAAGTGTGCTATTCTCACTAAAACTCTATTCAAATGAGACTAGTTTTCCTGAAAAACATTTGAGAAATTAGTTTCACTGGTTAATCCTGTCTGAATCTGCCATGTCTGTGTTTCTCTCACACAACCTCATTAAAAATTCCAGGGCCCTCTGAGAAATCGAATCTCGTCCGAATGTAAATGTCTGTGAGCGCCAATATTTTATTATGCTAACGGTACTCCTCGTGTGTTTTATGACCTACCTGAGCTACTGGTCGTGCACCAAATTTTTGCATGCTTTCATTTCATTTTAATATGGATGGTATCCGATGTTTTTAAAAATAAAATAAATAAATTCAGCTGAATCGCGGAAACTGCCCATTTTAAAATCAATGCCGGGATACTTTAGTTTAGATGTCTCTGCACACTTATGTGTGTTTATTATAAACAGCCACTTCTATAAACAGATTTAGATATGGTTTTCAATAATAAATGAAAGTTATACCACTAAGTTATTTATTAAAAAAACATATATGTCATACTTAATGCATGCAGGCACAGCATGATGTTTAGAAAACACACACACTCCCACTTCTGTAATAAACACAGAGATGTTAATCCCATCCGCAGGGGTGCCGCTAGCAATTTTGGGCCCTATGTAGGAATATGAGGTTGGGCCTCCCTATGGCACCAAACATACAAGCAAAGCTGATTCTCATCTCCATCACTTTCTCTCTATTCTCTCAGTCACCTTATCCTTCCTGACCTGCATATTTCTCTTCCCAAAGCTCAGCTTTGGTTGATACAGTCTTTGCAAAATGATATCGTAAAACACAGCGTTTAGTTACCTTATCTTATCTCGCACTCTATGGTCGGTAACTGAAGCTTTGTGCTGGAATTCATGCCAAAATCATCAGTATTAAAACAATAAAAGACCTGAAATATTTCAGTTGGTGTGCAACAGGGGTGGTAAGTAATCAAGTAAAAATACTTTGATACTTTACTTAAGTATTTTTTTTGGGGATCTGTACTTTACTTGAGTATATTTTATTTGCATCTACTTTTACTCTTACTCCACTACAATATTAAAGGCAAAGTTTACTTTTTACTTCAATACATTTCCCCATGCCCGCTCCAAGTATTAAGTATTTATTACACTTGATTTCCAAACCGGTCTGGTCATTCATGGATGATCCAGTCGGGTATAGACTTGGAAAAGCTGACAAGTCAGGTTTGCCACACTAACGTTTGCTCAGTGTTTCCCCAACTTTTTTATTTTGCGGCACACAATTTACTATGAAAACATCGGTAACATTTTACAATACAGGTGCACTATTATAATTCATGCCTAACTAATGCACAGATAATCATGAGTTAATGTATTACTAATGAAGAACTAAACTATTTATTAATGATTACTGCATCAGCAACTAATGAACATTCTCTATGAATAATAGATTAAGTAATATATGAATTGCTATTAATTAAATATGACATCATTAATTCCCTAATAACATATTACATTAACTAATAATGTAAATTCCTGTATTCAAAGCCATGCATTCCGACTCTCAGTTGTCTGTTTAATTAATCATTAATCATAACAATTGGCAAAATTATATTATGACTTTACTTGTTGAGGCACATGACTATTAACTAATTGTTACGTAATATGTCATTGTGGTTATGGCTTTTGAATTAATTTTGAATTAGTTAATACTATCTTGCTCCTCATCTGTTTTATGGAGCTAATGTTATGGAACATGTCTATTTTAAGTTTAACCCCTATACTGCGTTATCTGCTTCATTGTTTCCTATTAATGCAAAACTAACAAATTCTTAATTGCAGTATCTAATCTTATAATTTGTTCAATTAAAGCATTACATATCAGTCCCAAAAGATTTTATCTGCTTAATTATTGATATTTACAGTTAATTTGAATATTTACTTTTTACTTTCGGTACTTGAGTACGTTTTAAATCTGATACTTTTGTACTTTTACTCAAGTGATGTTTGAATGGAGGACTTTCTACTTTTACTGGAGTATTTTTTTATTTAGGTATATATACTTTCACTCGAGTATAACTTTTGAGTACTTTTACCACCTCTGGTGTGCAATGAATCTAAAATATATGAAAGTTTTTAATTTGTATCATTACATTATGGAAAATAATGAACTTTATCACAATATGCTAATTTTTTGAGAAGGACCTGTATGTTGTCTAAGTCTTAATAACCCCCCAAAAAGTAGGCGCTTTTTGATGTTTTTTTTAATAAATTCATTGTTGAAAGTGTATAACTCAGGCCCTGTGTGCTCTAGGAACCTGCAGACAGTTTGGGCTATTTCCATTAAATTCTAGAAAATTGTGGAAAAAAGAAGTTTGTCTGTGTCATGTTGTATGACAGATTTATTTAAATGTGTCTGAAGGAATGACCCCCCCTTCCCCCCCTCCCCTGACCCTGTTACCCCCCTCCCACCATCATATACAGTGATATAAATGCAATATCCCAGTGTCATTAAATTAATTATATATGCTGGAAACAGCCCCCTAGCGGCACCCCAGCCAGTCTGAAATCACAAATGTCTGTGATTAGAATTGCAACTCATAAATCATTTAAAAAGCTTGTTTGGTCCAAATCGGACTTTCATTTGATCAAAAATACATTAAAAAGTGGAATATTACATTTTAAAATAAATGTTTTTTTTTTTTAAATTTAAAATGTTATTTGTGCCTGTTATGCAAAGCTGAATTTTCAATAACATTACTCCAGTCTTCAGTGTCACACGATCCTTCAGAAATTACTTGTTCCCATCAATGTTGAAAACATTAGTGCTGCTTAATATTTTTGTGGAAACCAGTGCAATATTTGATTAATAAAAAGTTTAAGAGAACAGCATTTATTTTAAATAGAAATCTTTTGTAATTTTATAAATGTCTTTACAGTTTTTTTTTTTAACCCATCAAAATTGTCTTTGCCGAATGTAAGCCTTAATTTATTTACAAAGTAATGTCCCCAAAGCCAAATTCAATGTTTAAAAACATTGATGTGGTTTTTCTTCTCAAAAAGAATAATCACTTCTTTTTCAGAGCACACCATGAAAGAGATGAACCATAGTAAGAGTAAGCGTTGTGTTTGTTGGCATGTGTAGGAGCCACAGCTGTCGCTGAAGGTTCTGGAGCGGAGGCGGTAATGGCTTGTTCGTCCACGCCGGCGGAGGTGGAGGGGAAAGTGTCAGAGCTGGTGGAGGAGGACACAGTGGTGTCTGTGTCATACATGGCCCACGAACTGGACCTGGAGACTGTGGGGGACATCATAGCAATCATAGAGGAGAAAGTATGCACACACAAAAACATACAACCACCTGTGATCGGTTATAATGATGTGAATGGTTGCTGCTTCATTTCATCTCCTGTCCTCACTAACTGCTTTTAATTGCTGCAATAGATAAGCTGACAATGTCTAAAAAATAAAAAAAGAAAGTTAATAGTAATATGATTTTCATAGCATTATATCCTAGATTTCTAATATTATTATCATTAAAGGGTTAGTTCACCAAAAAAGGAAAATTCTCTCATGAATTACTCACCCTCATGTCGTTCCAAACCCGTAAGGTTTCTGTCCCGCGATTGACAGCTTATGCAACTACCACTTTAAGCCCTAGAAAGGTAGTAAAGACATTATTAAAGTAATCCATGTAACCCTAGTGGTTTAAACCTCAGTTTTGTGATTGAAAGTTTTTCCCCAATTTCGCAAGTTTATATTAAAAAAAACATAATTTACCACTTTATTTACAAAATATTATTCTCCAACACGCATATTAATTAATCAACTTTCATTTTGGGTGAACTAACTAACCCTTTAACTAAACTTACTAATTGGCATACAGTAAGTAAATTATATTAAGATCAAAAATACATTTTCATCACAAAGATCCTTTTGTTCAACTGGGAGAACATGAGACTAGCAGTGTTATTATATTATTTTTATAATATAGTTTTTTTTATTTATTATTATTAAGTTACATAAAAGGTTTTTTGGGTTTTATGATGCTCTACAGAACTACAACTACAGAAAATAGTTGAAAAGATCTTCCTTTCTATTGCCAAATCTGAAAAAAAGTAATCAAATACTTCTGTCTCAGGTGGACGACCCCGTGGAGGCTCTGGACGCAGCCGCAGTGGAGGCGGCACTATCCCTCTGTGAGGATCCAGCGGTCGGGGGCCACCCCCTCACCAGCCCCTGGGAGTCACAGACTTTTAAGGCAGCTGAACCAGAGCCTGTCGTCCAGCAGAGCGCCGCCCCAGTGGTCACACAGGGCGACCCTGACCCTGCTGGTGTGCAGGGAGAAATGGAGGTTCTGGTAGAGGAGGCTACAGAAACCGAAGCGGTCGACGAAGTGACAAGGGAAGCTGTGGCGCCTGTTGCCCCTGATGCAGGGCAGAGCCAAGAGCCTGAGGTCAAGACTGAGGGAGAGAGGGAAGGAGAGGGAGAAGGTGGGATGGAGGAAACACAGCAGGAGAACAGAACCCCAAGCCCGGCTGTGAAGTGTGAGAGGGAGGACTGGGTTCAGCCAGAGACAGTGACGCCCTATCTGGACTCAGAGGACAGCTCAGCCTCGGCGAAAGACATAAAGGTATCAGCAAAGCAGCAGTCGAAGGAAAATTTGGGTTTCAGTAAGATTTCAGTGAGAAAGGTTTGTCGTCAAAAGTTTCATTTCATTGTCAAAATGATTCAGTAACAGTTAAAGAATCAGGGTGAGCAAATGGAGTCTACTCCTGTAAAACAGGGATTCCCAGACCCTAAAACCTAAAATATGTTCTTGAAGTACCACCTTTGTCTTGGTTACTGCTCACATTACATGTAGGTAAACAAATTAGTAATTTAGGAATTGTTTGATTTTTAATCAAATGATTTACTTATTTAAAAAAAATTTTTTTTTACACTTTCATCAACTCTTGAACCATCAGGGGAAAAACACTGTGTTAATGATTGTTGTCTATAGGGCTGTTTCGAATGCCATTTTTTGAGCTTCGAAGCTTAGGTGGCAATCAATATCGAATATTCGAAGCTTCGGTGGGTGGGGCTAAATCTATAATAATAGTGTCGGTTTGCATTTGTATCATCTTTCACGACTTCACGTTTCACTCTTCGCCATCGTAAATGTGTTGCGGCAGACCCAGTGGAGTGCAGTGTTGCATTTTGTGCAATATGATCAGGTGGCACACATTCTTTAAATATTAATAAACATTTAATAATCTTTTAAATAGAACAGTTTCCGGTACGCATTACACGGGCAGGTTTATGCTCCGAAAACAGACAGTGCACAAGTGATACAAAACACAAAGTCTGTTGAGAGCAAGAACTTTAATAAGGTATTAATAACGAACCTTTCTTTAAAACAAATGAATCCCAAAACAGAAATTAAATTAGTAACACAGTAATTTCAATGAACTGTAATAAATAAAGAACACTGTAGCATGCTTATAAACAGTTGAATAAGAATAAATGAATTGTTTTTAAAATGACACAAAATGTAAAATCTATTACAATTAGTTTTATTCTATATAAGGGATTTATTTTGTCTTATTCTGACTTTTTGTTAATTTAAATCTTTAAAATGCACAATGCTTTTATTGAAAACATGTTGCGGTGTTATTTTTTATTTTTTATTATTATTTCAAGCATGAGTGAGAATAAGTCCGCTACGGAAGTCACGTGTTGGAAAAAAAAAAACGAATATTCGAATCTCAAAACTGAAAATCGAATGCCACCTCACCGAACGAATATTCGATTATTCGATTATTCTAGTACAGCCCTAGTTGTCTATGGTTTATTTTTTCCTTTCACATGCTTTAGGAGGTTAAGGAAGAGGATGCAGGTAGTGAGGTGGATGTGGATGAAGGGATGGAGATGAAAGAGTGTGGTGACGGGGACGGAGAAGGGCCATATCTCTCGGAGGTTGATCCTCCTGCCAGTGAGAGTGAGGATGGATACGGCAGTCACTCTCAGCGCTACACTACTGCAGACTCCACCGCTAGCAGCCCTGCCTCATCACAATTGTGAGTGTGTTTTAGCAAACACAACTTACTTTTTAATCCTATATCTAATAATAATAATACATTTTATTTGTAACACACTATATTTAACAAAGTCTAAGTGCCTTTAACATCTCTCTCTCTCTCTCTCTCTCTCTCTCTCTCTCTCTCTCTCTCTCTCTCTCTCTCTCTCTCTCTCTCTCTCTCTCTCTCTCTCTCTCTCTCTCTCTCTCAGCTCAATGTGTAGTGAAGATCAAGAAGCATTGCAGGCTCAGAAGATCTGGAAGAAAGCCATCATGCTGGTGTGGCGGGCAGCAGCCAATCACAGGTGAGCTTGTAATTCATACTTACCACAGCTGTTTTTATAGGATGAGTAGCAACCTTTATATAGAAATTAGCTTGAGTAGTATGTGTGTATCATTTTTGTGTGTGTGTTTCAGGTATGCAAGTGTGTTTCTGCAGCCTGTGTCTGATGACATCGCCCCTGGTTATCACAGCATTGTACACAGGTACCAAAATTAGACTGCTTTAAATATAAGAAACTCTTATCCTTTTGAGTATGTAGGGCCCAATGATTTCACAATGTAGAAAAGATGACTGGAATCGCGGGATCTAGTCATAAATATTTATTTGAATGTCACTGAATGTGGCAATTTGGATGAATTAATCAAAAGTATGTATGTACAATTAATTAAATTGTGATATGGAGGAGTGTCTGTAAATAATAATAATAATTAATTTGTATTAAATCATAAATCCAGAAAAATGAATACAGGATTTCTGGAAAAAAAATTCATAGAGCTTTGTAAAATGCTTATAAATATTTATTAAATTATTTTTTTGGATTAAATTGTTAATTGTTTGTAATTAAATGTATTAGACATTCTTTGATTATTTGAATTTAAATAAATACATTAAAACAAAATTGGGTTATTGGGTAAACTGAAACTAGAGATTAGACATGCTTTTTGTTTATTTAATATATATATATATATATATATTAGGGGTGTAACGGTTCACAAAATTCACGGTTCGGTTCGATACGATACACTGGTGTCACGGTTCGGTTTGTTACGGTTCGGTATGTTTGATACAGCAAAAAGAAAAAATTGGCAGATAAATTACCTTTTTTTTATTATTTTTTTATTCAAACTAACAAAGTATGTTTTTTTTGTTTGTTTTTTTACATTGAACAATGATGGAGCTATACTTTACCCATCTTCTATGTAGTTACAAGAATAAGACATTAGCTCTTTACATTAGCGTGTGCGGTGCGTGTGCGTTGCAGGAGCCCCACACCCTGTAGTGCTTTCACATATGCTGCGTTTGCAGTCCGCAACTCATCCGCTGTTGCACACCACAAACACAGCATTTATTCATTATTTTTTATTTAAAATCCAAAAGTTTTTACTGAACATGCCTCGTCAGAATTCCAATTCTCTTTGTTTACTCTTTAGAAGTCAGGTTATGTAGCCTACTACATTTAAACAACATTTTATTAAATTAATTTATTCATATTTATATACTTTAGATTTAGCTCACACAAGTGGCAAAACATTTAAACATAGTTTATAGCCTTAAATCACAAACATTTTAAATTAGAAACTTACAATAGTCTATACAAAAACTGCAGGCTCTCGTCTTTTCTTTCGTTTTTACACCCTTTTAAAAGAAATCCTGCAGGTCAAAAAGAACTTTGCTTTTCACCTCCAAGAAAGTACGAGTGCTCTGCATTATGGCACATTTTTTTAAAACCTAAATGCCAGGTAAGGTGTCGTTTTGTTGCTTTACTTGAGAAAAAAAAGCCATCTGTTGACTTTGAAACAAGAGTATATTTTAAATGATATGCATCTGTGGTGAAATTACTAGATTTTCGCGTCAGTACATGTTTATTTTAATGCGAACAATGTTCTATCGCTTTAATGCAGCAACGCAGCGCAGCAAAAAATAGACTCGGTACGAAAACGATCCGTGCACTGCTGCAGACGGAACGCTCCTGGAACGGACTGACGGACCGCATCCGCGTGCAGTGTGAAAGCTGTCATCCGTTAACATGGGGACGGAAAAAAATACGCACCGCACACGCACTGCAGACGGAGTGTGTGTGAAACGGGCGTTAGGTCTCATATCCGCGGCTATAAATGGACCACTCGCCACGGGGATGTCTTTTGCCATTTGAATAAGTTGGAAATGTCGGTCTAAATGCTGCGGGGATAGTTTGTGGCTGTTTCTCCTTTTTATCGTCTTGTTGTCGGCGTAAATGAGTTGATTGACATGACATGAATTATTCCCGCTGCCATCAGCAAATGCGACAGACCGTTGTTTTTTAATCCATCACTCTTGCCAACACCATCATACCTTACAAATAACCCAAAGTTCACCCAAACACCAGACCTGTTGGTTATTGGAGGATCTTCTATTTCTGGTTTTTTAAACGCAATAGCCATTTTGCCACGAGCATTCAGCGCGTAGCCTACTGAGTAAGCGAGCACCTGACTGAGCAGCCTAAAACATATTTGGTGTTTTTTTTTCTCTTTCACTTCGGCGGTGTCAGGGGCATTGGCTGTTATGTCGTTTTGGTTATTGGGCTACCTTGTTGAACGCATATTATTATATTTCACACACTTTTTTATTTTCCAAATCTAATTAATTAGTCCAAGAACCGTTCGGTACATAATGCGTATCGCGTACCGAACCGAAAGCCTCGTACCGAACGGTTCAATACGAATACGCGTATCGTTACACCCCTAAAATATATATATATATATAAAGATTTAGTTCATTTATGTAATTAAACATCCAAAAAAATTTAAAAGGAAAACATGGAAATTGGGAAAAATCAAATGGAATTTCGGAACAAATTGAATAAAACATATTTCATAATGGAATCCAGGAAAATTAAATGGAAAAAATGGAATTTAGTTAGCTAATACTGTTTCTGTTTTTTTCTGAATTTTCCGCCTCCTCAGACCAATGGACCTTTCAGCCATCAAGAAGAACATTGAGTCTGGGCAGATCCGTACAACGGCGGAGTTCCAGCGTGACATCATGCTGATGTTCCAGAACGCGGTGATGTATAACAGCTCGGATCATGACGTCTACCACATGGCCCTGGAGATGCAGAGGGATGTTCTGGAACAGATCCAGCAGTTCTTGGCCACTCAGCTGATCATGCAAACATCAGAATCGGGCATCAGCACCAAGAGTCTGCGTGGAAGGGAAGCCAACCGCAAACAAGACCCCAATGAGAAGGTTAGAGACACACATGGACATGGACAGAGACACACACACACACACACACACACACACAACCCATGAGTGGAAACAAGACACTGTGGAGAAGGTTGGCGAATATCAACACAAACACACAGTGAGCACTGTAAGGAGACGCATCAATCACACAATGTGTTTCACACAGGGACATTTAATAGTTTTTCAGTGACTTGACAAACTTATATTTATATATTTCCCATTTAGTTTGTTGTTGGTGCATTAGAACATAAAAGTAACATGTCTGTGCCAGTATAGCTGGTCGTTTCATGATACAAAAATTAGAGCAGATCATTCAGTGAGATGAAAGAGAGCTCAAAGAAGCAGGAAGACTGGGTCTGTAGCTATTCATGTATAATATTTGCTTTTATTTTAATATTTTCAGTTTTCTTTTTCATTTGAGTGCTTTTGTTAATGTGCTTTTGTCATTTCTATTTGTTTGAGTTTTACGTAACATTTCTTTTTAGCTTGAATTTCTTTTTATTTCACTTATTTCAGTAAGTTCCCAAAGCAACATTTCAAATTTTCGATAAAATTTAAGTTTTTTTTTAATTATCTTATTTAATTTCAGCTTTATTTAAACTCTTAAAATAGATTTTAATTGTAGTTTTAGTTAACAATAACACTAGACTGCTGATTGGAAAGCATGTGCAGTTATGATGAAAATTGCATATCTAGAACAAATCAAGATCCTTGATCCTTTTCCAGGATATAGAGTGGGATTTTTTTTTAGAGAGCAAGGCTAGAAGCTTCAGACATCTCAAGGATAGGACATCAAAGTACATCAAAGAGTCCATGGACATCTGAAGTGAAGTGTTGTGGACAGTGAATCGGTTTAGGAAGAGCGCGAGTCAAAGAAAGGAAAGTGAAAATCAGCTTCCTGTGCACCACAGCATGGAGCTTTATCTGTGAGGATGATTCTGTGGGATTGGCTCTTATTTCTGTATCTGGTGAAGCAGCACGGATTCAAAAGTGTCCTGAAAACATAATTTTTACTTAGATAAAACCATTTGCCTCAAACTACCGTCTGACAATGCCACCGAATAGCCAGTTCCTGCAACTTGGCCTGATTTCAGTCCAGCTGAGAAAGCACAAACTGAAGCATCATCAGGAAATATAACTCATAATGTCTTTAGGCTACTGACTTAATGGCCGACAGTACACTCAAAATGGATTTGCCACCACGAACTGCACACAACATTGTTGAAATACTCACAGGTAATCTGCACAAATTGATTTTCTGGCTCTTAATGGGATGGTTGCGCTCAAATTGTCGTTTCAGCACTTAGTCCCTGAGCTAAGTTTTATTTAAAATCCAAAAATGCTGAAATGCGGGAAAAAGTGTCACTGTCCAAATACTTTCTATATTAACTTTGCAAGATGAATCTCACAAAGCCTGTCAAAAGGTTGTTCGGGTCATATTTTACCCCAAAATGAGAAGAATGAAATTAGAAGTTAAATGTCAAGAAAATATCACACAGACCTATTCAGTTTCTTTATCTTAAATATAATACACAGTGCAATCAGAAATTATTTTTTATTTTGTTAAATGCTTTTTCACATCTACACACTATTTCACATTATGACAATGTAAGAAGTCTGAATACTTTCTGAATGCACTGTAACTTCGATTTGGGGCTGAAATGTGGCTGGATATGTTTTTGTGAGATTGATTCAGACGCAGTTTGCTTTCCACACACTCCACATAGATTTCTGATAGATCCCACACAACAGATTTTTTGTCCCTTACACTCACTCACGCACACACACAAGTGAACTGCTGAATTCCCGACAGTAAGGTTAGCGTTACTTGCACTAACACACAGTCTCGTATGTAGACCCTGAGTCCTGCACACAAAGACCCTCATTTAGAGCCAGAACCACCTGCCAGAAGGAAAAGGAACAACTCCAAACAAGACACTAATGAGAAGGTCAGTGATGTACACACACAAACACACTCACAGGTGAGAATCAAGGGCACTGCAGGTGAGATGAGTACTACACTACTAACCCGTGCACAAACACTCACTCAGTCGATGCCACATGCATCCGAGTTTTTCTTCCAGGTTTCCTCACGGCACTGTAATTTTTGGCTCTAAAAGTATGTCTGTCTGTCTGTATACGATATACACTACCGGACCAAATTTTGGAATAATTGTGATTTTTGAAAAAGAAAAAAAACAGTAAAAACAGTAGTATTATTACATATTTTAAATGTAATTTATTTGCAAACCTAAGTTTGCTCCTCAAGAAACATTTATTAATATCAGTATTGAAAATCATTGTGCTGCTTAATATTTTTGTGGATTCTTTAATGAATATAAAGTCCATTTATTTGAAACAGACATCTTTTGTAGCATTATTACAAATGTCTTTACTTTTGCTGAAAAAAGTTTTTTTTTTTAAATTGTACACCAAACTTTTGAACGATAGTGTATATCATCTTATCTTATGTATATGGTGGAAGGGTTGGGTTAAACAGCCTTTTGGTGTCATCTGTTGTTGAATCTGTGTGCCATTTTTTTTTTTTTTTTTAAACACACCAGACCAAGGTTAAGTGAAAGTTTTTTTTTTGTTTCTTGCATGGTTTTGTTCAGTGACTCTTTCACACTGAGCTGTGTGATCAAGATCATTCAAATGACTGCACACTCATTTCATCACCATCTTTTTGAGTTTGTCGGAGTGCTGCAGTCGTCATGGAAACACACACACTCATACATAAAAACCTCATGTCTTCATCCGGCTAACACGCATATATACACAACTCTGTTACTCATCAACCCCACAAATCCTCCCTTTAGTATCTCCAGTCTTTGGATTCTCTTTTTTTCCATCTTTATTCCATTTAATCCTCCTTTTCTTTCGCATCCGTGTGTGTCTGTATGTAAAGAAGCTTTCCAGGGTGACCAGATGACCATGATGGAAAACCGCTCTATTCTCCAACATGTTTTATATGCGAGAGACTCGGTTTAAAACCATCCCAGTGTGAAAGTTTGTTTTTGTTTGAATTCACATCCATCTGAAAACTGAATCCAACAGAAAGTAATGGATTTCCCACCACTCTTGTCATTTAAGGTTACATTAAAGGGGGGGTGAAACACTCAGTTTCAGTCAATCTCATGTCAATCTTGAGTACCTATAGAGTAGTATTGCATCCTTCATATCTCCGAAAAGTCTTTAGTTTTATCATATTTATAAAAGAAATATGGGCTGTACCGAGTCTTTCCGGAAAAAACCGAGCGCCTGGAGGCGTATCGTGTGGGCGGAGCTAAAGAATCACAAGCGCGCAAAGCGGTGACGTCCTCAAGCGTGGAGAAACCCATCTATCTCAGCTAATACAGATATGATCCACAATCAAATCTGAGGCTGAAATAAATTGAACAGGAGAAACGGCAACATCAGGATGTCCGTCTCTGTGGTATGTACTGTATTTAGGGGCCTTTGTGTGCAGTTTATGAGGACATGCTTCGGTTTATGGACTATTGTATGTGACTAGACCTTAGAGGTAGCAAGCAAAACGGTTTTGCACGTCAGAGTCAGAATAGTGTAACGTTATACAGAACAACAATGGAGTAACCGTTAGCGCATTTGAATGACGAAGCACGCGATCGTATCGTTTACTGATGTTTACTCATGCGACGGTAGCCAATAGCAGAGACATTTGAAGTTGATTTACTCACCGGCATCTTCCAAAGCAGGACCGCTCTGTCAAAAACACACTTCTTTGGTATGATTTGGTGAAGTCCTGTGACAGTAGTGACCGTGGAAATCCACTTTGCGACGCGACTGAAGCGATGCCTTGAAGCTTCCCGTCATTTCTGCGTTCAAATCGGTTCAAATGCAGCGCTGCCTTCCCGGAATGCTGTGCTGAAGCGTTGAAGTCGCTCGACGACACC
Organism: Pseudorasbora parva; assembly: GCF_024679245.1. Lineage (NCBI taxonomy): Eukaryota > Metazoa > Chordata > Actinopteri > Cypriniformes > Gobionidae > Pseudorasbora > Pseudorasbora parva. The sequence goes on along the minus strand of NC_090182.1, from coordinate 11,680,648 downwards.
CATAGGAATAAAGTGGAGCGCAGCGCGTCATAAGTGTTCACGGAGGACTGGATCTGCACCTGAGAGACTGTTTACAGCGTGCATTTCCTCTCTCTCCCTCTAGTCACGATCGCGCGCACCCTTCCGGGAGAAGAGCCCGTACAGCCCATACAAGGACCTTCCGCTCTATTTAACGTCAAGTAGACCCATACTCGAAAAAAACTCGCCGAAACTTGTGAGAAACCGGAAGGAGTATTTTTAACACAGAAATACTCCATCAAACGTCCAACATTAGTTTTTGAAACTTTGTCTATGTTTAGGATGGGAATCCAAGTCTTTAAAGGTGTAAAAAGCTCAGTATGCATGAAACAGCATTTCACCCCCCCTTTAAATCGCTTTAGTATCAGCATAAGCATGTTTATTTATCGCAATCAAACTAAGGTTAAAAGTCGAGTCACCTTCATTTATATAGCACTTTTTAGAATACAGAATGTTTCAAAGCAGCTTTACAGCGATAACAGGAAAATGATTCAATGATGATTCAAACTCTAAAAGAAAACAGTGTCATTGTTCAGCTGAAGCCATTTCAGTGTTCAGTTCCATTGTAAAGAGCATTCGTTACTAATTTGCATTTCATAATTTCTGCAGAAAACAGTGATGTCATTGTCCAGCTCAGTTCAGCTCTCATCCAAAAGTAGTGTCAGTGTAGTCAAATCAATAATTTTGTTCAATATTAAGTGTCCCCAACTAAGCAAACCAGAGGCAACTGTAGCAAGAAAGCCAAACTCCATCAGGTGACAAAATGGAGAAATAACCATGGGAGAAACCAGGCTCAGTCGGGGGGCAATGATCAAACATGGTGTGAATTATGGTTCAGGCAGCATCAAGTCAGAATTCAGATTGTGGAATTAAATAGTAGGGAATTACTGCTCATCCATTTTTTTTAATATATCAACTATGCCATCTGTTTTATTTAGTGAATATGTATGTTTTGTCAGGGCATGAAGAAATGTAGAGCTGAGTATCTTCAGCATAACAGTGAAAACTAATGCCATGCTTCCTAATGATATCTCCCAGTGGTAGCATGTATAAAGTGAAAAGCAATAGTCCTAGCACTGAGCCTTGCGGTACTCCATACTGAACTTGTGATCGATATGACCACCTCATTTACTGCTAAAACAAATTATTTGGTTAAATGACATCCCGAATAGAAGTCCATCAAGATATGGGACATGACTCGTAAAACGTCTGGTCATTCTGGTCTCTTTGCGCATGTCACTTATGTTTTCGATCTCATGATCAGAGTTTTAGATTAGTATACCTGCTGTGTGCTCCCACACCACCTGCTGCTTTTGCTCTGTTGTACATGTCTGTCTCTCTGTCTGTTTCTACGGTCGGTTTTCAATAGTGAACTCTCTTTTTTTCTCACTGTGCTGTTTGTCCTTCTACAGGACAGCCTCTCCATGGCCTCTCCTGCTTTCCTTCTCTCTCTCTTTGTAAGTATCCAGGCTGAAGATCACAAGATATTCCCAGTCCCCTCTTACCAGACAACAAACACATTTTTATACTCTGAGCTCTGATGCTGTACTCTAGAGCTGACCTCTCGCTCCATGATTGTTGAGCATTTGATCCAGATTTGGTTATGAACATATCCGGGTTTGTATGCTGAAGCTTTGTGAGCTCCATGATAGTTTTAGCCGAATAATCCATTAAAAATGAATATTGTCATTTACTCACCCTAGTGTTGTTTCCAGTAAGATTTTATTAATAATATTAAAATTTTAATATTTTATTCATCAAGGGTGCATGAAATCAATAGTGACAGTAAATACATTTTCAGTGTTATTAAATATTTATATTTCAAATAACTGCTATTCTTATGAATGTTATGGTTTTTACAGAATGTGTATCACAGTGTCCACAAATATTAATTATATATTAAAGGATTAGTTTAGATTTATCAAACTTGGGTGTAAATTACATTCTTCTTTCTGATGAACACAATCGGAGTTGTATTAATAAATATCCTGATGCTTTCAAGTTTTATAATGGCAGTGATGGGGCCATTGAGTTGCACATCCATCATAAACTCCACACGGCTCTTATAAAGGAGAGGCCTTTAATAAAGGCCTTTTGAAGTGAATCAATGCTTTTTGTAAGATTTTTTTTTTTTTTAAGTGTAATGCCTCTTGCAGTCCAAAATGCTTATGCTTTGTCCGACGTCATACGTCACATAAGTTTTTCATAAGTTGAATATGTAAGGTGGTCTGGCGGAGGCTAGATATTGTACTTTTTTTTTTAAAGTACTGTTTTAAATATGGATTTAAAAAAAACATTGATTCACTATCAGTTCACTTCAGATGGCCTTTATTAACCCCCGGACCCATGTGGAGTAAATCATGGGATAATTTTCATTTTAAGTGAATTAATCCTTTAATTATTCTTAATATATTAATATAATGAATATATTAATTAATAAGAAATATTTATTGAGCAACAAATCATCATATTACACTGATTTCTAAAGGATCATGTGACACTAAAGACTGGAGTAATGGCGCTGAAAATTCAGCTTTAACATCACAGGAATAAATTACATTTTAAAATACATTAAATAGAAAGTTATTTTAATGTTTAATAATACTGAAAATATTACTGTTTTTACTGTATTTTTGATCAAATAATTGCAGCCCTGGTGAGTATAAAAGACGGTGGATGGAAGGGTAATTGAAAATATAAGTGTGTGTGTATCTTCGTACAGATTTGGTATGACATGAGGATGAATAAATAATTTAAAAAAAAAACATTTTTGGGTGAACTTTTCCTTTAATTATTCACTTTAAAAATGATGCAGTGAGCAACTAGCTTTTACTCTTAACTTAAGGGTTTAACTTAAACGTTACTCTTTTATGTTTTTTTATCACTGTTTAGCAATTCTGTTGTTTCCGCTTTTCTTTTACTCTGCAATTTCGTAACTATGTATTTCAGCACTTCTCTTTAAGATGAATCTCGCATGTTCTAGTAATTCAAACTTCCTGTCCTCAGGTAATAGCTAGTTAGTTTGGCTTTGATGGTCTGGTGTGTTAGGGCAGTGGATGACATTCATTGGCTCATGTCTTTCCTGCTTCTCTGCTCTTCCAGGACGGAGGCACCAGAGGGCGTCGCAGTGCCATTGAGGCCGACATGAAGATGAAAAAGTGAACTGAGATGTTTCACTGCAGCTGTCACGGAAGTTCAATAGGCTTTATTTCCCTGTTTCTTTAAGAAGTTTCAGCTAAGTTTAGTTACTCAATGCCTGGGTGGTTTGATTCAGCAGTTGATTCAACACAAAGGACGCGAAAAGAAGAATTTTTAAGGGCTTGACCCCCTTTCACCTTCAGTCCTAGACATAAAAAACTGGTCCAGACTGACGGGACAGGTCGAACTGACCTCGTGATTGAGGTTAGAGGAGTTGGTTAAATGTTTTTTGAATCTGTCATCACTGGCCTCTTAAAAAGCTGAATGTACCACCATCATGACCACTAGATGGTTAGAAAGCAGAATGTCACTTTCTAGAGACAAGTACAAAATCTTACAAGCCATTGTTCAAAAGATTACTATCGCCTTATCGCTTTGGGATGATGTGAAACGCTGATCGACGGAGTAAAAAGAGCAATAAAAATACGCTTTTTTTCCCTAGTCAGGATCAATAATGCTTTGGATTACCGTTTAAAGGCCTACTGTACTATGTTCAGTTTGTTTTTGTTCTTAAAAAAAAGTGACTTGATTTGACATCCGTATGATTAGAAAGAACATATAGTTTTGTACAGAGCCTTTGTGTACAGTGTTTTTGTATAGTGTCGTGAAATGTTTTAATAAAACGAAAGTCTGCAAATAAACAAGGTTTTTCAAAGAATAATTTATTTCACTTGTGCTTTCAAACAAAAATACTGATTCAAATACTTCACTGGGAGACAATACCAGCTTGTCCCGTTTGTTTCAAAGTCACATGAAAACATCAGTGAAGTGAGTCATACAATCTGAACCCTCCTAACATCAGTAAACAGTAGTGAAGAAACATGAACATTCATGAACATTCAGCCGTCACAATCATACAAACATACCACTGTGAGCTTATCGCACGTGTGGTGTCACCTGACAAATACTAGTAACAAAGTAGTGTTACTTATTCTTTGATGAGCTTTTATAACATTATATAATTCCTTATTATTAAGTGTATATGCATCGGATTTCATGTTTTTAAGTATCATCTAATGCAATATTATAACAACATTGCTGCTCATATTGTGCTTGAAATGTCAATTGCACAATATCAACTTCTTTTTAAGTTTTAAACATCATTTTGTAAACTATACTGATGTAACTGAGAAATAATGTGCAAAAATTAGCACCTACATTTGTCCTCATCCTCTGAGACCTCAGGCATCATCTCCTTATTTTACTCTTAATAACACAACTTTAATAAAACTCAAGTACAGTTGGTGTGGCGGACGAGTAGAGCTTCCGCTTGATCAGCCGGTATTCCCGTCGGAGGCTCAAGACCTTCCCGCTCCCGAACAGTATCTTCAGCCATCCACCCAGGTCAGGCTGCAGGACCACCGAGACCTCGAAGGTCGGCGTGAGACTCTGGTCGGGAATGACGGTGCCCAGCTTCAGTAGCGTGCCCTTGCTTTCCATGAATATGTGGATCAGCGCGCCCCGTATCCCACACGGCTCATCCGTGGATGAGCGCAGGATGTCTCCGGCCACACGTGCAGTCATGTGCCTGGGCAGACGCAGCTCCTGACAGCGCAGACTCGCTCCTTTGGCGTCATAAAGGCACTTCTCTATGCGTTTGGACAGGTTCAGCTGAAGACACAAGTCTTCTCTTTCTTCTTCCAAACTGCATTCAGATCCCAGACCTGTGAATGAGTAAATGGGAAAAATGTGTCAGGCTCAGCTGACCAGACAGAAACTTTACGCCTCAGCAGTTTGAGAGCGCTCATTAGATTAGGATCAGGAAACTAACACCGTCTGCCTGTAATAGTGTCATCGGCTGATCTGAGCGGTTGGACTTTCAGTGGCCTGAATTAATATGTTGCAAGTTTGGAAAACTGGAACAATGTGTCATCAATAAAATAATCACGTGTGCTTTAAAATTGACTTTAATGAGAAATCTTAGGGCAGACTGGGTACGTTTTCTTGATACAGAAAAGCGTTTGAACATTAAAAGATTAGGATTATGGTACATTCTATAGACCTATGTTGTCATTGTAAATATTCTAGTCATTGTATATAGTAAAAAAATGAAACAACCACAATGGAAAGGGTAACACAAAAATGTCAACTAATAATGAATGATATTTTAAAAGTTAATGCCAGGTTTGGGGCAAGTTGTCATCTTATATGTTGTAATTTTATACAATAATAATAAGAAATATTATATATATATATATATATATATATATATATATATATATATATATATATATATATATACACATACACACACACACAATAAAATAGGCCTATAGTTATTATATTCCATACACTGTAAAAAAAATTGTTGTTTTAACTTAAAAAAGTAAGTAACTTGGTTGCCTTAAAATTTTGAGTTTATTGAAATAATTTTTTTTAGTTAATACAATTAAGGAAATTGGTTAAATAAATAGAAACTTAAAATATAATTGTATCTAAACCACATGAAAATGTGATAAATCATGAAAATAGCACAAGTTGGCTGTGTGTAATTTGGCTTCTTCTTACGGAATAGCAGTTTTACTGTGTCATCACAAATAAAACACACAATTACCCAATATGCTTAAATCTTTTAATAATATTTGAATAAAGGTTGTTGATTCTCAAAAATGTTCATATTTTTTAAATAATTGTTTACAGTGTAGTAATAATTGCAGTAATAGTTGGTCTAAATAGCCTATATATAGGCTAAATTAATTAATTAAATTTATTTAAACATAAAATACGTGACAACTTGCTTCAACCGTTTTTCATTCAAAAAGACCCCAGTTTAACATTTCTGAACTAGATCATTTTAAACGTACAACATACGAAACCAAAACTTTAGAAATTATAGTCCCAGATACTGTGACAACTTGCCCCGCTTCCCCCTACTACAATAGATGGTTTAGAGAGGAATAGGATTCTTACTTGATAAACTCTGTGCCTTCATGAGCCTGCCGCAGTGTTTTAATTTGTGTCTGTCTGATCTGAAGCTCTGTAGAAAGCTCAGGTCCTCCGCTAGGTTTTCCTGCTCGCTCCTGACGGACATGCCGTTACCGAACACCAGAGCTTGTGTATAGACCATATTAACGTGATTTCCTCCGAGTGTTTCCCCGAGAGCTCGCCCAACTCTTCCACTGAGTGTTTCTTTGTTCCTTCCATGAATGCGAGAGGTTGAGATCTGTGGCTCTGTTACGGCTGCCTGTATTTATACTGAGCTCTGTTGTTGCATCAGCTGAAGTTTGTGGGATGGGCGACGGATATCACGCAAACCCGTGAGAGGTTAAATCAGACCAGAATGCAGAGTAGCTACATGCAACCTTACCGGCTTCTTGCGTTTATTATATGATATGATATGATATATTATATTATATTATATTATATTATATTATATTATATTATATTATATTATATTATATTATATTATATTATATTAATGATATGATATTATGATATATAATATATATATATTATTTTATATATATATATATATTATTTTATATATATATATATATATATATATATATATATATATATATATATATATATATATATATATATATGTGTGTATATATATATATATATATATATATATATATATATATATATATATATATATATGTGTGTATATATATATATATATATATATATATATATATATATATATATATATATATATATATATATATATATATATATATATATATATTATATTAATATTATCTTTTTTATTTTGTATACAACGATGGCATTGTAACGACATTTTGGTTCTCTAAAGAACATTTCAATGACCAGTTCTTAAAATAAAAAATGTTCTTAGTGTGTGCATTTTAATAATCTAAAGAACCCTTTTCCATTATAAAGAAATGTATGTGCAATGAACATTATACATAAACATTTTAATGGTTTTATATTAGATGTTATACATTTCATCATGTAATGATTATATTTTAGATGCTTTGATTGAACATTATTTCTTTTTACAAATGTTTAATCACCTTTTAGCTTTTTTTAAATTACTTAAAAATATATTTTTGTTATTATTTCACTTAAATGATATACTGCATTTTTAATTTAATTAGTATTATTTTTACAAAGTTTCTCAATTGGTCAATAAAGTCATAAACATTTCTGAACTACTTTTGTCTGTAGCATAAATCTGGGAATATTATAGCAATGTTAAGACTCTCTTGGTTTTTGGAGTTACAAACACTAAAATTAAAATTATTATGCTAGTAATTTAGCAACGAGACAAAGAAGTTTAGAGTAAAATAAACAGAAATGACTATATCTTGGAATCATTGTGGCAGATGACTCTTGTTCTGACATCACAGGTGGATATAAATACTTTTGGACAGAAGAAGGATGAAGTGTAAGAAAGAAAGTGATTCAGACAGTGTGAGATGAGATGTGATTATTCACAGGTGAGACTCACATGACCAGGAAGACAAACACTGAGGTCAGTAAAATCCAGTTCTGCAGCTTGTCAGCCAAGCACTTAAAGGGACAGTTCACCCAAAAATCTAATTTCTGTCATAGTTTACTCATGCTCCAAAATAATTTCTTTCTTTTGCTGAACGCAAAACAAGATATGCAGTACTATGCAGTAACCAAACAGTTGATGGACCCCATTGACTTACATCAACTGTTCGGTTACCGAGATTCCTCAAATATACTATATTCTTTTTCTGGCAATATTTTTTTTTCTTAAAAAAATGAAGGATAAGATAAACCCAAATGAAACAGATCTGTCCGATTTGCTGATCTAGAAAGATCTTTTACAGTCTTACTGGCATGTCTTAAATTATCAACTTGTTTACCTTCTGTCTGTCTGTCTCACTGAGTCACACTGAGGGACTTTTCCTCGTGACCTCACCTTCTCTGTCATTAACCAACCGGTCGCCACTGATGTCACATTGCACCACTGAACCCATCTTACGATATTATAATGAGGAAGTAGATGAAGTAGACTTCTTTAGAACCACCTTCAAGAGGATATGTCAACGAGGAAAGAATGCTGAACCAGAGGTCTTGTATATGTATTCCTGACGGGTGAACAAGGAAGGAAGAATAAATTAATGTAAACCTTTGACCATGGAGGGTTTTCTTAATGTGATTACATGTGCAGAATGTGAATGTGTGCCTTCACTGAATCAGCTGTTTAGAAAATACATTCATGTGACCTCAAACTACTCTTAAGTCAACCTCAGCAAAGCAAAGAGAGCCGTATCATATCAATCATTGTTGATTTTGATCACAAACGGTTTTGAACTTGTGATAGTTCATCCATCAGTGTCAAAGCAAAACATGATGGACGTGATGTCTCAATCAGCTGCTTAGATGGATGACTGAGAGTTTTGATTCATTTGAAAAAACCCAGTATGGAGATACATTTTTGCTACACTTGTAAAACTTTTTTAATTTGTAATGTAGGCCTACACTTTGAATATTTAAGTGAAAATGTATTTGAAATCTTATATAAAATACATTATTAATAAATAAATAATAATATTATTATTTTTTAATTAATTAACTTTTTATTATTAATGTATTTCACATACGATTTAAATACATTTTCACACATTGGAAATAGATAGCAGTCTGAATGTAATAAAAATGAATCATTTTGTCAATCCACTAATGAAATTACATCAGCTCAGCTGTAGAAACCTGACGGACTAGTTTGCTCAGCCGCATTCTTTAGCGTAGAGACTTGATGGATTATAATTTGTCAAAATGTTAAAATTAGCTATCAACTGATCTATCGATAAATATTAGATTAAAATAAAGTCATAGACAAACAGTGTAGTGATTCAGCGCGAATCTTCCTAGTGTTACGAATCACCTCAGTCATCACGGCTTGTTTAAACCGGTTTAAACGCGTTTCTCTCATTCAGTCTAATCGTTCTGCCACAGGACATGCAATAATGCAGACAATCAGAGGAGCTGTTCACTGGAACAAGCAAGGAGTTTTCAACAATATTTATTGAGAATAGTTCTTAAGAAAACCCTTATGTAAAAGTTTACAGTTTTATTTCTTGTGAAATCTTTTTAGAGCACAAAGAAAAGCTTTATAGAAGTAGCCTCCCCGTCCTTCTAGAACAGCTCCTTTTCAAACTGTATGCCAAGGACCCCCATATAATGATAAACCTTTTATGAGGGACCCCCTTCCTAAAATCCTTCAATATATGTGACCCTGGACCACAAAACCAAAAGAAATTGTAAATATATCTTTATGGAACTTGATCTTTACTTAATATCCTTATGATTATTGGCATTAAATGAAATTGTCTCATTTTGACCCATACGACATGTTGTTGGCTAATGCCACAGGTATATGTTACCCAATGACTGGTTCTGTGGTCCAGGGTTACATTTTTATGTATGAAAAAACATTTAAACTGTTAGTAAGTGTGACATTATAAATACAACATATTGTTTCCAAACTTAAATTGGCTATACTTAATGTTGGATAAACCTGAACTAAAATAACACTGGTCTCAAATGTGTGATTTTAGAGCAATTTATTAATAATCATTGACTTGTAAAAGTGACACGAGCATTTCTGGGTGTGTTGGCAGATATTACTTACTGAAAGTGTCCATGAGTACTACAAGAAGGGACAGAGAGAAAATTATGAATAACATCTGGTTTAATTGATTCTTTATTATTATTACATAAAGGGTAATAATGACTGAACACAAGCATCCAAGAAATCATGCAGAGCACGCATCTCCTGTTAATAATTACTGTTAACAATCCGTAGTCTCCACCGGTTGGGATCTTAGTGACTGAGGTGGGCTGAACATCAGGGTGGGTTCGCTGCTCATTTGCTCTTCTGGGAAAGCGGCAGGCAGTTCACTCTTAAAATTCCTAATCTGACCGTCTTCTTGAACAGGATGGACTTGGTTTAGTGGCTCTCGGATGGGATCCATGTGGATCTCTCCATCCTGCTGTTTCAGGTGCTGGATGATCTCTCTGGAGAGGTAATGAGGGTCACCTGTGTGCTCATCTGAAAAACAGCTGGACCAGATCAGTATCACAGACCCTGAGCTGAACTAGTGTAGGAGAATGTTCTTGTTTTTCAGAAAAAGATTCTGGTTTCACAGACTGGGCTTAGATTAAGCCAGGAATAGGGTTTTGTTTAATTAGGACATTTAAGTAGCTTTTTAAAACGTGCCATAGAAAAATTATATATTAGGTGTGCATCTTAAAACAAAACAATGCCATTGTTAGTCTGAGACTATAGGCCTAAGCCTTATCTGTGAAACCAAGCATTAAAGGACTCGCTGATTGTATTATTCTGAATGGAATTTCTCACCGTTGAGCAGGACGAGCCGGTAACGGTTCCGGCACTCTAGAGAATTGTCCAGAATTTGACTGAGGGTTCTGTAGAACAGCAAGACCTGCTGCTTTCGTTCTCTTTCTCCAAACCCTGCGCTGCTCTCCTGGGACATCTGATACAGCGTCCGCAGCGGTGTGGCATATTCCAGAACACAGATAAAAGTCTAGGAACAGAAACACAGAGAGAAGGTAAGACCTTGCATTTCTTTTCAGTGCCAGTACAGTTTTTAGCCACAAGGAGATGCTGTTTTGACAGCTAAATGTTGTGTTGCGCAGCATCCCAATTTGCATATTATCCATCATACTATTTTTCTGTGCAGTTCATTGAAAACAGAGTGACTGGAATGCCTGCATGCATGATATTTAGGGTATATCTTTATGGTCGTATACACTCTTAGAAGAAAATGTTTCATATAGAACCTTTTTATAGGGTTCTGCCAGCCGTGTCATAGATTTTAGAGATTCCCATTCATGGGATAATTTTATGGATTTAGTTGTAATTAAATAATTTTACATTTAATTCAATGTTATGAATTAAGCAGCTTGAAAACATACTTTAGACAAATTTGAAATAATCCATTAAACATGAAAATATTATGCAGTCATGTAAGACATTTCTCCTTTACGGTTGAACCTTTTAAGTAAAAGAAATATAGCTAAAATTGAGAATGAAACACTTTCTTTTTAGATATTTTCCATCGGTGAGGAATGCAAGATCAAAGTTGCCGCAGTTGTCTTTAAATTATGAAATGTTAAGTAATAGTACAATTAATTGTTGTTTTTATTGTTGGAAGATTTTCTGTTAGTCTGTCTTCAAAGCCTAGTTCAAGTATTCAAGTATAAACCTTAAAGGGTTAGTTCACCCAAAAATGAAAATTCTGTCAATAATTTCTTACCCTATGTCGTTCGACACCCGCAAGACTTCCGTTCATCTTCAGAAAACAAATGAAGATATTTTTTTGAGCCATCGGTTTTCAACAAAAATATCTTCATCTGTGTTCCAAAGAGGTGTCGAACAACATTAGGGTGAGTAATTATTGATAGAATTTTCATTTTTGGGTGAACTAACCCTTTAAACAGAAATTAGAAACAAGGTTAAAAAAAAAAATGTAGCCAACCTTGTTGTTCTGGGTGATCTTGTAGACGCTGTTCTTGTAGCTACGTTGCCGCACCCCTGCTATGTCCAACTCCAATTCTGGAAGGTTCTCATGGAAGACCACATTAGTGTCCTCCTCTTCAGGTTTGGTTGGGACCACGGCGTTGATGGGCACAAGGATATGTAGACGTGGGGAGCTCAGTTTTGTGCTCGTGGAGGAATAATGACTGATCTTGTTCTGTAAATCTGCAGGTAAAAGATCATAAAATTTAAAAAGTGGTTGGTTTTACAGGTTAGAGCTCAGTCACGGTCTTCGTTTATGCATTATCAATTCATTTACAAACTTGTATAAAGATCTTTCTACCATGGAACAAGCAAACGAGAAACTATGAAGAATATTCCCATTGCACATTTCCATGAAAGCATTAAGATATCAGGAGCTGCCATGCTTTACAAAACCAAAAACACCACAATTCACTCATATTCTCATTCATATTTGCACATATTAAACTTGCCTTATTATCAAAAGAAGCACACCATATGTGGGCATATGATAATATTTGAGATCTATGGCAAATTGAAAGATATTCAAAGAAAATGAGGTCTTGGACACACAAAGCTCAGCCATCGCTTCAGTAGACTTTGGAATATTGTGCAAGTGTTATATGGAGCCATTTTATTTTACGCTCTAAACAAAAATGGTGCTTAATAGCACTAAAAGTGGTTCATTATCATTGGCTTGATGAACAAAAGTCTCACGGGTTTGGAACGACATGACGGTGAGTAATCTATGAAAGAATTTAAATTTGGGGATTTAAGTAATGCATCTTTACTGCCCTCTAGAGGCGTCAACAAGGAATGGCTCACATGTGGCCTGCAAATGCAAGTACCCCAGAGTGCAGTCTGGACGATGGGGCGGGGCGACACATTGGGGTGGGGCGACACGTGTCGCTCCGCCCACATGCAATTTCATTGGTTTACAATACAACAAGTCTTATTGGCGTAGACGCTTCAAGCCTGCGCATGCGCATTCCTTAATGTGCGATTTTATGAATGAACCACACGGAATAGATTCATATATTGTTTTAAATGAAACAAAACGCAAAAACGAGCGCTTGGTGACGGTACCTCCGGCATAATTAAGGCTATAAATCTGTTTAACATTTGGCTTCTTCATCAGGTTCGGTGGATCAGCACAAACCCGGATTTTACGCAAATGATAATTAATTATTAACTGTAGTATTGGACACCTCCGAACACAAACGGCTAATTTTAGTTTAAAGCATGATCAATCGTTTAAACGAGATTGTTGTCCAATTGTATAAAGTGCTAAAGCGGTATAAAGTATTTCCCTGTTAATAAAATATGTGGGGCTATGAATTTATAGTTTTAAAGGTCCATATTTTATTGTAGGACTAAATAGCTAAGTGTAAACGGGTTAACATGTGACAAATTAGATATTAAAAATCCATTTATTTATCTACCCTCGCATTGTGCATGCTATAATCTGTGTACAAACGGGATGAAAATAATTTTCACTCCTGTAAATCTGTGCAACACTACCCGAGAACTTGCAGTAAATACCAAGAAGAGAAGTGATAGAAACATTTATTGCAATACGCATTTGAGCACATAAATACCCACAAAGAAGTTACACCGTGTGGAATATTAATAATAGATTTTCATTTATTAAAATTACTTAAATCAAAATAGATTGGCACCTTATTAATTAGGGCCCAAGCCCTGAAAGGGCGCAGAGCCCTATTGTTCTTCTAAGGATTATTTGTTATTTATTATTATTTTTTTACGCGACTATTTGGGCATTTTTGGGGCCCTTCCCGTGCTCGAAAACTCTTGAAACTTTGCACACCCATCAGAATGCGCGGCCATCAGGGCCGGGCTGAGGCTGGGACCCGGGCGTGGCAGGGGGGCTCGACAGCGCCCCCTAAAGTGGGGTCTGAAAACGGGGTCTACAAATCAAACACACTTGCACGTACACATATGAAACTCGGTACACATATAGAGCTCATCGGGCTGAACAACTTTCGTGCTCTAGTCTAAGTCATGCGTCAGCACAACAGGAAGTGAGCTATTATGGGTTGTTCGGAAAACGCATGCTGTGGAATTTGCGATACTCCTCCTAGACGATTCACCCGATCAGCACCAAACTCGGTCAGCATGAAGTCAAGACACTGAGGATGCTAAATTGCGAGCAACTTTTTGATATCTCAAACGGTTTGGCCGTGGCGAAGAGACGAATTTATAGCGAGAAAAGGGAAACAGGAAGTGTGTAATAACTTCTGCATACATTAATTCATTTTGATTAAACTTCAGCTGTGTGTTCGTTGTAAGAGGACGATCACATGGATATGACTTTTGTGAGTCAAAGTTATAGCGCCACCAACTGGCAGCAGGAAGTGTCACTTTTGTCCAAAGAGGAGTGTAAGTTTTATCTACATTCACCAAACTCGGTATATATATAGTACTTTTCGAGCCGGACAATTTTCTAATTTATTGTCATTAGCTCTGACCAACAGGAAGTCAGATAATTTGGTTGGAAGATAACACAAAGTGGAAAGCGAGCTCTGAGTTTTTACCTTCTCCTCAAAAGCGATTCATTCAATCTCCTCCAAACTCGGACAACATGAAGTAAATATACAGAAGATGCTAAAATGCGAACGGTTATTGGATATCTCAAACGGTGTTCCCGTAGCAAAAGCCTAAAAAACACAAAATAGGGACACACGTGCCTGGTTCATAAATAAGGCTATACTCCCACCTGCTGGTTATTCTATATATCACACTGGCTGTTTTTCTGTTTTTTTTTCTGTTTTTTCAACACTTATGCTCTCCCTTAAATGACCAGTAGAGGGCAATATTGTATAAGTTTTCAAGCAAAAAAACTTGCCTCTCTGGGTGTGTGAATGGTTTTCTAACCTGGTGGGGACTTAAACCTGAATGCACACAGACTCATTGGGACTTCCCAATGGGTACAAAAGCTTATAAATCAGACAGAATGAGTTCTTTTGAAGAAAGTTTTGTGTGATGGGTAGGTTTAGGGGCAGGAGCAGTGTAGGATGACAGAATATATGGTTTGTACAGCATAAAAACCATTACATCTATGAGTCCCCAGAAAGAGAGTGAACCAGACATGAGTGTGTGTGTGTATGTGTGTGTGTTTGTGGGTGGGTATGTGTGTGTTGTGGATGGGGGATGGTGGATGGGCTTAACTGATAAGAGTTGCCTGCAGCATACTTCAGCATTACTACTGTGTGTGTGTGTTCGTGTGTGCGTGCGTGCGTGCGTGTGTGTGTGTGTGTTCTTTTTTCTAGCCTGGTGGGGACTTCAACCTGAATGCACACAGACTCATGGGGACACGTGTCACTGATTTCTACAGTGTGTGTGTGTGTGTGTGTGTGTGTGTGTGTGTGTGTGTGTGTGTGTGTGTGTGTGTGTGTGTGTGTGTGTGTGTGTGTGTGTGTGTGTGTGTGTGTGTGTGTGTGAGCCACTCTTCTGTCTAAAAAGATTACCTCTCAATGCTGTGCTCTGGCCTGCATTCAAGGATAAAAAAAATTATTCTGGGTTTGAATAAAAAAATGAATGTATAAAACCAGTTTATTTGTAGGACATTGACAATATTGTTTTATATAATTAGTTAAATAATTGTGTTAATACAAATAATTATTAATAAAAAATATAAATATAAAAAAACATTACTAACAAAAGAAAAAACCCATTTAATTGTCTTTAAAAAAAAAAGTAGTGTGTGTAACTTAAAAAATGAGAAGATTAATGCCTTTTGTTTAAGGACAAAAATGAGAACCAATGAGCTACCGGTATATAGAATAACCAGAAGGTGGGAGTGTAGCCTTATTTAGTAACCAGGTTGGATATGTCCCAGGGAACACTGTTTTGAAGATTAAACTATTGTTGTTATTGCATCACAGTGTTTTCAGACAGTGAAATAAAAACAATGTTCGCTCACTGTTTAGATTTTGTGTCTGTCATTCCCCTCCCCCCTCCCTCTCCCTCTCTCAGGATCACTCTATGTGTGTGTGTGGAGGGGGTCTCTCTCACTCTGTGTGTGTCGCCTTGTTTTTTGTTTTTTTTTCATAATTTAACCCTTTCATATCATAGGCTATATCAGCAATTTCTATCACTTTATTGTGAAAAATAAGTTTAAAAAATGTATTATATATATATATATATATATATATATATATATATATATATATATATATATATATATATATATATATAACACTGGTCTTCTGAACTTACAATATTTTGAGCTGCAAAAAATGCATTTGCACATAATTGAAAGTGATATCCTAATACTTTTAATTGTTTTCTATAACATGGGCTTTAAAGAAGGTCATGTGCTGTGTTTGCAAAGATCACGTATGACACCTCTTTAAACTAATTATTTATTAATAGAATTCAAATGGATTAAAAAAATAATTTCACATGATCTTATAAAAGTGGCTGTTTATAATAAACTTCTATAAATTATATGCACGCATATTACTCTTACCTGACACTGATATTATAATCATTGGTGCGGTCTCTGTGATTTGGCTTAATTTATTTTTAAGAGAAGTGTAAGGATAATACAACTTCAGCATTTGGACGGTATTCTGCACTCATTTTGAAATTGACATTTGACATCATCTAACATAAAATTAATGAATAAAATGTAATTGATCTCATAGATGTGACTGTTGTGGTTCCTGGTCATAGCAGCACCAGTTGCTGCAGTTAATGAGGTGAATTCAAATGACTTTGACATAGTCCCATTATTTATTTTTTCCCATATTAAATGCCTATTGCCTGCTGTGCACAGTTAAGCTGATGCCACCGGGGTGGCGGTGCCACCGGCTTGGGCCCGCCATCGCTGCTCGCAGCTTTAATATTTTTTATTTCCTTTATGTGTGAATAAGTTTAGCTATACATATGTTAATACAATAATTTGCAATATATGTGCATATTTTAATTTCTAATATATGTTAATATATTAGTTTTCTATATATGTAAATCTTTTGAATTATATATTAATGCAGCTGTTTAATATATTTTACATAAGTGTGCCTCCATATATGTAAATATTTTCATTTTATAAACATCATTAAATTTGTAATGAAAAAGTCAAAATTTCATATTTTCCAGACAATGCAAAAATGTTGACCCAATGGATAAAATCAAAATTTGTCTGCAGAGAACACATGCTGAACAACAATAGTTTGTGATTTTTATTGATATTAACAAAAAGTAAAAGTACAGAGAGCATATATAAACTTAACTGCACAAAAAAATAAAATTTTGCAAATCCAGACACAAATAGACTTTAACTCAAAATACAAAGCTTTAATGTAAACTTGGATTTGCAATAGGCCAGTCTCTTTTCTTTAATAGAGGGTGTGCGCTGGTGTCACTTTCCCGTTGGGACACGACCCTCAGCTGGACTAAGTGGCAAAACATTCTGGAGCAGGGCTTACTTTAATAAGAGAAATTGCAGAAATGGGAGCAAAACAAGCTTCTTTTTTTCCTGAAATAAATTAAATGTATTTGGATTCAACAGTGATTATTACAACTCGCCAAAGAACCAGTGTTTGGCCAGGAATTGGACTTTCAGACATTTATATGTACCTGATTCCGATGCCGGGGAATCATATAAAGCAAAGACTGTGAACACTTTATCTGCTAAACAAATACTATAAATACAGTTTAGGTAGCTCTAAATCCAGATGATTATATAATCGTCATATTACCCAGGCTTAAAAATTGTTAACAATAAGGAATTTCAGACATAACATCTGACTTGATGTGTGGTCATACTTCTAGTTGGGATTTATTGGTGAAATTAAAGTGTTGAGGACATTAATGTATATACTGGTTGTTAAATTATATTTTGTGTAGATTTTTAAATTTACTTGGATAGCTGTTAGCTATTACCATGAGCCAGACAATTCAGAGTTCTGCACTGTACACATTTGCTTTCGAAGAAAAACTGGGTTTGTCTATTTAACCATCCACCTTTGTAGAACACAATGCTCATTACAATGGATATTTTTTAATAAACGCTAACAAAAATATAAATATTTAATTGGCGAGTTGTCAATACAGTATATGACCTAGTATATGATTTTAGCCCAAAATTTTACATATCTAACATAAAATGTTCTGATGTCTGGATTCAGGTTGTTTCTGCGAATAGCAGCAATTTATTTGTTTGTCTTTCTGTAGCTTTCGGAAGGTTGTACAAAGATTGCTCTGATTTATTGTTGAATGTGCAATCAACTGTATCTATTTGTACCTAACCCTTTCCCAGATGTGTTTTGGGTGTTGCGCTGTTTTTGCAGCATTCATGCCGAACACCAATCCTGCCACTCAGTGTTTTTGCCACTCAGTTGGTGTAATACAGTTACACGCCATCTACTGGGATATCATGTGCATACTCTTATATTGGAACCTCAGTTCTACCAAACTGTTGCCTTCTCGTGCCGTTCTATGGCAGCATCTGAAACTAGAAAGAAGATAAAAAATGTTGGATTACTCACTGGCCACTTGAGGTAGTTGTGATTTAGTTATTTGTTGCATTCTGCAAGTTTCATAGCTTAAAACATCCTCCTCATTATAAACAAAGCATTGATTTAATCCAAAAATGGATGTTGCAGGATCTGTAATTATATTAGCACGAGACTGCTTCCAGAGTAAGACATCAATAAATACTATTTTGACAAAGAGAACTGATTGTCTCCTCTCCAACAATAAGCTGGGGTGTTCTGGGTGTTCTTTTTCAGTTCACCATCTGTATTTCTGTAAGGCTAAACCTTACAGTTTATGGATAGATGCTATATAAATGCTACATGTACAGCATTATCTACTGTGTTTGTGTACAAACTGTATTCGTAGTTTAGTGGCTTTCAATAATGCACATTCATATTATTAAATGTATTAAAGCTTTCCTTTGTTGTAGAGGTTTTTTCTGTCGCCCCTGAAATCACAGAACATTTGATCCATATTTGTTTACCATGAGAGACCAGAACAGGTTTCCACTACTTGGATTTTCGCACTCTGCGAGGTCCGTTAGGTTAAATAAATGTGCTTATTGCTATCATCCATTGACAAATTTATCAGCAAAACCTTTACATAACTATCAAAACCTCTCATCTAAACATAAAATGTGATTAAACGTTCAAAAACAATAGTTAGCCTAAATTACCTCTTTTAAAAAATGTTAGTTCTGTTTTGCATATCTACTTCTTCAAAGACACTAACGTTACATTTCTATCAAGTAAATATAACATAGAATCGTTTCAATTAAAGTTAAGAAAAGTGTCAGGAACAGTAATGTGTATTACTTGTGTGATTTTATGGACTAAACTCACCTTAAAAGCAGCGAAAACAACAGCGAGAGCCGAAGTTTTACTGCATGTTTGTCGTTTCCCCACACAGATGCAGGTAGCTCGTCGTAGGTAGATCATTTCTAAAGACGTACATAAAGGAATGCGCATGCTCAAGCCGCAAGCGTCTACGCCAATAAGATTCGCTATATTATAACCCAATGAAATTGGGTGTAGGCGGAGCGACACGTGTCGCCCCGCCTTAATGTGTCGCCCCGCCCCATCGTCCAGACTGCACTCTGGGGTTACTCTGCAAATGTACCTGGAAGGACAAATTTAAGGTAGCCGATATAGAAAGACCAGGCCAAACCATGCGCCACATTCATCTTCTTCAATTCACAGATTTCGGAGAGCTCCACCGGAGCAGGGCCCTGCAAACAGAAATATACAGATAAACTGAATAGAAAATTAAACAGAGAAATCTGTTACTTCTTTAAATTTATTTTTTTGTATCTTATTTGACTTGCACTACGTTTAATCTTTCACAGCAAAGTTTCAATACAAACAATACACAGTTGTTTCTAATAATAAGCTATCATTGAAATTGAGTCAGATGTTCGTGCAGAGACAGAACCTTCAGAATGACTTCTGTGGAAGGTAAATTCCCATTACGTCGAGACTGCACAGATATTTAGACATTTATTTTAAGGTACGAAGTATCGTAAATAAAGCTCTTTAAAATGTATACATCACTTTGTTGTAGGCGTGTGTCCCATCGGGTAATACAATTTTTACATACATGGATTCTTCACGCCCACTTACAAATACTGGAAATATGTCAAGTATAAGTATATGTTTCATGTGCAAAGACTGCAAGGGAAATGACTACATCAACGAAGTAGGACATAATTTCCCTTATTCCAAAGCCTGAAAATGATCCTCTCTTAAATTACAATTGGTGACCAATTACACTTCTTACAGTTGACTACAAAATCTTGGCCTAGCTTATACGCTAGAGGGAAATGTAAGCTTAATCATATAATTTCAGAAACACAGTCAGGTTTTGTAGGCATATTAGTAATAATATAAGAGTTATTGTCTTAGATTTATTGGACTATGCTGACTTTGTAAAATTTAAAGCCATTATACTTGTCTTAGACTTTTATAAGGACTTTGACACCATTGAGCATGGATTTCTTCTGCAGTTGTTTGGTTTTGGTGATTAGTTTGTCAATGTAATTTAAATGTTTTATAAAGGAATTACCAGCTCTGTCAATATGTTCACCTCCCAAATATTTTTTTTAATAAAACGTGGCGTCTGTCAGACAGCGTTGCTCAGTTACCCCCCTTTTTATTTATTTTGGTTACAGAGTTATTCCTTTCAAAGAATACAATACTGCTGTCCCCACAGGTCTAATGCAGCTGGTCAAGGGTCATATTTTATGGCCATAACGATACAAAGGAATCGGCTTTGTTACAGGATGGCATTGGCATTTATGAGAACAAATGTAATAAACCTATTTGCCAGATTTTTTTTAGAAGAGAGACCAATTTTTTCCTCGAGGCAGATATCACTGATAATGTTAACTGGAGAAGAGCATGGCTGTTACCTCATAAATATTTTATTCCTAATAAAACCAATGTAGTCCACTTTAAAATACTGCATAAAATATTCCCTGTCAATTCAACAGTGTCCAAAAAAGTTTTTTTATTTTTTATTTTTTAAATATTCCTAGTACTTGCACATTTTGTGGTAACAAAGATGAATCACTGAGTTATTCTTAATATCAGTGTCCACTGTTTCCAAAATTCCTGTAATGGAATTTAATTAACTCTAACTATATTTGTTTTTCTTGCAGGGTTAACAGTTATACGCTTTTGAAATCTAAATGCACACAAACCAAAACCTATAACAAAAGTAGGAAACGAAACTAGACCGATATCTAAATATATAAACTCGTGACTTTGAGTAACAAAGGGAAGTAATCAAGAAATCCAGATTTGCTTTTACAGAGTAACAGAAGGTTTTTTCTACATATCAAGAACCAATCATATTGCAGAAAAGTGATGTAATGAATCATGTCACCTTTGCCATTTTCCTATTCTATAAAAACTGTTGTACTCTTTTTGCTGGTGGGATTCTCTAGTCGTGATTAAATCACATTCGGAGGCATTATCTGGAGTCTGTCTATTTAATGCTGCACAGGTTAGTGGAACACTAGAGACCTTATTCCCAAGCTAGTGTTCATAGGGGGCGAGACGTTGTCAGACTCAGAGAGAGGCTCTTGGGCTCTGATGCAATCAGGTAGCTATAATTCTTAGCTATCTAATGCGGTCAGAGTAGCTACACTTAGGCGTCCACCAGCGTGGTCAGAGAGGGAGTCACCTAAGGATAATATTGCAGGATACCTGGTTTAACTTGAGACAAGGGCACAGGAGAGTTTCTACCACATTCCTGAAACGCCTCAATTGTAGTCTTCTCTAAGGGATGTATACATCAAAATAGTCCTCATTTAATCAATTCTTGCCTATGCAAGGCTGAGGCCTGGGTGGTTTGTGTTAGTGGTGAAACTCGCGATTATGTTAAAGGGCGTGACATTTATTATGGAATTATGGTATTATGGAAATACGGGTGATGAACAACATGAGGGTGAGTAATTAATGACATCATTTTTATTTTGGGGTGAACTAACCCTTTAATAACTTTGAAATAATGTTCTTTTAACGTTACTGGAAGAATGTTTGTTCATAGCTTTAAGAGAACCTTGTCGGGACATGTATTGTTCTCCTTGCATGGGATGAATCTTACCAGCACCCCTAGGCTGTTGAGCAACAGGCAAACGGCGCACACGATGGCCATGATGCTCCACTGCTCGTGAGAGAAGGAAACACCTCCTAACATTAGCATCAGGAATATTGCACACATTCCCAGAATGGCATGTCCTTTAATGCAAGCCTGAAAGATCTCATTTATTCTGCCGTGATACCTGGAAAAGAGCATATTATATTGAAACAATACACACAGACACAACTTCATCAGAGGAAATGTTATACCATTGTGTTCTAACCTTTGCTTTGAATGGAAGAGCCATTCCTCTGCAAACAAACACATACTGTGAAGAAACGCTTCCACTGTGAGGCACAAAGCGATCATTTCTGCTCTCTCCATGAACCTGTCAGAGTCCAGCAGCCACGCAAACACCAGCGTAACAAGACCCAGTCCCGCAGCACACACCACCGGCAGCCTACTTCGCTCTCTGGGGACGAGACCGTCCTCTCTGAGCACACCAAACATCTGGACACATCACATTCACAGTATAATGTCCATAACACCAAGTCATTTTGCCCCTAAATTTATTGCGCTTGTTTGCCAAGGAGATGAGTGTCAGCGCACTGAGATGAATATGAGCCAATTAAGATTAGCCAATTAAGTCATTTTCAACAAGCTGCAATTTTGTACTAATATAGTTTTTTTCTTAAATGTACAACATTATTAGCCTTATTAGATAAAAATTCCTGCGATTTCAGCAAAGAAACCAGCCTTGGATACACGCACTGAATATATGCACTGTTTGACATTATGGCTCGCAAGCCACATCTGGCTCATGATTTAAAATCATGTGGATCGCCAGGTCTCTCACCCTTTATCGACAAGTATTTGATAAAAAATTAGACACATCACTAGAGATCAGCTTTCACAATTCCTTTACTGAATATTAAGGTGTACTATGTGGTATTTGTGCAGTAAAATATCCAAAAAGCACCAGGCCAGGATTATGTATTTTGTTCAATTGAGTTCTTAAAATATCCCAAATGCTTCCAACTATTTGTGAATTGTGAGAAAATTGCTATTTTAACCAAAGAGCCGGGATGTCTGAGGGAGTCGCCTGTCAATGGCGTCATATCTGCGTTACCCTTGGTTTCCGGTTTCCGAAACTTCATAACATCATTTTAAGCACACTTAAATGTATCTATGATAAACAGAACTCCGTTAGCTCGTACTCTTGACCGGAAAAGCAGAAATAGCGCCGGCAAATGTGTCCTATCATAATAAAAGTCTGCTTACTCGAGAGCCATGTGTTTCGTAACAATCGCTCCAGTGGCCTTGCTCAGCTCCACAACAATTGGTCCTGCTCTGCTTCATACTACAGTAATGTTAATAATTTGCCCGAGTCCTATCCCTTTTCCACCGGCCCTGTCCTAAGATCGAATTACGTTTTTCAAGTAACTAGTAACAATTACTTTTCAATTTACAACAAAATATCTGAGTTACTGAGCGATGCTAGTTACTTTGTTTTTCCATGTACAGACTGACATAAGTGCCGAGGTGTTGTGTGCACTGCGTGAACATCATGGTTATGGTAGTTTTAGAATAAATGTGAGCAGGCATTTACTCATCATTACACAGATTCAGTATTACTTAAAATGAATAAAAACTGTAAAATACAATCTCATAATACACAAACCTGCCAATAATTAAATACATTCAATTACACATCTTATATTAACCCATGTCTTTGCTGCTGATTTTCGATGATCCACATCACATTTGTGTTTCTTTGTTCTTCTACTTTTTTATTATTGCTGAAGTGAGCATCAAACTTTATTTCCCTGCATTCTATTCTTCTTCGAATGGCAGAACAGGTTTATTGTAACTTTGCCATCTAATGTACAGGTGTGAATTTGCATTTCTTCCAGCCTGAGGGCCTTTACATTTTCCAAAAATAGATTTGTGTTGTTGTTATTAAAAAACAAGCAAGCCTACCCAGGTGAGAAATTAATGTAATGCATTACTTTCCATGAAGTAAATATGTTTAGGGAGTAACATATTGTAATGCATTACTTTTAAAAGTAACTTCCCCCATGGAGATAATACTGAAAATAAAGATTTTTAAAACAGCAGAGAAGGTATAGGTATAGGCTAAAAACAAAGTGACTGGACTAAAACCTATCCTTTATTGGATTGGATTGGATTTATTGGTGTTCTGATGGGACGAGATATTTCGACCTCTTTCTGTGCACAGACTTCAAGTGGAACACGGACAAGCGGTTGCGTGCCTAAACGGCCAAATACGCAGAGAAAAGTGTGTTTTAAAGGAACACGACAAACATTTGAGTTGTATCGGTTTCAAATCCATTTAGCCGATCTCCAGGTCTGGCGGTAGCACTTTTAGCATAGCTTGTCAGAGATAAGATCATTGAATCTGATTAGACCGTTAGCATCTTGCTAAAAAAATTACAAAAGACTTTTGATATTTTTTCTATTTAAAACTTGAATCTTCTGTAGTTACATCGTGTACTAAGACCAACAGAAAATTAAAAGTTGGGATTTAGACCGACATGGTTAGGAACTATTTTCTCATTCCTGTTTAATAATCAAGGAAGTTTCCTGTCATACCATTGGTATTACAATGATATTACGCCTGAAAATAGCACCTGAAAATAGGCTTCTGTCAACATGTGACAACCTGCTAAATTTTGCTTAAGGCGGGCGTACACTGTGCGAATTCGGACACTCGCAAGGTCGTGAGATATTGCAGACGCTACGAGTCATTTAATTTGATCATCGCATCAAATCAGCTGGTACACGGCACGACTGTTTGCACCGTGAGCCGGCCGCGATCACACGAGTTTTCATGTAACCCAGACACCGGAGCTTTCAATGTTGCTGCTATAGCTTCAGATACAAAAAATAAAGAAAAAAGGTGTGAAAATGATTTGTTGAAAAGCCATTCCTTTTAACCGAAACAACCAGAGGGAGAGAGAAGAGTGCACGTGAGAGAGAGAAAGTGTGTGTGTGTGTGTGTGTGTGTGTGTGAACGCAGTATGTGGCAGCCACTGAGCTAATAATAGTCATTGACGTGCTTGTGCATGATTTGGCAATAGGGGACAGCCATATGCTGGTAAAAATCGGGCCGACTCCCCGAACTTTTTAAACATGTTTAAAAATGATCGTAAGGTCGGGAGGTGCTCTTAACGTGCTCGGCTCGTCTCGTATTTCCTCTCACACGGTGCGAGCCGCGACCATACGAGCATCCACGATGTCCACGCGATTTCTCCCGAGAAAAAAAAATCCTCTGCGAGTTCGTACGACAGCAAAAATCGCACCGTGTACGCCCGCCTTTACATAGGGAGGGACTTTTTTTTCTCTGAAATTTTACTATTTAGTTTTTCTATAACATAGTTTATTTTATTTTTATTAAATGCATAAAAGAACAGTAACAACAATTTTCATGTCATACCACAATAATTCATTTGAGATTGAGTGTGCTTTGGACTATTTTCAGGCGCTACGTAATATCATTGCGCCGCTGCACCAATGGTGCGGTAGTAAAGTTCCCTGATTATTACACAGGAATGAGAGTATAGTCCCTAGCCATATCCGCCCTAGAAAATACCAACTTTACATTTTCTGTCTGTCTTGGTACACACTGTAATTACAGAACAGTCAAGTTTTAAATAGGAAAATATCAAAAATCTTTGGTCATTTTTGAGTGAGATGCTAACAGTCTAATCAGATTCAAAGATCTATGTAAAGCTATGCCGCCAGATCCGGAGATGCTGAATGGATTTGAAAACGGTAAAACTAAACTGTTTAAGTAGAGTTAGTAAAATGACTGCTCTAAAAAAACAAAAGTGCCCTATTTTCTGTTGTGCTTTTATACTTCCAATGAAATGTTTCATATGAAATCACTTATTTTCAGTTCTGAATTGGTTCTTGGTTTGAACTTTTTTCCCCCCCTTGTGAGCTTTGTACAGCTGTGCATGATAATGCATCATATTCAGTGAGTTACAGGAACTGCAGGTTTTATGATAATGAATGCCACTCCTTATTCCTCCACAAACATCTTTAAAGCTTCATTTAGGCACATGTAGTACTAGTTAGTGGAGCACTTTGTATTTTACCTAGAATAATCAACAGAGAGATTAACCCAAATACAGAAGACGAAACCAGAAGCGGGTGAAATTCACAGCCGCTGCTGATTTATTTTCTATTTCCAAATGTAACCACAGAAATGACTGTGATGCATACAAGGCATCATAAAGATGAGACATCACAGCAACATGACAGCTTTATCGGTGAGAAGAACAGTATCAATCATATCGGGTTATAGCGTGATGCATTCATAAATAGGCTACTTTCAAGAAAAAGAAGAAATGCATAGCCTACTGCACCATGTGAAATTCAGTACAGAGGCAATGTTTTTAGTAAGTTTTGTTTTCATACCACCTGTGACCAGAGAGGTCAGTTAGCTAATCAACATTAAAGGCATTTAAATGCTTCATTAAAAGTAAAACCATCAAGGAGTTTAAACACAGAGTGGTCCCCAAACATATTTGGACTTTTAAGCCATATAATGAATGAATGCTATTGCATCAGATAAAATATGTTTTAAAAGTATACTCATCACATCTTTTACCTGCTTGCATTGATATTTTCCCCTGTCATACAATTGCTGTATGTTCAAAATAATCAGAAGGTTGGTTATAAGACATTATAATACATGTTCAAGCTTACCTTAAATTAGCTTTGCTGGTGACAGGAGTTATTTATCGGATTCTTTCTTCTGCGCTCACTATAAATCCCTCTCTCTCTTTCTCTTTAATGGTTGGTTCTGTCTTTACTTTCCTGCCACGCCTACTTTCTTTTTTACTTGCAACATTCAGTTTCACTTTCAGTAAATGAGTAATGCCCTTCTCCAATCTATCTTGGAGTTTTCTATGCGGGCTCCATATGCACAAATCTCCAAATTGAAAATCTGGGACAAATCTTCAAACCTTCAAATGTTTTAAGTATGATGAAAAAACATTAGCCTATAAAGGTCATTTAAACAAATAATAATGGCAATTTATAACGTGAAAACCTGTGTATAAACGATCAGATTCTTCCACTGGCTAGAGACAGATAGAGTGAGGATTGGTTCATGCAGCTCATTCTGGTTAATTCAGGAACTAAACGAGCAAAGCGACTGTCCTTTTTAAGTGAGAATCGTTTGGATAAGTGGCTGTCCTTAGAAATGAGTCAGTAAATCATCATTGATCCAATTCATTCAAAAACGCTGCTACATTTCAGAAACAAAGTCTTATAAGTCACTGATTCATTCCTTCAGCCTTTTCACGAAACATGTTACTGCCCTTATACAGTAAATGCTGCCTCTGGAGGATGCATTTCAATGTAGCATAGGTGTTTCCTTTTCTGCTTTTGATATCCCACAATCCTGTGCTTTCCATTCGGTGACAGTTGAGTGAAAAATAAAGATGGCGTGTGAGCTGTGGTTGATGGTCAGTTTTCTGTGTTTTTGAGCAACGTTTTCCCCTTTTTATACCATTTCTAGAGAGAAATGACTATTGTATTCATTAAATATTTGAACATGTAAATCTTTCAGGAAAGTGGCTATTTTATAGGTGGATTGACGAATCATTAATTCCTTTAGCTGATCCGTTCAAAAACACTAGTTCATGGCCATTCATTCAAATGAGTTTTTGATAAATGAAACAAGGAATTAATCAAGTGATAACCGCTGTTTTGCATGTTGCAACAGTTCTGCAGGGCTTCATGTTCATGTTTCGTTTGGATGCAGTGTGGCAAGTGAAATCTATACACTGCTTTAAAATCTGAGATTTTCTCCAGTTTTGAGGTAGGCCTACTGTTAAGTGGACGCTTCTGCATTCCATCTGAAAAGGGACAAAAACATTGCTGTTATAAACCATCCTCCAAAAGGAAACTAAGGCATAGTAATTGAGTTTGCCAACAGCGTGTCAGTGTTAACATGATTAAGATGGTCAATCAAAGTAGGCAGAGTTAACCGGTCACAGAAACAAAGCTCAAATTTCAGTTTTGAAATAAAGTGAGATAAGCAAAACATAACACTTGTAAAATATAAGTATTCAGTAGCTGTTAAATTTCAAAGAATTATGTCTCTTATTTGCTTCCATAATATGTGAACTGTTTTACTTGACTTTTTTGTCAAATTATGACTGTTTTGAATATGCATTTATGAGATTCATGTAATATCTAAATGAGTGTAAAGCATAGACCATAAAAAAAATATGGACGACGCGACTTCATTCACTTCCGCTGTGGAAACGTGAAGCCACGTAGGTCCGAATATGGCGCTGACATCTTGCATCTTGCATAGTAGGCCTAGTGAGCAAGAATCAGAGCTGTGCTATCAAAAGCCCAGCCACACTCTTGCAGATACAGAATAATTTGTGTTGTTGATGTGAAATAAAAAGTTATGGCAATGTATAAATTAAAGCTAATAAAGCCCCAGTCTCCTCCCAAAAATCCAGAAAAAGTCTGTATCGGTGCCTGCGTGCCTCAGTGACAACTTCACTCAGAGAAGCTGTCAATCATGACGTCGTGAAAGTAGTACACATTTACATAAATAATAATTTGAAGCATATTGTGTATTTTAAACACATCGAAAATCGCATCTAGTTGACCATCATTCCAGAATAGTGAGCAAGCTGACTATCTAGATAGTGTGGTAAAAGTAGCTATACAATAGGATCATGTATGGCTGAAAACTATTACCATTTTAGTCTTTAAAGGGGGGGTGAAACACTCAGTTTCAGTCAATCTCATGTCAATCTTGAGTACCTATAGAGTAGTATTGCATCCTTCATATCTCCAAAAAGTCTTTCGTTTTATTATATTTATAAAAGAAATATGGGCTGTACCGAGTCTTTCCGGAAAAAACCGAGTGCCTGGAGGCGTATCGTATGGGCGGAGCTAAAGAATGGCGAATGCGCACAAAGCGGTGACGTCCTCAAGCGTGGAGAAACCCATGGCTATTGATCTCAGCTAATGGATATATGATCCAGAATCATTCGGAATCATTTCTGCGTTCAAATCGGTTCAAATGCAGCGCTGCCTTCCTGGAATGCTGTGCTGAAGCGTTGAAGTCGCTCGATGTCACCAATAGGAATAAAGTGGAGCGCGGCGCGGACTATAACGACGACTGGATCTGCACCTGAGAGAGTGTTTATGGGCGTGCATTTCCTCTCTCGCTCTAGTCACACACGCACGCGCACCCTACCGGGAGAAGAGCCCGTACGGCCCATACAAGGACCTTCCGCTCTATTAACGTCAAGCCGAGCCATACTCGAAAAAAACTCTCTGAAACTTGTGAGAAACCGGAAGGAGTATTTTTAACACAGAAATACTCCATCAAACGTCCAACATTAGCTTTTGAAACTTTGTCTATGTTTAGGATGGGAATCCAAGTCTTTAACAGTGTAAAAAGCTCAGTATGCATGAAACAGCATTTCACCCCCCCACCCCCCTTTAAGCAGCCTTACCTTGTCTATATTATGCCTTTATTGTAAATGTAATTATAAACAATATGCTTTCGTGTTGTGCTGTTATGTTTGCCAGTGATTCTATGATTTTCTGGGACTGGGAAATGACTGAAATGGTTATAGTGTTAAAGTAACATTTCAGACCCACAAAAGTAGGAACCTGGCGTCCTACATTCTTTCCGACAACAAAACACCGGAACACAACGAGCTCGTAATCACGACTTCTGAAGTGGGAAGTAGGAAACTTCTGAAGGCAGCATAAGAGACAAGAAACGTTTTACGTTTCCGACACTTTGGCATACAAATAAAAGTATTTTAATTCAAATTCATACAGTATACAAATAGTTCATATTGTTTTAAAAATTTTGTGCACAATGTTCAGTGACTGTTTTATTGTGCTAGGCTATATAAATAAACAAACTAAACTAAAAGAATTATTATGTGTTATGTCTGTATAGTTTAAGGAACTCAAGGCTGTGTGGTGTTGTCAGAGTTGACTTTAGGTCATGTTGCAAGTCTGTGAAGGGCAGGGGATATCACTGACTTTTAATGTTGTCATATTTGCATTAATTTTTTTGCTTTACTTGTATTAATTAGCATTTGTTTGTATTTGTACAAGAAGCACTTTGTCCATCAGGTATCATTCTAAATTGCCATCTGTTGATCTTGTATGTGATGCTGCAACAGTTTCAGAGAAATATGAGCCATCTGTTTTATGTATGTGAATGAATAAAAGTCCCTTTCAGCAATATCTTCCATTGGAGAGAGGGAAGATAAAACTGACCAGTTTAGATTACCTGTAACCCATTCCAAGCTCCTCGGGAACCTCATTGATCACTTTTATATAGACTTTTTACAACTAGGTACTATCAGAAAGTACATTCTATAATAGAATTACTAATAGAACTAATACCAATACAGCTTTGAACACATAGAACCACTGTGGCATGTTTATGTAATGTATATGATAACTACCCAGCGAGCCACAGCTGTCGTTTTATCATCTTGGTTAACTATAGACCCGATATAGTCCGGCTATGATGAGTAATCCACTTCAAGCCAAAATAACCTTGAATTTGGTTACTTTACAATCAGTTTTGCCTAAATAACTTGTGAGATTTATGATATTCCATTATGTAAGCAAAGTCAACAGTGATTAGCTACAAGGTGTTTGGTTTCATTTCGTTGCAGGTGTGTTTGGTTTCATTTCATTTTGTTGCAGTTGTGTTTGGTTTCATGTTCATGTTCTAGATAGTCTATATGGTATTCATGGGCAATGGCTAGTCTACAAAATTTTCACTGACAGCCCAAATTTTGCCTTGTTTTAGCCTAGACATCAGGGCTGTGTTTGGACTGCTACTAGATGTCTTTTAAATCCAAATTTGCTCGCGGGGGACAGGGTGAATTATATGAAACTTTATCCAAAAAAAAACATATATATATTTTTTTTATTATGTATGTATACAGTGCATACGGAAAAGTATTCACAACACTTCACTTTTTCCACATTTTATGATGCATCCTTATTCCAAAACTGATTAAATATATTTCCTCAAAATTCTACAAACAATTCCCCATTATGACAATGTGAAAGAAGTTTGATTGAAATCTTCAACAATCTATATTTAAAAAAATCACATGTACATAAGTATTCATAGCCTTTTCCATGATACTTAAAATTGAGCTCAGGTGCATCCTATTCCTTAAGATGTTTCTAAAACTTGAATCCACAAGTTCAGTTGATTGGGGATGATTTAGAAATGCACACATCTGTCTATATAAGGTCCCACAGTTAACAGTGCCTGTCGGAGCACAAACCAAGTCATGAAGTCCAAAGAATTGTCTGTAGACCTATAATTTAGAGATATAGATAGAGATATAATTTTATCAAGGCCCAGATCTAGGGAAGGGTACAGAAAAAGTTCTGCAGCATTGAAGGCCCCAATGATCACAATGGTCTCCATCACCCGTAAAAGAAAGTTTGGATCCACTAGGACTCTTCCTAGAGCTGGCAGCCCGGCCAAACAGAGCGATCGGGGATAAGGGCTTTAGTCAGGGAGGTGACCAAGAACACGGTAGTCACTCTGACAGAGCTCCAGTGTTTCTCTGTGAAGATAGGAGAACCTTCCAGAAGAACAACCATCTCAGCAGCACTCCACTAATCATGTCTGTGCCAGACGGCACATGACAGCCTGCCTAAAGTTTTGCCAAAAGGCACCTTGAAGGACTTTCATGAGAAACATGAGAAACAAAATGTTATGGACTGATGAAACAAAAATTGAACTCTTTGGCCTGAATGGCAAGCTTCATGTCTGGAAAAAAACAGGCACCACTCATCCCCTGGCCAATATCATCCCTACAGTGACGGTGGCAGCATCATGCTGTGGGGATGGCAGGGCCAGGGAGACTAGTCAGGATTGACGGAAAGATGAATGCAGCAATGTACAGAGACATCTTTGATAAAAACCTGCTCCAGAGTGCTCTGGACCTCAGACTGGGTCGAAGGTTAATCTTCCAACAGGACAACGACCCTAAGCACACAGCCAAGATAATAATGGAGTGGCTAAGGGACAATTTTGTGAATGTCCTTGAGTGGCCACGCCAGAGCCCAGACTTGAGCCCGACTGAACATCTCTGGAGAGATCTGAAAATGGCTGTGCACCGACTTTCCCCATTACACCTGATGGAGCTTTAGAGGTCCTGTAAAGAAGAAGTCCTGCAAAGAAGAAGCAAAAGCTGTGAACACTTGTGTACATGTGATTTAAAAAATAACAATAATAATAAAGACATTTTATTTGCAAAGATTTCAAACAAACTTCTTTCACGCTGTCATTATGGGGTATTGTTTATAGAATTTTGAGAAAATAATGAATTTTGCAATAAGGCTGTAACGTAACGAAATCTGGAAAAAGTGATGCGCTG
This sequence comes from Pseudorasbora parva, assembly GCF_024679245.1. Taxonomy (NCBI): domain Eukaryota; kingdom Metazoa; phylum Chordata; class Actinopteri; order Cypriniformes; family Gobionidae; genus Pseudorasbora; species Pseudorasbora parva. The sequence continues at coordinate 11,648,440 of NC_090182.1, read as the reverse complement.
TAACTGCTCTCCAGATGCACTATACACTATATAGCCAAAAGTATTAGGACACTCTTCCCAAATCAATTAATTCAGGTGTTCCAATCACTTCCATGACCACAGATAGGCATATACATTTAAGCTTGGTATATGTTGCCACCTGTGTAGTAAGTCCATTAATGAAATTTCCATGCTACTAAACATCCCACGGTTGACTGTTAGTTGATTATAGTTGCATTATAATAAAGTGGAAGCAATTGAAAACAGCAGCAACTCAGCCATGAAGTGGCAGGCCATGTAAAATCACAGAGCGGGGTCAGTGCATTACAGTGCCTAGAGAGCTTCATCGAATGGGTTTCCATGGCCGAGCAGCTGCATATAAGCCTTTCATCACCAAGTGCAATGCAAAGCATCGGATGCAGTGCTGTAAAGCATGTCGCCATTGGACTCTAGAGCAGTCGAGATGTGTTCTCTGGAGGGACTAATCACGCTTCTCTGTTTGGCAATCTAAGGGACTTGGTCTGGGTTTGGCGGTTGCCAGGAAAACGCTAGTTGCCTGACTGCATTGCCACGTGTAAAGTTTGGTGGAGGGGGGTTTATGATGTGGGGTTGTTTTTCAGGGGTTGGCTCCTTAGTTCCAGTGAAAGGAACTCTTAATGCTTCAGCATACTAAGACATTTTGGACAATTTCATGCTCCCAATTTTGTGGGAACAGTTTGAGGATGGCCTTGTCCTGTTCCAAAATGACTGTACACCAGTGCACAAAGCAAGGTCCATAAAGAAATGTATTAAAGAGTTTGGTTTGCAGGAACTTGACTGGTCTGCACAACACAGAGCTGAACTCAACCCGATAGAACACCTTTGGGATAAATTAGAGTGGAGACTCTGAGCCAGGCATTCTCGTCACAAATGCACTTCTATAAGGATGTTCAAATATTTCAATGAATGCACTCCTAAACCCTTGGAGAGGTTGGTTTGTGTAATTTTAAAACTTTGGAGGGGTATTCTTTTCACGGATGAATCAAGATTTTCACTGTAAATGGGCCGGTGGCAGACAGCGTGTATGCCGTCATGTGAATAAGCGGTTTGCTGATGTCAACGTTGTGGCTCGAGTGGCCCATGGTGGCAGTGGGTTTATAGTATGGACAGGCGTATGTTATGGACAATAAACACAGGTGCATTTTATTGATTCTGAATGCACACAGATGGTCCATTCTTGTAATAATAATAATAATAATAATAACATTAATTTATATAGCGCCTTTCACAAAAACCAAGGACGCTTAACAAACAGCAAGGGAAGGGAAGGGGGGGAGGGAGAGAAAACCGAGCAGTTATGGACCACAGGCCTCAGTGAAGAGATGTGTTTTAAGTTGTTTTTTAAAGGTTGCTAGAGATGATGCAGAGCGGATGGAATGAGGAAGCTTGTTCCAGAGTGAAGGAGCACCAACACAGAAGGCTCTATCACCAAACGTCCGTAGCCTGGACTTTGGGACAGCAAGCAGGTCGTTGTCTGAGGATCGCAGGGACCGGGCTTGGTTGTAAGGATGGAGTAGATCAGTCAGATACTATGGTGCAAGTCCATTTAGAGATTTGTACGTCAGGAGGAGAAATGTATATTTGATCCTTGATTTAACTGGCAGCCAATGAAGTTTTTTGAGAATTGGAGTAATATGAGATCCAAGTTTTGTGTGAGTAAGCATCCTAGCCGCAGAGTTCTGTACATACTGGAGTCTGTCAGTAGCTTTGCTAGGCAGACCAAACAGGACACCATTACAGTAATCAAGTCGGGACGTGATGAAGGAGTGGATTAGGGTCTCGGCTACAGAGTCTGAGAGGCAGTGCCGGAGTCTAGAGATGTTCTTGAGATGGTAAAATGCTGTTTTAGTAGTGTGCTTAATGTGTTGCTGGAAAGACAGAGTGGAATCCATTGTGCCATTCATCCAACACAATCACCTCATGTTGCAGCACAATAAGGCACAGCCCATTTTGCAAGGATCTGTACACAATTCCTGGAAACTTAAAACATACCAGTTCTTGCATGACCAGCATACTCACCAGACATATCACACATTGAGCATGTTTGGGATTCTTTGGATTGGCGTATACAACAGCGTGTTCCAGATCCTGCCCATTACAGCAACTTTGCACAGCCATTAAAGAGGAGGGGACCAATATATCACAGGCCCCAATCAACAACTTGATCAACAATGTGAAGGAGATGTGTTGCACTGCATGAGGCAAATGGTGGTCACACCAGATACTGACTGGTTTTTGAACTCCCCAATACAGTAAAACTGCACATTTTATAGTGGCCTTTTATTGTGGCCAGCCTAAGGCACATGTATCAGCATCTTGATATGCCACACCTCTGGATGGATTAGCAAAGGAGAAGGGCTCATTAGAGATAGTTAGACATATTTGTAATTTGTAAACAATATTTGAGAGAAATAGGCCTTTTGTGTACATAGAAAAAGTCTTAGATTTTTAGTTCAGCTTGTGAAAAATGGGGTGGGGGTGGTGTTACGTTTATACTTTTGCTCAGTGTATATTGACTTCGATATACACTGTTTAAACAATTAAGTGAACACTTAATCATCACAGTAACACCAAGTCTGTTCAATTAGGAAGAACAAGTGATTGTGACTCAGTCTCAACTGTTTTGGTTCAAATGAAAAGGACAACAGGTGCACTGTAGAGGCAACAGCAAGACAACTATCCCAAAAGGGAATGATTTTGCAGGTGGTGGCAATTTCTCCTTATCCTTCCTGACTGATTTGTCTTTAATTTTGTTAGGGTCCTTGTCAATGTCTGTAGAATGAGGCAGTACCTGCAGCCCAATTAGGTTGGACATACAGTCCAGCTCCTCCAGGATGGCACATCTATTCGTGCCGGCACAGAAACAGCATGAAGGAGATACCGGAAGACAGGCCATTACAAGGAGAGCTGGACAGGGACATAGAAAAGGCAACAATCCAGCAGCAGGACCAGTATTTGCTCCTTTGTGCAAGGAGGAACAGCAGGAGCACTGCCAGAACATTACAAAGTGACCTCCAGCAGCCTACTGGTGTGCACGTTTCTGACCAAACTGTCAGAAACAGACTTCATGAGGGTGGCATGAGGGACCAACATACTTTAGTGGGGCCTGTGCTCACAGCTCAGCTCAGTGCAGCTCAATTGGCATTTGCCAGAGGACACCTGAATTGGCAAGTCCGCCAATGGTGCCCCGGTCTCTTCACAGATAAGAGCAGGTTTACACTGAGCACGTGACAGATCTGAAAGAGTCTGGAGGTGCCGTAGGAAACATATATGCTACAGACAGTGGGTTCCTGGGGCATGAGAATGCCTGGCCTCATGTGGCTAAAGTGTACATTATGCATTGGAGCATCTAAAGCTGCCAAGTAGCACCACAGACTGTCCGGAAGCTCACTGATGCCTTAACACCATCCGCCATCTCATCAGAAACATGCCCGGGCGTTGTCATGAGTGCATATGGGCACGTGGGAGACACATACACTTCTGACATTGAGTCGCTGTGATGAACTTTATGCAAGTTGGATCAGTCTGTATCTTTAGTTTTTTACATAGATTTTTGGTATGATTTTGAATTTTGTTTTCCATTGACTGTTGCCACAATGTATTTTATTTTTTTATAGAAGAACATAGCGGACATACTGATGCCCATGCTGATTTGTAGCCCTAATGTAAGACCCGTGACACACTGGCAATGTGAGTTAAATAAATCAGAAAAATCCAAAAGGTTCATGCATATTTTATTCAAGAGTAAAAAAAGAGATTTGTCCCATAGGGCATGCTCACACTGTCCGTACTGTAGGTCAGGAAATCATGAAGCTCCAGAGAAAAATACAAGATATAGAATCACAAATAACTCATGAACATTTTCATTATTCATAAAGTAAAGCACAATGAGCAACCAAAACAAGGATGAGGCAAAGTGGAATAAACCAGCAGAACTCTTAATAATAATTAATAATCATAAATAACCAGAATATTGTTTAGATTAGAATAATGATCAGAATATACTTCTCCTTAAAAATGTGAGACACGTTAAGGTGTGTCCATATTCGATTTACATTTGAAATAACCATGCAGTCATGCTTTGGCAGCCCGGATGTCTTTTCACAGAATTATATGTTCCTTCACACTACTGGATAACTTCTGTACATCCATAAAGAAACGCAAAAGGTTTAACACCTCAGTGGAGCTTAATTAACTGTACAGCAATGTAAACGAACACAAAAAAAGAACAAACAATAAATAAATAAATAACTTGAATACAAAATAAAATAACATGAAAATAAGCAATAACAAAACGTTCCTTAAAAATATACGCCATTTATATACAAAATAAACTCCCATGAATTATGCGTAGCTGGAAATCCGTTCAGCCTAGTGCGCCTATACAGGACAAGGACCTGTTTGAAACCACCCAGAACGGCCCGACACAATCCCTCAGGTCAAATCATCTTCTCCCTGTTTCTCACACACACATACACACTCGGTCTGTGATGCAGCTGACAGAATGCTTCCCGCCACTCTGCTCCGGAGCACAAGAGGAGGCGGGAAAGCGCCAGACTCTGAGGGACACGGGGAAAACTGCCATAGCAACCGCAGCACGACGTGACAACGGCAGATTTACACAACGCAGCAACGAGCACACAGCTGAACAGCATGAGGGGCGTTACGGCGACTCCAAACCTCTCTGTTATTTGCGGATTAATCGTAATAACCTGTGTGACGTTATTTTGTGTAATATTAGTTATTCCGTAGATATAGTGATTACTAGAGCAGCAAAACATAGATTTACGAGAGAAGTGTAAAAGTAAATGGTTATAAGCTCCTCGCGCACGTACGAACGCAAACGTACACTCCTCTGCTTTCGAATAAATAGAGCGTTAGCTTTGTGTTTAACGTTCCACGGCAGGCCAGGAAAAAAAACGGTAAGCGTTTGTGAAAACCTACTTATCATCATATAATTATATATCACATGTCTCCCACACACACAGACACGCACGCAAAAGTGCAAACACGCATAAATAAACATTTCTTCGGACAAAGGAACAGGAAATGCTCTCTTCTCTGTGTTCACATTTCCATTACATAGCCCCATATCCATAAAACTACATATCCCATCATGCAGCTCTCATGCATGATCTCCTTCACGCGGCCCTTCCATCCGTCTCGTGTTTGTTGTAGAGGCCGTTGAACGTCAAGCAGGGAGTTCTGTCTAAATATATCACATAATCCATCTGCTACATAGACAGTAGCAGTGAAAATGAGGGGAGAGGGGAGAATTGCATTATGGGAGAAGGAGTAGGGGCGAGCGAGGGACAGGAGAAGGAGATGAATCACTGGATATTGCTGTTGTCGTCCGTGCCGTTGGATTCGGCCATGTTCATCTTGCCCATCGACAGGCCCACGCTGTTGACCACGTCTCGGCGAGGGGGCATGCGCTCGTTTATGCGGTCCAGACCCTTTGCCTCCTCGAAACTGTTGATCTTGTGCTGTGGAGAAAAGCCACGGATGGCTATGAGAAAGAAAAAGAGAAGAAAAGAGCAGTCACCAATTGCGCATGGGACAATCACACATACCACAAATGATCACATACTGTCAGGTTACTGTAATGTGTAAAAAAAACCCAAAAAAGTTTTTTGTGATACAATCACTAAGTGAACTTTTGACAGTGATATTTAGTATATCAAGAGATGCACACATGTCCGGGTCATATTTCTCTTCAAAATGATTTGACGCTTTGTGAAAAGGCAAAACAATAAATACAATATTTATTTTAATATACATACACACCAGATGAATTATGGGACAATATATCATATAAAATTAATAGTAGCCTATGATAATATAAAAAATCTTAATGTTCAATACTTTTTCTTTTTGGAGTGAAATGTGACCTGGAATTTCACTCAAATACAGAACGCTCTTTAAACACTACACTGATAGTCACAGTATAGGCACAAATCCACAACATATTTCACAACCAAACACACACACACACACACACAATATATGGTGTACAAGGGAACAGCAGTAGCGATGACAATGAACATTACATCTTATCACTTTCACTCCCAGTTCAACAGGAAAATCTCACAAGGACCAACAGCACAGTCAATGTTTCCATTAGAAAACAAACCCATTTCACCAGCATCAAAAAAAAATTGTAATGTAAATTTTGTTGGTTTGAGTCTACTTTGATCAGTTCTGATGGAAACATAGCGCTTCATACCACAGTCAGAGATGATGTGAGACTCTCTCTTGGGTTTGCTCTCAGACCATACAGACGTTTTTGGCTTTGCATCGAAACTCTTCCGTCTCACCCTGCGTGCTGAGAAAGGAGTTCTGGAAGTATTTTTGCCACTGATTTTTCTCCATAGGCATTCCAAAATATTCTTGAAGAAAACCAACCAACTCTGAGGGGAATCACAACACTACAACTATTTGAATATCCGGAAGAAAAAAAAACAGATTGCATACTAGTGTTTTCATTGTTAAAAGGGATAGTTCTTTTATAGATAAGCTTCTGAGGCAGTGTAACAGCTTAATGATCTACAGCAAAATAACACGAGCTTTGGTGATAACTAAACAAATATTGAATTACGACAATAGTAATTTCTTGCTAGAAATGACATCAAAAGTGGAAAACCATGTTTAAAAATGTACATTTACATGACACTACGGACCAAGGGGGTAATCCAGCACTCGGAAAGCGTTGCACTCATAGGGGCGGCCATTGCTTACCAAGCCATCACCTGCTGTTAGCATCCCATTGACTCCCATTCATTATTGAGTCACTGTGACAGTGAATAACTTTACATCTGAGGCATTTAAAACTCCATTTGTCCACTGTTTATTTATAAAGAAACACAACAATGTATAAACGGCTCCATTACCTTGCATCTTACACTATCGCCCTGTAGAAGCTGTTTTTGTAAAAATAGGCTAACGATTGCGGCATAACCAACGCGACTCTCGCACAGTTGAGAAATTACCGTATAGACAGGAGGAGACGCTCAGAAGTAGGGATGTCAACGCTTAATTGATGATCGATTAATTGTCGGTAAGACATTCAATCGATAAGACTTATCGTTCATCGATTGAGAAGTGCGCGTGCGTGCGGCTCAACCGCGAAACGGGAGGAAAAAGAAAGCCAGTGTGCCCGAGTTCTATTTGGGACCATTTTACAGCTGGAGTTACAGCATCATGACTGCAAGTTTGCATGTGCATTCGCAGCCTTTTGTTTTGTGCAAATGTAAGTTGTAATATTGTATTTATTTGGTGCAGGCCTATCTATAGCTGATTTATCTCATGAGGATGCATTTGGTTAATAATTAACGTTAGAGGTGGCGGTGATCAGCTTCAGCGTGCAGCTCATAAATTACATTTATTTTGTAAGGTTATATTTGTGATCAATCATATAGGATACTAGCCTAGAAATCTAGACGCACCCTAGCGGCAGCAAATTTAATCTGCCCGCAAGTGTCGTCTAGCAACTCTCAATACCCTTCTGAGCTGTATTCCTCACAATCTGGACGGGCCAAACACATCATGTATAGAGTCGGTGGGCGGGGCCATAATGACGACGGCCGAGTTGCGTTTGCGTGCTTCTAGTAAACACAGAAACTGGCGAACGGCGGCGGTCTTTCGAATCAGCTTTGACTGCGACTCTGGAAGACTTGGAGTTAAGCTTTTCTCTGAAAAAAGAACGCCACTGAAGTCATTCTTAAAAAGGGAAGATGTGTTCGGAGTTTAGCCGACCGGATACGGTGAATGTTTAATCTGTCAGCGAGCTCTGCTTCACCTTCATTGCTCTGGTTGGTGGTAGCGCTATCCTATCGCGTGCAGAGGGAGTTTGAAAGACAACCGTTTATCCCGCCCCTCAGATTGAGCCCTGTCAATGGTGAGTTTCCAGACCAAACATCTTGATGTGGGTCTGGCTTGTCAGGCTAATAGGATGCATTTCTTTTAGCGAAATAAACGCATTAGCAAATGGCTTCAGTGTAACGTATGGCTATACCGGCTTTCATTCAGTCCTTTGGCTTTAGCGCATACAGAGCAATGCATAATAACTATGATTGGGACTGTCATATTACATAACAGAAATGAGAACATTATTTAATAAATGGTTGTAAATTCATTGGGTTTAGGTGCCGTGTTCAGAGCGTTGTTCCAGGAAGAGCGAGTACCGCGCGTCTCCCATTCTGAATATGAATATCAGCAACTCAATTCAAGTTCACTTGTGCATTCGCATCATTTTGTGCAGATATAATTTGTAATATTTAGTTAACTTTATTTAAATCTGATTAATCTCATATAGGAAGCTTTTTGTTGAGTTAAATAACGCGCTAGCAAAGAGAATTCAGTGTAACTTACCAGTGTTGATTCAGCGCATCCGCTTCAGCTCGCGCAGTTCAAACAGCAACGCACGACTAATAATAACTATGTTTGGGACTTTCACATTACATAACATTAATGAAAACAATATTTTAATAAATTGTTTTGAATTAACTGGGTTTAGGTGACGTTTCAGCGTTGTTCTTGGAAGAGCGTCCACACATTCTGAATAACAGATCTGAGGCGGCGTTGGTGTTGTATTACAGGTTATATTTGGTTATTAAATAAGTCATTTAATTAAATTATAAATCACATCGACTAATTTTACAATCCCATAGCCCTTTGTTTAGATGAGAAAAATTCTTCTCATTCATTTGGTGAAGAACATGACATTTTAAGCAGCATTTGCACATCCTGTCATGCTGTCGGCTATAAGCCGCTGCTGTAGACGCATATTTCAGTAATAAGGTTAACGATTAATTGATCGTTAATTTAAACGACGATCGATCATGGGAATTTGTGAAAATTGACATCCCTACTCAGAAGCAATCTTTTACTGTCTATGAGACAGTCGGGACTCGGGGGGAAGTGGAGACATAAAGTCTGATAAAGTCAAGGGGGAAGAATGGGGAAAAGCCCATAGAGAGCCAAAAGCAACGGGAGAAAATATTTAAACAACGTGATTCAGATTTCACTTTCCACAACTACTTGAAGACGTACAGCTGTCAGACAGGTTGCTCACGTCACATCTACATCGTCAAGCTCAGTCTGAGGCTCGCAGTACGCTCAGCCATCAGGAAGTGAGCGCCTCTAATTGACCTCATTTTCCGCTGCTGATGTCTATGGGATCGCTCTGTCCTTTTACTGTCTATGCTAAGGACTGAACATAGAGCCCCTTTTTTTAGCTCAACTATCACAGAATGGAAAGCACAGGATTGTGGGATATCAAAGTAAGCAACGGATACACCTATACTGCCATAAAAAAAGCAGGAAGTGAAGCTAACATTGAAATTAGACGTGCCTTGATGCTGTCTATGGAATGCATCCTCCGAAGGCATTTATCAGTTTTGCAGCCTGTCTTATGATAGCATTTCGTGCTGAAAAGTATCTCTGTTTGAGTTTATTAAATGTTATTTCATCGTTCTTATTCATCTTTTGTGGATTATCAAGTCAAGCCAGCATATGAAAATGCTAGGTCAGACTCACAGTGTTAATATATTATTGACAAAAAACCTATTTTGCTGGAGATTTTTTAAATGGTGTTTTAACTTCCAGAACCCTCATTGACCACCAAGTCATTGCTTGCCAGATATTCCAGATACTCTGAATGAGTTTAAAAACAAACCCTGCATTGAGAGGTCACATGATCCCTGCAGATCACATGGTCATGACAGACCAAACCCAGAGTGAGAGCGCGAGCGGCGCTGGGGTGATCAGCGTTTGGGGGCGTGGTGCTGTAAGAATGCTGGGGCATTTGTGAGAGGCAACCCGCCTATGGCCCAGATTCTTGCCGTCTGCTGAGTCATTCTGTAACCTTGCTGATTTTAGGTACATAAGAATGTATGCATTGGGGGAGAAAAGGGTGGAGAACAGCAGAGCAGAGTCCAGCATTTGCATAAGCAGGAAGACACAGGTGTGTGAGAGTGTATGTGCACGTCTATGTGTGTCAGTAAATTCTATAAAACACTATTCAGACTAGATTATCAATTATTAACAGAGGACATCATTATATATATATATTATAACTTGTTATATACATTCAGATGGGGTCAGGATTTCTTTTCTTCTTTTTTTTAAACTAAAATAGGAAGTTCCACTTTTATTTCTATGGTCCCTTTAACACATTCTGTTGACTATAAGTAGCATTGCACCTAAATATCTACTAACTCTCATTAGAGTGTTAATAGAGTATTAGTAGACTGGTAGGGTCTTCTAATACTATAATGAGAGTTAGTAGACTTCAAGGTTACTTATAGTTAGTAGAATATTCAAAAGGGCCCATCAAAATAAAGGTGTTACCAAATAGCATTGTCTACAGGCTGGATGTAAGTGTTATGCTTCTATCCAAGCTGGAATCAGAAGGTTAAAACTGGTGTGCTGGTATTGGCTGGTTTAAGCTGGTTAGCTGTTCTCCAAGCCACACAAGTGCTCAAAATAGCTATAAAACTAGCAAACCAGACTGGCTTGTCTAGGATGCGAAACCATTCAAAACCAGACGCCAGCTTGAGCTTTCTTTCAGCAAGGATATGCTTATCACATTATACAGTATATATAATTATGGGAAGGAATTCAAGTGATGATCAAACCTGATGCTGCACATTCTTATTTTGACAGATTACATTAGATCTTGACCAACTTACTGGTAGGTAATTGTCATAATTTGTTCTGATGTAGTTAGAAAAACATTTTTTTTTTTATTAAGAAAAGAGTAAAATGGAAACCATTTTCCTTTCAGGGTAATGTTAATTGTAGTCTTTATAATTACTGTAGCTTAAAAATAATACAACCTTATGGTACACTACCATATGATTTTGTTATGTTTTTAATTATGAAATATCATTAGAATGTATTTATTTTCTAATTTAATGTTTTAAAATGTAATTTATTCCGGTGATAACACAGCTGAATGTTCAGAATCAAGAATCATTTCTTATTATTATCAGTGTTGAAAACAGTTGTGCTGCTTAATATTATTGTTGAAGCTGTGCTTCTCCCTCCCCAGGATTCTTTGATTAATAGAAAGTAAAAAAAAAAAAAAAAAACAGCAAAATTTTCAATGGGAAAACCTTTGTAACTAATGTCTTTACTGTTGCTTCTGAACAAAATTATTAACTGCTCTCAAAAAAATCTTACTGAGCACAGACTTTTTAACATGGTGTATGTCCCCATTTAGATAAATGTGTCTGTGTGAAATACACAATCCCTGACCAGTCATAGCACCCCACACGCTCAGTTAGCTAGGCTGCACTGTCTAGCTAGCTAGCGTTACGGCGGTCACTATGACACCTCTGAGCAGCACAGAGAGAGATAGAGGCCGGCCAGTTTACCTTCTCCATCCTCAACCGTCTCGACTGCTTCAATGGCCTCGATGGTAGCTGAGGAGGCACAGAAAGACAGACGGAGAGAAGGAGAGAGGGAGAGAGGGAGGATGGATGGGGGAGTTTATTGTGATAGTCATGCACGCAGCACAATCCCCCAGCATTAGCCGCCAAGTAGCTGCCACGGGCAGTTAGCAGTTAGCGCTAGCTGGTTAGTTTCCTAGTATGTTTGTGTATGCACATTTCAGATGGTTTAATTAGTGAAGAGAATGAACGAAAGTGTTTCACTAAAAAAGAAGGGGTTAGCAAACATGTGCGTGAGTTTGTATGACATTGTCTTAGTGACCTTGAAAGAGAAAAGAGGTTGTGATTGGAAAGTGAAAAAGCGATGTTTGGTTTTGTAACTTACCGCTCTGCAAGGTCTGTTTTCCTCCAGACAGTACACCGCTCGGCAGCATCCCAGTAGGGGTCAGACCTTTCAGGGTTAACACATTCTCACTTTCCTCTCTGTCGAAATACAAACCACCTTACAAGTTAATGCACTAAAATTTTAATAATTGTAAATTAAAGCTAATAATAAAAATGACAAAATCACACAACAAAATGACTAAAACTTAAACAATTTAAAATGAAAAATATATATAAATATTTAAACAAATGATTAAAAAAAGACGAAAGCAAAACAAAATTTGTAAAGGATAAAGGTATGAAAAAAATACGATAATTATATATATACACACACACACACACACACACACACACACACACACACACACACACACACACACACACCAATTAGGCATAACATTATGACCACTGACTGAATGTCACTGATTATCTCTTCATCACGGCACCTGTTAGTGGGTGCGATATATTAGACAGAAAGTGAACATTTTGTCAACAAAGTTGATGTTATGCGTTAAAAATGGGCAAGTGTAATGATTTGAGCGAGTCTGACAAGGGCCAAATTCTGATGGTTAGACAACTGGGTCAGAGCATCTCCAAAACTGCAGCTCTTGTGGGGTGTTCCCAGTCTGCAGTGATCAGTATCTATCAAAAGTCGTCCAAGGAAGGAACAGTGGGGAACCAGCGACCAGGGTCATGGCTCATTGATGCAAGTGGGGAGAGAAGGCTGGCCTGTGTGGTCTGATCAAACAGACGAGCTACTGTAGCTCAAGAAGTTAATGCTGATTCAGATATAAAGGTGTCAGAATACATAATGCATCTCAGTTTGTTGTGTATGGGGCTGCATAGCCACAGACCAGTCAGGGTGCCCAAAGCTTGTGCCGGTGACCGCCGAAAGCACCAACAGTGGGCACGTGAACATCAGAACTGGACCACAGAGCAATGGAAGAAGATAGAATGGTCCAGCAAAAATTTGAGGAGCACAACAAGGAGTTTGAGGTGTTGACTTGGCCTCCAAATTCCCCAGATCTCAATCCAATCGAGCATCTGTGGGATGTGCTGAGTAAACAAATCCATGGAGGCCTTACCTCGCAACTTACAGTTAAATGATTTGATGCTAATTTCTACAGAACACCTAGTGGAGTCCATGCCTCGACGGGTCAGGGCTGTTTTGGTAGTGATCATAAGGTTATGCCTGGTCAGTGTATATTATACAAGTTTATTGCACAATCTGCCTAATGTACATAAAATATGTATTTTTAGAGTGCAACAAATAGCATTGACTAACAAGCCCCTATAGTACGACTTAAAAGTTATCATTAAAAATCAATTTCCGTTGAAAATTTCCGGAAAGTTTTTACTTCCAATCTGACTGTTGCACTCTATTTTAGTTAATAATAACAACAGTGTGTCTCAGGCCACGCAAACACACACATATTGCTTTATTATTATATATTTTTTTATGTTGTAAACATCCAAACCACAAAAATGTGTTTCCAACCCCTTCTAGACTCACCGCAGGACTGAGAACATTTTGGCCATTTTGCCGATGGCACGGATCTTGTTTCTGATGACCTCTTTACGGGCAGCTGCAGCATTAGCTGAGAGGAACCAGGAAACAGGCTTATATTTCATAAACAACATAAAGCTGGATATTCTATACAAGAATTTAAAATGTAAGTCTTAGATGTCTAAGATTTATTATAAGTTACAGTACGCGTCAATTTACTGACGTATCCACAATCCAAAAATTGCACAATAGGCTCATTTTTAGTTGTCATTTGGTCGTATTTGACTTTTAAATTTAGGTGAAATCATTTTAAAAGTCTAGACATGTGTTTCTGGAACCCTTAGAGGAAAAAGTTGAGTAATGTGCAGGCCTCACCATCAAAGATCTCATCTCCATCGTTCATAAGCTCGTCGTCAGAGCAGATGCTGAGGACATTCACCAACATCTCTGTCACTGTGGAGGCGTCAAAGGTCAAAAAGGCAAGGTCTTGTGAAATTTTACCATAAACTATGAACAAATACATTAACAACAAAAACGTGAAATGTCATTTGTAAAATTACCAGTTAAACTCTATCCTTTAATCTACATCTATATCAAGGGACTTAAGAATGAGTTTGACCTGATAGTTTTACTTGCTGAGACAGAATAGATGAAATACAGTTCATTCCACACCTATTCCATTTTCTTTGATTTAACAAGTCAAGACAACACAACAGCGTATCCGTTTTGTCCTCACACACCCAGAATTAATAAAACGAAAGGAATTTGTGGAACCACAAAAACGGGCTGTCTCCAGGCAGAATAATGAGGTCTCATGCTGTGTAGCAACACTGTGTTTTCTCTTTCCCACCTTTCTCTCCAACAAATGGAAGTGACCAGGTGAAGACATCCATGAAGTTGGGCAGCCAGTACGGATGTGGCGAGCAGTTGAACTGCCGTATGTTCATTACGTTGTTCTCGTATTTAAGCACCGCCGCTGCAGAGACATTAAGGCAGTTATATACACATGACAAACATGTTTTTATGAACATTCATCCATCCATCCATCGATAGTTTGAAGTCTCTTTTTGGATTTAGATAGGCAATTGTTATGATTGGATTCTTATTGCAGTGATTATCATAGTGGACAAGATTAGTGATCGACCGATGTTGATTTTTTTTTATAACTGATACAGATTATTTGGATGTTTATGTGCCAATAACCCGATAGAACCGATATTTATTTATTGTGTCATTTACAATTACAGCAACAGGACTGAACTGAGCTTTTTACACACTGTAATTTTTGCAGTTTCACTCACAGAACAAAAGACATTTACATCAATAAATAGTCTGAAAAAAATGCATTTTTAAAAATACAGTGCAAAGTCTTTTTAACATTAATGCGGTTTTACCTTTTGATTTATAAATACAGCCATAATAACAACAACAGGCAAAATACATAAAGTCTAATATTTCCAAATGGAGAACATAAATGAGTCTATCAAATCCCCAACTATGAGCATAAATATAAGCATTCATTTTAAACGACAGTTTTAAAAGTTTTATGTGTTTAATAGACTAAAGATTGAATATTCTTTGGAATTGTAATAGCTATGATGTATTCGCAAGGTTTGTTTCTTTTTTTTATCTCATCTAGTATGGTATCAAAATGTATGAAATGCTGATGACAGCGCTGTTTTCATCTCTGCGTTTAACTTACACGTCTCGCGGAGATGGGCATAACAATTCATTTTAACGCATCTGTAATTAATTAGATGTTTATTATATACATTTTATACAGCAGACGTTAATATAATTATGAGTTTTAAACGAGTCGGTATTGTTTACATACGGTGACTAGCCTATCCTGGAGCAACAACTCGGTGAGAGAACGGCTGAACGCGACAGAGCATAAACAACACCGAGAGAAATAAGTTTGGCGCTTTCCAACACGCTCTCATTCATGGTGGCCTAATAATTCATTTTCACGGAGCTGTAATTAATAAGATGTTTATTATATAAATGTTATATAGCAGACGTTAATTTAATTTTAGGAGTTTTAAACGAGTCGGTCTTGTTTACACTCTGTGAGAGAACGGCTGAAAGCGACTGAGCATAAACACAGAGAGAAATCAATTCGGTGCTTTTACTTCCAACATGCTCTCATTCATGGCTTTTTTGTTTTATTCATATCAAGTGAAGTTACGTCTTTATTGTGACATGACGGATTACCTGTTTAACGCGGTTTAAACTACAAAATATCATCTCAACATCGTATTTGTGCATATCTCAATTGTTCTTTTTATGTAATGTTAAACAAAGTTTATTAATTACTGGATGCAGGTTATTTTACCTTTGAACACCACTGTTGACTCATCTCCCCTTAGTCTGTTAAAGGGATCCCCTGGTGTTGAGACTTGTATGGCTTAATATAACATAAATGATGTCTCTTACTGAATTATGTGGTAGAAAACCCATGAAAGATCTACATTATTTAAAAAATCGATTTTATATTTGGACCATGGGCGGCGCCATTTTGTTTGTGTTCTAGGTTGATGACGTAGATTGGTTGAACTCCTCAATCAGCTGGCGTTACCCGTAGCTATTTTTACCACAACGCAACTCGAAAATTGTTTCAGAGTTAAACAAAACCAATGAATTGCTTTGTAATTGTACTTAAAACACACTCAAACATACATGTGCACACAAACTCACCTACACAAGTCACAAACAGATCGGCGGCCGGGCACACACACCTGACAGACTGCGCGGTCTCAATCGAGATGTTGGGCTGCTCAGTCTCCACTAGAGGTGTGCGATACCGCTAGATTTGGTATCGATCCGATACCAAGTAAATACAGGGCCAGTATCGCCGATATCGATACCAATACCGATACTTTTTAATAATTAAGGTGGATGCGTCTTCAACCTAAATAAATGAATTTTCATGACTTTTAATATGTTTTTGTGATTTGCATTTTGGCTTATTAATCAGTACTACAAAAGCTTTTGTTCAGAAACAACTTTTGGTTACTTCTGTTTTATTTAAATAAACAAAGTTACAAAATGATTACTCTTTTCAAGTAGCATGTTAACAAAAAAAAATCTCTTTAGTGCACTTCTTTTCAGGATTTTTTTCTTAAATAAACAAAGTCACAAAGTTTTAATTCACAATAAATATAAAACATGTAAAACAAATTCTCCTTGTCATACGATATAATGCTGAAAATTTAAATGCTTGGCTGAGCGGCGCGCGCGCCTGACTGCTGGTGGTAGCGCTAGTGGTGAGTCACGTGACGGTACAAAACAGGAGAGGGGGAGGAGAGCAGTGTCGAGCACGAGCAGCACTCTCTAGAGAGCTTCCTCTGCTGTGTGACAGCAGAAGCATTTTGACAAACACGGCCAGGTTGCAAAACGAGAGAAACTGAAACTTAAGTATCGATATTTTCACATTGGTATCGATCAATACCGATACCAACGTTGGTATCGATATTATCGATATTAGTATCGATCTGCCCACCTCTAGTCTCCACGACAGGGGCTAAATCCGAAATCGACCCCTATACCCTGAAATAGGGCATTATTTGAAGGGACGGCCATTTGTAGTGTTGTCCGACACCATAGGGACATGTTCGAGTGCAGTCATTCAGTCTCACGTTCACCGCAATAACGAGTGTACAGCCGATTTACAAACAGCTGTCCGACTTCACGCACCCAAACATACATGTGCACACAAACTCTCTCGCTCACACACACAGACTCACACACACCCCAACAGATCGGCGCGAACAGACACACACACACACACACCCCAACAGATCGGCGCGAACACACACGCACTGCGTGCGCACATACATAACCCTCAATCACTATTCCCTGTGTTGATATCTAGACTGTTGATATGCAGTAGATTAACTGTAATGCCTAATGTATCCAGCAGAGGGAAATATCTAGGTAGGATGATGGGATAAGTTAACGTGAGGAAGAGAGGCAGGATGTTTTGGTGATGATGCATGGGATTGTTTGTGCATTAAAGTTTGAGCACAAGCTCAGTGAATTAACCTCAATCTTTAAACTTTCACTTTTAAGACACAAATTACTTTCGCTACTTTTGTTCACTAATACAACTTGAAGGAGTTAATGAAGACGATCGAGTGCGTGAAGTCGGATAGCTGTTTGTAAATCGGCTGTACACTCGTTATTGCGGTGAACGTGAGACTGAATGACTGCACTCGAACATGTCCCTATGGTGTCGGACAACACTACAAATGGCCGTCCCTTCAAATAATGCCCTATTTCAGGGTATAGGGGTCGATTTCGGATTTAGCCCCTGTCGTGGAGACTGAGCAGCCCAACATCTCGATTGAGACCGCGCAGTCTGTCAGGTGTGTGTGCCCGGCCGCCGATCTGTTTGTGACTTGTGTAGGTGAGTTTGTTTGCACATGTATGTTTGAGTGTGTTTTAAGTACAATTACAAAGCAATTCATTGGTTTTGTTTAACTCTGAAACAATTTTCGAGTTGCGTTGTGGTAAAAATAGCTACGGGTAACGCCAGCTGATTGAGGAGTTTAACCATTCTACGTCATCAACCTAGAACGCAAACAAAATGGCGCCGCCCATGGTCCAAATATAAAATCGATTTTTTAAATAATGTAGATCTTTCATGGGTTTTCTACTACATAATTCAGTAAGAGACATCATTTGTGTTATATTAAGCCATACAAGTCTCAAAACCAGGGGATCCCTTTAATGGCGCGCTTGTGTGCAATTCTCAAAACGTCCACAAGATGGCGCCATTTATCGGGAAATCTGATATTACAAAACCAATACCCGATTATGGGAAAATGCTTAAATATCGGGAAAATATCAGGAATCCGATATCGGTCGATCACTAGAAAAAATGTGGGATGGGTGTTAACCCTACACATGGTTGTTTAAAAAAATGAAAAGCTACACTCCAATTAGGGTTAGAAGAACTGTTGCCGAACATAATCACTGCAATAATGATCCAATCATAGACTCTTAAAGGGTTAGTTCACCCAAAAATGAAATTGATGTCATTAATGACTCACCCTAATGTCGGTCCACACCCGTAAGACCTCTGTTCATCATCGGAACACAGTTTAAGATATTTTATATTTTAGTCCCAGAGCATATGCAGTCAATGCACACTTTACTTGATTCGGGTCGCCAATGTCACGTGATTTCAGCAGTTCGGATCGTGTCAAACCGCCAAAATGCTGAAATCACGTGACATTGCCGACCCGAATCATTGATCGATTCACACCATTTGAATCTTTTTGGAGGAACGTGGAAGAGAAGACTGAATAAAATCGTAGTTTTTGATATTTTTGGACCAAAATGTATTTTTGATGCTTCAAGAGATTCTAATTAACCAACTGATGTCACATATGGACTACTGTGATGATGTTTTTATTCCCTTTCTGGACATGGACAATAAAGTCTGCATTGACTGCATATGCTCTGGGACTAAAATATAAAATATCTTAAACTGTGTTACGATGATGAACGGAGGTCTTACGGGTGTGGAACGACATTAGGGTGAGTCATTAATGACATCAATTTCAATTTTGGGTGAACTAACCCTTTAAGCATTTGTCTATTTAAATCCAAAAAGCAAGTGTATATAAACTGAATTCTGACCTTTGTTGTTGTAAACGTCCAGATAGTTTGGAGCAGAAAAGATGGTGATGAGAGAGGGGAAACCTGTGGTCTGGCTCTTCCTGTACATACGGTAACTAAAAGAGCAAGAAAACAAAGAAGAAGTCGAAGAAAATTACTGAATGACCTTCAGAAACATGATCAGAATTACACTGGGATGTTTTCATAAACATCGATAATAAAGTACATATTTGTGATAAAACTCTGTCCTATAGCAAGTATTTGAAGCCTAACGGTTAAAATCTTTTCTCAGAGCATAGTCTCAGATCATAATTGTTTTGAAGCCTTTATTGTTTAGCTTTATTATTTTGGCCTTTACTAAGCGAAGGCATGCAATGAAATTCATTAAAGATAATTAAACATTAGAATGCATATTATTATTAGACTGTGTAAAATGAACTAATTTACTCAGCGGGCATGTCATTGAGTATTGTAGTGCATTACTGACTACTGTTTAGTTGACTGCAGGGAATAGTTTACTATTGTGGAGTATTGTAGAGAATTATTGCACATTTAAAACCACTCTCTGCATTATGCCAGAGACAATGACTTATAACGGGCCTGGGCTTAGGTGAATGTGTGTGCATTGATGGCATTTCAGATCAATGAACACTACTGTACTCTAATGTATGTGGATTATGGAGAATCAATGTCTCTCTGCATCTGCCGTATCTGTATACTGATCGTCCATCCACACAAACTCAATTCAGCCTGTCAAAATACGCATACACTGTGTGTGTGTTTTTTAGGGTTTCTATATATGTAGGGGGGAGGAAGAGAGAAAAGCAGGTCATATAGAAAAAGACAGGAAGTCTAAGATGACGTTGAATGTTTTCTTACCCTGCATCCTGCGCCTCATGTGCCCTGATGACTGACAGTAAGTTGTTGGTCTGTAAAAACTCACACACAGCAGGATAGCTGTATAAAATGATACAACGACAAAATGAGGCATGGTTAACAATATTTACAGTTATTGATAAAACACTGATACAACTTAAATAAGCATATTATAGTAAAATTACTCTAGAAAGAACTATAGTGTTTTTGAACCATACAATAGAAAAGATAAGGCTACAGTAAATTATAGTATATATAGTCTTTACTACACGTTAATTCATACTACCGTGTACTGTAGTATTAACTACTGGAGTATTCTACAATTTCCGGTTGTATATTTCCTATAGTAGCCTATGGTTCAAAACCACTATAGTATTTAATAGAGTAATTTTAATATAATATACTACAGTATTTTGTGAAAGGGGTCCTGTAAGCTAACTAGCTAAACCCCAGCTAAGAGCTAACAGGGAACTTTCTCAGTCAGAACATCCCTGACAATCTGGCACATGTTATGAACAAATGTTCTTTCAGTATGTTAATAAAATGTTCATTCAAAAATATATCTGGTTCTTTAAGCATTACGTTTCTAAACTCATTTTCTAAACACGGTTCATGGAACATTTCCTCATAACAAAGAAAAGAAAACACGGTAAACCATTTAAAAACTAGACATTTTCCTAACTTAAAAAGGACCATTTGCAAAAAGTTCTTAATAAAAATTATTTTGTTAGCTCTCTAGACTGTTTTACTTCCAAAAAAAAATGTAAGTGTGTCATTGGTAATAGCCCAGCTAGCACTTGTGATTTAGATCTAACATCACTTTTGAAACCTCTTCCTTATTTCACTATGGTTTTATTTGATTATACAGCCATCCTGATATCTATTAGATGCTCAGGAGAACTGTCCAAAACCATTGAGAGTGAATTTTAACCCATTGCTAGCATGTGTATTATTTTCTTACCACTATGAGCCACCAGGGGGTAGCAGTGGTGTAACTGTGCAGCTTACAGTAAAAAACACCATCATTTCTTGCTCAAAATATCACAAGGGTCTAAATGTGGTCTAAACTGGTCCTAGTAAAGAAATTCAGGCTCAGATGTTGTTTTATGATCCTATATTGAAGACTAGTATGTTATTTGCTATTTTAACTGTTTGTTTTTCTATACTGGTAGCCTATATGTTGCAAATGCCCGAATGCGCAGCTCACTGACACACCAGCCTTCTATTGTGTTTCATTGCTTTCAAAATGTTTCATAAGATGTAAAAACAGCGACTAGATTGTGAGTCAAACATTCACACCTGAGGCTCTCATTCACAGACTGCGCTATGTAAGCTGTGGTTGAAACACATTAGCTTAGCATTAGCTATCCTATTGTTTTCTCTCTCCACAGATTGTCTATTAAGGATACATCTAATTGTGGTGTGTGTGTGTGTGTGTGTGTGTGTGTGTGTGTGTGTGTGTGTGTGTGTGTGTGTGTGTGTGTGTGTGTGTGTGTGTGTGTGTGTGTGTGTGTGTGTGTGTGTTTAAAATGTTATTTTATTGTGTGTGTGTGTTAAAAATGTTATTTTATTGTTTCAGGTTTGCTATGGTTTTGATTTTGTTGGGGAACAACATCATTTGGCTAAAATATCATATAGTACTGTGATTTATACCACATATCTCTGATTATATAATGAAAACAATAATTATTATCATCATCATCATCATCATCATCATCATCATTAAAAAATAAAGAAAATAAGAAATATATTACAATTGTAATAATACTTAAGTATGAGTATTTAATAATGATTATATTTTAGTACAACAGTACAATTGCAATACTATATATAACTCTAATACTATATTTATGTCTCAATTTTTAAACATTGAACCACCAAATGTTTATTTTGCTGTAAACATTTATTTTGGTCTTCTTGTTACAAATGTGGTGAAATTCTTAGCTTAAAATGTGATTTTGATGTTATTTCGATTAATCATTTAGCCCTATTTTCTATCTGCTCTCCTTTTCCTGTTCCATCATTTCTGTCTTTCTCTCAGGTTCTCACTATATCTCTGTATCTTCATATCTCAGCGGATCTGGCAGTAGTAGCCAGTTGTCATGGTAACGGCAGAGCACAGATTCCCGTGGGATTGTGGGGATTCTGAGGCTGGTCACTGTTTGGACTGCTTTACAATTCCAATTAAACTCGCCGGCAATTCAGACGCTGGACGTTCACCTACACCGTTATTTCACTGTACAACCGGACCTCAAGAAGCATTTTTTTGCTCAGTGGTTGCTCTTTCATGATTTAGGAGACTTAAAGTATCAACTCTGTCTCAGATGTTTCTCCTAAAATTCCTTTAGGTCTCTTGTTAAATCTGAGCACAGTCTAAGACATTGTTGAGCTCTTTAGGGCAGCCGCATATGAGGTTACTGGTATTGAGAAGTAGGAGAAGTCTAGGAGAAATCATCCTTCCTGGTGTCATTTTTATCATTTCTGCACCTCTTCTATCACTGGTCTAAGCGATCTCCATGAAGAAGGTTGTATGGTTTACCTGTAAAAGTAGGAGCATCCACGGACAGAGTTGTGGGTGAAGTAATCTTGGCTTTTTTCATTGCCGAAGTCCTCCAGCGGGTCAGACCACAGCAGATCACACATGGGGCCAAATGCTGGGGGTTCTTTGAACCTGTCCAACTGAGAGAGAGAGAGAGAGAGAGAGGGGGGGGGGGGGGAGAGAGAGAGAGAGAGATGGTATAGAGTCGGTATAGGACTCGGGCAGATTATTAATGCTATGAATCAGAGAAGGGCCGAGTGCCGTGGAGTTGAATGAGGTTGCTGGAGCGATTGCTAGTAAGAGACGAGCGCGACACAGCTCGTGAGCAGCGGGACTTTTATTATGCCACAGTTGCTGCCGCAATTTCCGCTTTTTTGGGTCATGAGTATGAGGTAATGCAGCTCTGTTTATCATATTAGGTCAATGGAAGTGTGTTGAAAATGATGTTACGACCTTACCAAACGTGTGCGTTTCCTTCAGCAGCTTCTGTGACACTTATTGCACAATGCAGTAAGAGTAAAGCCTTTCTGCAAAGTAAAACCAGAAACCGAGGGTAACACAGACATGACGCCATTAAAAGACGACTCCCTAACATGTCCCGGTTCCTTGGTTAAAATAGCAATTTTCTCACGATTTACAAATAGTTGGAAACATTTGTGATATTGTAAGTGCTCAACTGAAAAATATATACAAGTCCTTCCCAAAAAATATTGTGATAAAGTTCATTATTTTCCATAATGTAATGTTAAAAATTTAACTTTCATATATTTTAGATTCATTGCACACCAACTGAAATATTTCAGGTCTTTTATTGTTTTAATACTGATGATTTTGGCATACAGCTCATGAAAACCCAAAATTCCTGTCTCAAAAAATTAGCATATCATGAAAAGGTTCTCTAAACGAGCTATTAACCTTATCATCTGAATCAACTAATTAACTCTAAACACCTGCAAAGTATTCTTGAAGCTTTTAAAAACTCCCAGCCTGGTTCATTACTCAAAACCGCAATCATGGGTAAGACTGCCGACCTGACTGCTGTCCAGAAGGCCATCATTGGCACCCTCAAGCGAGAGGGTAAGACACAGAAAGAAATTTCTGAACAAATAGGCTGTTCCCAGAGTGCTGTATCAAGGCACCTCAGTGGGAAGTCTGTGGGAAGGAAAAAGTGTGGCAAAAAACGCTGCACAACAAGAAGAGGTGACCGGGGGACCTGCGGAAGCAGTGGACTGAGTCTGGAGTAGAAACATCCAGAGCCACCGTGCACAGGCGTGTGCAGGAAATGGGCTACAGGTGCCACATTCCCCAGGTCAAGACACTTTGTGCTACAGAGAAGCAGCACTGGACTGTTGCTCAGGGGTCCAAAGTACTTTTTTCGGATGAAAGCAAATTTTGCATGTCATGTCAAGGAAATGCCAAAATGCCTGAAGTCCAGTGTCAAGTACCCACAGTCAGTGATGGTCTGGGGTGCCATGTCAGCTGCTGGTGTTGGTCCACTGTGTTTTATCAAGGGCAGGGTCAATGCAGCTAGCTATCAGGAGATTTTGGAGCACTTCATGCTTCCATCTGCTGAAAAGCTTTATGGAGATGAAGATTTGGTTTTTCAGCACGACCTGACACCTGCTCACAGTGCCAAAACCACTGGTAAATGGTTTACTGACCATGGTATTACTGTGCTCAATTGGCCTGCCAACTCTCCTGACCTGAACCCCATAGAGAATCTGTGGGATATTGTGAAGAGAAAGTTGAGAGACGCAAGACCCAACACTCTGGATGAGCTTAAGGCCGCTATCGAAGCATCCTGGGCCTCCATAACACCTCAGCAGTGCCACAGGCTGATCGCCTCCATGCCACGCCGCACTGAAGCAGTCATTTCTGCAAAAGGATTCCCGACCAAGTATTGAGTGCATAACTGAACATAATTATTTGAAGGTTGACTTTTTTTGTATTAAAAACATTTTTCTTTTATTGGTCGGATGAAATATGCTAATTTTGTGAGATTTTGGGTTTTTATGAGCTGTATGCCACAATCATCAGTATTAAAACGATAAAAAAACCTGAAATATTTCAGTTGGTGTGCAATGAATCTAAAATATATGAAAGTTTAATTTTTATCATTACATCATGGAAAATAATGTTCCTCCAGACTTGCTGACATCCCCAGCCTCAATATTTACATAAACCCCTCCTCCGAGAATATTAAATAATGGGGGCGAGGCCATTTTTTATTGCTGTGGAGAAGAGTTATAGGCTGGAGTGTTGTTGCCGCAAAACGCAATGAAGCAGTTTTAACTTTAAAAACATAAGCTGTTTACAGGCCACAACCTGTAAGTATGATTTATTTTTCGTCAATGTGTTTTCCTGTAATAGTTTGTATTGTTAATTGTACATTGTAGCAAGGAAGTAAACAAATGACAACGCTGTTTTGGCTTTAGTTTGTTAAATGCTCATTCATACTTAACGTTATCCGACAAACACCTAACGTTACAAACTTTTTTTAAATCTCAACAGCGAACTTGCTTGGAATTAGTGTAAATAATTCTTTGATTAGAACTTTTATAGTTTATCTACAGCAGGGCTATTCAAATCTTGCCCTGGAGGGCCAATGCGCTGCAGAGTTTAGCTCCAACCCTAAATCAAACAAACCTGAGCTTGCTAATCAATGAGTGTGTTTACATGCACACCAGTAAACTGATAACTCACAAATATCAGCTTATTTAAATAATCAGTTTTCCCCGTTTACATGCAAACCAGTAAACTGACAACGCAAGTAAACCGTGTTTACATCACTTTATTAATAAACCAGGTTATATCCTTTTAGTGACATCAAAAATAATAATGTTTTTCAAATATTACGTCAGTTGTGATGTTAAATAAAGCGTGCACCGTGTCATTGGGAGATTTATGGCTCATATTATCCCTCATGCAGTTACAGATGCAGCGGTTTCACTGAACCTCTTCTACTTCTGCAGCATGAGATGAGAACACATCTTTACAAATTTCTGGGTCTTAAAAGAGTCTGTGTTTGTGATCTATGCATAAATATATACTTATTTAATTCAAAACGCTAGCTCGCTCTATAGATTTAAATCTGCTTTAAGTTTGCGTTTTTTTTCACACATGCGCACTTTAATAAGCCGACAGAAAGCAGGTTAATGCGTTTATATGCAGCGCGAAATCAGGGTAAGAGCCAAAAAACTCCCTGTTCCGACCAGTTTATGCTTTCGCCTATTATGACCATACTCCGATAAAATAAAATGGGTTACTGCGTTTACATGACCATGTTCATTGTCGGCTTATTAGGCATAATCAGCTTAAGAACGTAAACGCACCCATTGTCTTCAGGACAACGTTGGAGCTAAACTCTGCAGCGCATTGGCCCTCCAGGGCAAGATTTGAATAGCCCTGCTATAGATAAACAATACATAAAAGCTCTAATCAAAGAATAATTATTGAATAGCTGAATAATTTCTAAATGATTTGAATAGGCCTGATCTACAGGCATGCGGAACATGGTTCTGTGTTTGATTTGGCTACTATAGTAAAGCCGATGTTTAGTGTTCGTTTTTGGGTTAATAAATCTTGTGACAGATATTTGGCTATAATCGTTCTAAAAATACAAAAGGTGCCATTCAGTAGTGATCACTATAGATCTGCAGTCTCTACAGACTACCGGTAAAGGTAAGGGGTTTTCGAAACACGTGCACTAGGCGGTTAGCGAATCACAACACACTGGGCCAGCTAACCAGTCTGAGCCCATTGCTTTTTTTGAGGGACTGGCTTCATAGAACCCGTAAACCATCAGACAGTTTTTACAAGGAGGGACAGAGCAGTGTAGTATAAAGGTAAAATATGAAAAATAATGGATTTTTTTTTTTAATAAATAAAGCGTTAACACGTCACAGTGCACCCCACAAACACAACCAAGCCCTCGAAAGAATGTGTTTCACTTCTACTCCAGGTGCATGGTTATTTAGCTTTTTTTGTGTTGGCAATAAAAATATACAATTCTTTGTCATGCAAATAAAGCATTCTAAATTTAAAAAGACTGAAAAAAGTCATTTGTGCACAGCCATTGCTAAAGAAAATACACCAAAAGCATAAGTGGTGATTTAATGAAGATCCGTCAAACATCTGTTGTTAGAGCTCAGTCTTAAAGGCCCACTGAAGTGCCTTGAAATGTGCAGCGTTATTCAATGTGTTGATGTAATTTCCACTGAAACAGGAAGACAAGGCGAGACATATCGAACTGCTCCTCTTTTTTTTAAATAGCCAATAGCGTTTAGTTTTAAAACCGTTCAGCCAGAGCCATTGAGGTCGGTAAAGCTGAAGTGTCCTCCTAATCTCCTCCATATCACTTTAAAATACATCATTCTGTGCAGATTTCAGATGGGTCCGATACGTTTTGAGGCAACTTGCACATATGATCCGTAACATATGTTATTTTGTCTCTGAACTGAAGCAGACTGTGCATGCTGTGGGCGGCGGCTCGTGTGACACTAAAGTGAATATTGATGAGAATATTGCTTGAGGATAAATTATATTTAATTTAAAA
Organism: Pseudorasbora parva; assembly: GCF_024679245.1. Lineage (NCBI taxonomy): Eukaryota > Metazoa > Chordata > Actinopteri > Cypriniformes > Gobionidae > Pseudorasbora > Pseudorasbora parva. Next base: position 11,621,543 of record NC_090182.1, on the reverse strand, counting down.
AAAAGCAACTGTTAGTTTTTCTCTGTTTAGATTAAAGGATGCAAAAACACTTTACACATTCAAATATATATATATATATATATATATATATATATATATACATACACACATCAGTATAAATCGTTGCGTTTGTATAAGAAAAATATCCATATTTAAAACTTGTTTAATTAAAGTTCTGGCTAATAGCCTTCTGTGGAAAAGTATTGAAAGTGCCTTCTCGGAGTTCAAGATGCATTCGTGATGTCTGCTGAGCGTAACTGGTGGCGTTAGCCTTTGAACTGCAGGCAAGGCGATCGCCGGAAACATTACTTTAAGTTTTTAATATGGATATTTTTCTTACACAAACGGATCAGGTCACTTCGAAATGCATTTATTAACCTCTAAGTTGCCATTATTTGACAGACAGATGCATTTTTATGGACTTCAAAAACTTTTTTTATATAACTCAACTTTTATTAGTTTGAAAGAAGAATGTCATATACACATAGGATTACTTGAGGGTGAGTAAATCATAGGCTAATTTTAATCTTTAGGTGAACTAGCCCTTTAAGTCAGTGTATTGTTGGAGTAACTGAATTTCTCCGGGATATGCCGGTTTTGGTTTTGGATATTGATATTGATATTGGTTTATTTTTCAAGGGAGAGTCAGGCATGTCAAAAAGTGAGTAACTTTAATGGGGTGGTTGCATGCAATTTCACTTTTTTAACTTTAGTTTGTGTGTAATGTTGCTGCCTGAGCTTAAACAGTATCTGAAAAGTTACAGCGCTGAAAGTTCAATGCAAACGGAGATATTGTCTTTTAAAGTTGCGGCAGTTTCTTGCCTACAAAAAGGCCGGTTTGGACTACAACGAGCTTCTTCCTGGGTTGGTGACATCACAAACCCTTGCTATTAACATAAAAACTGCCCCAGATGTGACTTCTGCCCGTAGTGGTAAGGGGTGTGGCGTTTATGGACAACCTGTGCTTGGCACTTCAGCCAATAAAAATACAGGATACTACATTTGGCCATCAAACCAATCTAAGACCATTGCCTTTTTTCAGAGGGATGGGCTTCACAGAAGCAGGAAGCAAATGAGCTGTTCTAAGGACAGTGGAGACAGCGGTGTGGAATAAAGGTCAAATATAAGAAAAATATGGTGTTTAAAAAAAAAAGAAGTATTAAGACATGTTATACAATGTGTGGATTAGTGCTTACTTGAGATACAAACTGTTTGGAACGATTCAGTCACTGCTTCAACCGGTTCACTACAATAAACCGGTTCAAAAGAACGATTCGTTCATGAACCGGACATCACTATTACATACATACAGACAACAACAATATATATATGTGTATGTATGTGTGTATATATATATATATATATATATATATATATATATATATATATATATATATATATATATATATATATATATATATATATATATATATATATATATATATATATACACACATATACATATATAGATACATACATACATACATACATATATGTAGCAGTCCTCCTCACCCTCTTGATATCGTCTAACGTGTGGATTTCTGGAGACAGGCCACCATGAACACACAAAAACTGCTGATTCATCAGTGCAGCCAGAGGCAGACAGTCAAACGCATCCATGCACGCATCGTACACCTGCTCCGAGTATTTGATTTTACCTGAAAGAAAGAGAGACAGAGATCACACACCTGCACAGCGCATCTGATTCCACCCGAGAGACAGCGAGTGAGAGATAAACAAAGATAGTGCTGGAGAGATACAGATTGAGGAGTATGAAGTAACGTCATTCTAGATCTCAGAAATGAAGTGAGCTTCTTCTGAAGGGTTTATTTTCTCTGTATGAATCTAATTTGTACATTAGGCTCCTGCATTCATTTACACTTTCAGAGGACACTAAAGGAGAGATGTGTGTGTGTGTGTGTGTGTGTGAGTGAGAGAGACAGAGAGACAGTCTGTGCTGTGTCAATCTCGCTGCTCAAAATCTACCAATCTGTTCAGCCATATCTCTGTAATATCTCTCCATCTCTCCCTCCATCCTTCTTCTATTCACACACAAATACTGTCTCACTAATAGCACTGGATCAATCGATATGTAAAGTTTCTGCTATGTTGTAGTGTAGTCGTATGAGAATAAAATGTGCTCAGTGTCGAGTTTCAATGCTGAGTGTGAACTTCTTGAGTGTGCATCACGATGAATGTTTAATTTTAGTTACACGCTGGAGGCAAATTACCCACAAAACCTTTGTTAAATTTCTTACAAAAAAAATAAAAACAAACTTATTTATATATAATATTAGTTTTTTTAAATAATTTATTAAAATGTTGTAATTTTGTATATTTAAAAATATATATAATAGTAATATACACTATATATTTTTATGATATATATATATACACATATAGTTGGAGCATATTGAATTTTTATTTTATTACATTTATTTAATATAAAAGAATCATAATAATAATAAAAATAATACATTTAAATTTTCCAAATAAGTTGAAGCATATTAAAATGTAATTTATATGTATTATCATTTATAAATATTTACTCACATAAAATTATTTTAAATACATTTATAAAATAAATAAAATATAATAAGAATAATAAAAAAACAACATATGTATATAAACTATATTCATATATATATATATATATATATATATATATATATATATATATATATATATATATATATATATATATATATATTATTTTTTTTATTTTATTTTTTATGTTTTAATATATCAAATTTCAGACTTACAGTAGAGAGGAAGATTATTATTGAATAATATTGAATAACCTGACTTTCAGTCCCAAACAGAATTCAAAACAAATAAATCACAGAATCTATATATTTCAAATTAACTATTTATTTTACAAAATGTAATAACAATAATAATAATAAAACCATTCATATTTATATTAAACAGAAACAAATTTTTAGATGTATTTTGTGTCCCCTTTTAAATAGCACAATAAACATTTATATAAGTTTGTGTGTGTGTGTGTGTGTGTGTGTGTGTGTGTGTGTGTGTGTGTGTGTGTGTGTGTGTGTGTGTGTGTGTGTGTGTGTGTGTGTGTGTGTGTGTGTGTGTGTGTGTGTGTGTGTGTGTGTGTGTGTGTGTGTGTGTGAGTGCGTGCGTGCGTGCGTGCGTGCGTGTTTGTGTGTTTGCGTGTGTGTGTGTGTGTGTGTGCGTATGTGCGTGTACATGTTCTGTCAGTCAGCAGATGGTAAAGGAGGGCACTCACTCCTCCTCACTCTCCTCATCAGGGAAATCACACTCACAGGCTCCCTGGGCCCAACATTAACAGGCAAATTAATTTTCTGCTAATCATACTCCCTCTTTCTCTCTCTGCATCTTTCTTTCTGTCTGACAAGAGACTGCTCCAGAAAAAGACCTCCATCAGAGGAGATGAGAGGTGAACTGGTGTGTTTATAGGAAATGTATAGTCTTAAACTTTAATGTAAGTGTAGAGACAATGTAACAGAAAAGACGAGGAAGAGTTTTCCTCATGTCAGTACTCACATTCTTGTTTGAAAGTGAAATATTCAGTCAAATGTCTACATTCATGGTTTCCCCGCAGTAGAAACAACGTCTTTGGGTAGAGGATTTTCAGAGACCAGAGGTAAAGGACACACTGAAGGAGAGAATATAGATAGAAATAAAGATGTTTTCACAAACCACATCAAGATATCTGGACAAAGATGGTGTGTACTACAAACTAGGGTGAAAAAGAACCCTAGGGCACACTTACCTCAATACTGAAGTACCCTCGGTCCACGTAGTCCCCTAGAAACAGGTACCTCGTTGTCGCAGGAGACCCACCAACCTCAAATAACTTCATCAAGTCAAAGAACTGCCCGTGGATATCACCACACACTGCAAAAACACAAAAAAGATCGGCATTAGCTGAAGGAAACACTAGTGCTTGCTTCAAGAAGAAGTGCAATAGTGAAAATTATTTTGATTTGAATAGTTGTTGAAATAAATATAGAAAGAGCCCATCACAATTCAGCTCACAAATATTACAGTGACATCGTTTTATACAGTTAGTTATCAATCTAAATAAAAGACATGATACTAAAACATCCCCATCAAGGGATGTTTCACCCCCAAAAATTTCACCCCATAATTTACTCGTCTACACGTCGTTCTAAACCTGTAAGACTTGAAAGCTTTCTGTCCCTCCATAGACAGCTATACAACTAAATAATAACTAATAAAGGCCTTCTGTTTGTGTTAGAAAAATATCCATATTTAAAACGTTATAAAGTAAAGTTCCGGCCAATCGCATTCCGTGGAAAAAGTGTTGAAATTGCTTCTCGCCAGTGTTGCCAACTCTCGCGAAACAAACAAGCCCAATATGAATATATTTATGATCAATTATTTTGTATCAGTAAATGGGCCTGCAACATATTAAACTGAAACCTCTCGGAGTTTGAAAAGCAAAAACAGATGTGATTTTACAAAAATCAGCAAATTGCAATAAAGGACCGGTAATATCCTCCGATCAGCTGTGAACAGAATAGGTTTGGAGATGGAAAAGGAGAAAAAGTGACATGAAGGCCAATTATAGAAACCCAGAGTCGGAAATGGTGCACAGTGAGTAGTGAACACACACACACTGCAAACAGTGAAAAAGACAAGCCCTGCATCTCAATGTGCATCTGCACTAAATAGTATTGAAAATATCGCATTTAGGATGGATAGTATGCACATTGGGACGCAGGCAAGCACTAAGGGCTGCAATATAGCCACATATTTATGATAAAATACATTCAAACCATATACTGTCATTATTAGTATACCTGTTTTTTTTTAGTATATCCTGTGATGATAAATACATTATAAAAATCTTTTTTAAATTAAATGAGGTGCCTCTCCTTTCTGTTTCTCTCCATCTCTGTACATCTCTGCTGGTGACATTGTTTGTGAAAATGTATACGCCTATTTATGTCTACTAACTTTCACTACATTTATTATAATGTCACATGCCTGCACGTTGAACGTGATTTCTCTTCAATGCTGACGAATTACGCTACAGCACTTGTATCATTGCACTGATTGGCTATTAGCTGTGAAAAGAGTCTCAGTCAATGTATTGGACCAACCAGCGACCAACTGTAAAGAAACAAAGTTGCTTGTCATGTTTTCCTAACAAGCAACCATATTTTTTTTTAAATAAGCCAAAAAAACACAACCCGCGAGGCCACGACACATGATTTTTTTCAAATGACTTGCCAAAAAAAGAAGCCCAAAGTTGCGAATTATATGCTGACTTGCAACTATGCCTCTCACTGTTCAAAATGCTTACTCTATGTCTGACGAGCGTCACTGGTAGCGTAAGCTTTTTGAACGGCAGAGGCACTTTCAACACTTTTTCCTATATTTCTATAGGGTACAGGTCAGGGACTGGGACGGCCATGGCAGAAGCTTCCTTTTGTGTTCAGTTACACATTTTTGTGTTGATTTTGATGTTTATTTTGGATAATTGTCCTGATGGAAGATCCGACCAGAGCTCATTATAACATTTATAGCAGAAGCGGTCAGGTTTTGATTTTTTTTATCTTTTGGTATTTGTTAGAATCCATGAGACCATGTATCTGAACAAGAAGTCTAGGACCTCCAGCATAAAAATAGGCCCACAACATTAAAGATCCAGCAGTATATTTCACTGGACATGAGGTACTTTTATCCCAGTTTGCACCAATCCCATCTGGCGAGTTTGCTGCCAAAAATCTCTTTTTATAGTTTCCTCTGACCACAGAACCAGGTCCCTTTCGAAGTTCCAGTCGTGTCTGACAAATGAATATGCTGGAGTTTGTTTCTGGATGAGCAAGAAGGATTTTTCTTGAATCCCTCCCAAACAACATGTGGTTTTATTTCATTTATTTAGTTTTATTTAGTTTTACTCAAACTCTCCTATTTGCCTTGCTTTAGGACGATATAGACACATGTCCTGTGGCATATTCAGTGGTTTTACTCATAGTGATAAATGATTAAGGGAATTTGGCCTTTTTGTTTCCTCATATTTATACTCCTGTGAAACAAGGCGTCATAGCTAGACAATTTCACGTTCCTAGTTTTAATATTAATGGGAATATACTTCAGAGATGTTTTTGCAAATATTTTGAATCATAAATCAAAAGGATAAACGATGCAGATTTATTTTTACAGCCATCTTCGATCATATTTACCAGGTGTGCCAATAATTCTGACCAGGGGCCTCATTTATAAAACTTTGCGTAGATTTCATCCTCAAAGTGTACGTACAAAAGCTAGATTTTGCGTACACACAAAAAAAATCAGATTTATAAAACCATGCGTATGCCAGAACCTGTGCAAAACTCCCTTTATAAATCACAGCCAGCAGCAGATTGTGCGTATGTGCTTCTCCACCCTGACTCCTCCCCGAAATCCCCATATATGGAGCTTACAACACCTAGTTTTACTATGCATGACCTCATCTGCATATCATTTGCATGCATATTCCCATCCACGTGACACCATGTTTAACACTGTCAAAGGTAAAATACTTTTTTTATGCTGTAGAATAAATATATCAAAATAACCATAAAAACAGAAATAAATAAAGTGTTATTTTAGGCTAATTAAAAATATTTTGTTAATTTCGTTAATTTTAAACACTTCAAATCAAATAAAATTCATGCAGTTTTGCTGATAATGTCCCTAGATGAAAACTCATTCTCTCCTTATTCTGCCATTGGCATAGTTTTCCAGTAGCCTGACGTGGTCATACTCAATTCTAGTCAGAATATGAGTCTGAAACTGCTCCATTAAGCTGTAATTATGGGGCGTGTTTCAACCGAACCAGGAAAGACATCATTTGGACAGACCTACAACCAATCAGAGCAACGAAGCGACGCATTGACAAATGTCAACAGAGCTCAACTGCACTGTGTGGCCAAGTCCGCGTTTTTTCCCCTGCAGGTTGTTTTCTATGTCCGCGGGTTGAAGCGACTATTATGTGATATACAGACCCATGAGTGCGAATTTTAACAGGCAACCTTGCCAAAATAACACACATTTTACCCCCCAAACGCCATTTTCCCCCTGGAGAACCCCCCGAGAATCTATTGTTTAGGGCTAGTAGTTGGCGGATTTTGTTGTAAAAACTTGGCAACCCTATCTGCACGTGCGCTGGTATCCGGCTGGAATACACGATCTTTGCCGGTGTTGTAAAAAAATACAATAATTAAACGATACACAGAGTACTTGCCCAACATGATCATCATTTCTGAGAGAAATTGTGAAGGTGAATGCAGACACAAACAAGCTCTCCGTTTAGGATTCGAAAAAATATAATCCAAGCCCCTTTGATGACGTGCATGATTACGCTACTGTTGATCATCTGTCCGTCATCGTCTAAAGCCCGCCCTGATGATTTCATTGGTCTGAACAGTTTCTGTTCGGGGATAATTACTCCTCTATGGAGCAAGGCCAGACCGAAATGCCCAACCTAAAAATGTTGTGGGCAGGGCTAGGTTCGGCTGGCATCCAGGCTAGTTTTCCAGCAGTGCCAGCGTATCCATCATACAACATGCACGTAAGTGTTGCTGCAGTAGGCTATTTATGTTTTCAGCGATCAGATTTAATCATTTACACCTTATTACATTAATCACATTATGATAGGCCTACATCCATTTAAGAATGGAAGTGAAAGAAATGAAATTTACGTACTTTCAGCATTTAGTTCCTTTTATGTCTTTAAACTAAACATGCATGTATGTATCTTTAGGACCCATAATGGTGATTTGATGTTATTTGTAATTTTTGTTGTAATCGAGACCTATGAGCAGCTTGTAAATATTGTAAATATTGAAATATGTCAAAGTAAATTTTGCCATTTTGCACAGGGTTAATTCCCTTTATGAATTATGTAGTCCTAACTCACCATCAGTGTCGCCGAACTGCTTTGTCTTCAAAATGTCCGTACGCATCGGTCAGAGTTTGTGTGTAGGTGCGCATATTTTCACGTCAAGTTTTTCTTTATAAATCCCACCTTTTGTGCAGGAACTGGCGTACGCATGTTTTCAGCCCCGTTTTGTGCGTACGCAAGCTTTATAAATGAGGCCCCAGGGCTGTAATTCCCCAATTTTAACGTCCTATTATATTAAACCATTTAGATTTGATAATATTGCTAATTTAGCAATATTATCAAATCTAAATGGTTCCTGCATTAAATACATTTGCAAAATATGGTTATTTTGTGTCTGACTATGGTAGCAGAAGTCAATAGTTACAGCTGACAATCTGTTTGAAACCACTGAAACCAAACATCTTGTATATTAAGACGGAAAGGAAAAAGCTGTGTACATGCTCATAGAAGGATCACCATCCTAACTAAAACGTGTGTGTATCTGTGATAAAGACACAGATAGAGAAAGATAACAGAAGATATGGTGAGTGTTGTTTTATATCTAATGAAGAGAGCTATCTAATTGGAGCTATTCTCAAAGGAGTGTGTGTTCCCAATGGGAGGTCAAAGGGTTAAAGGCCACAAGGTCTGGAATGACTGAAAGCACACAAAGCTAACTATCTCTTTCTATCTGTAATGGGTTCCAGGGAATTAAATCAGTTATCCAGCGAGCCATTAATTTTTAATGACTCCTGTGAGTGAAATTCACTAGGCCACCAGCTGATGAGGGTTCAGAAATGCATGCTGGGAAAGAGGGAGAGGTTCGGTCTCAGGTGTGAGGCCAACGCGAGCCGGGAAAGGTCCCCGCGGTTAGCTTCTCTGCCTGCTAAATGACGGCTTCTTCATAGCTGAGAAGCAACGTCTTTGTCCTGTGTCAGACCTGCTGAACCTCACTTTGACTCATGGGAAATTAAAGTCTCTAGGTGCATTATCTGACCTCTCCTAAAAATATCATTTATTCTCCAATGTTGTCTCAGGCTGTATTTTTTTCAAAGGCGAGAGATGTATCTGTAATTGTGTTTCACCACAGAGAATTATATAAATATATGATTGTGCATGTGCATATCTTAAACGTACCGTTGTTAGTCTCTAGAGATGTATTTTGCACATATTACATATTCATATTACAGTAGGCTTATAGACCCTTTTACAGCCCACGTGATCAAAGAGTTGCGCGCACATTTTGGCAACGGAAGTGTTGTTCCCAAGTGGTTCTACCGCGTTAGCAACTCCGAAAGTTTATCAAAACGGTTTCCCAGCATCAAAATGTCTGGCTGTTGCGTTTTCAGTTTCACGAATCGCTATTCCACCAAAGGGCTTAAGTTTAATAGGATTCCGACAGGATCACGGCCGTTTCAGAAGAACCGGCGGTACCTGTGGCTGCAGGCGATTAAACGCATTGATTGGAACGAGGACATAAAAATGCTCGCATAAAAAAATTACATTTGTAAAACATATACTGCACTTGAAACGTAATGCTTTATAATAAACCTCTCAACATTGGCTGCCACTGGTGTGTATAATGTACCCCCCACCCCAGATTAATAATCACAGTACCTATCAATTTCATTTGTAATGATTTTATTAATTGTTTAATTGCAAAATAACCATCTGAGAAATGTATGCAAGCAAAATAGTTGCTATAAAGTACTATAGCATTACAAAATTAAACAGAAGTGTGTCGACACATATGAATCAATAACAACATAAAATGTAAGGAAAAGGATAAATGTATGTCTGTGTGAAGAATAAGAATAAATGTAGAAAATTGTATTCTGTACATGCCCACAGACAACGTATTCATAAGCATCCAGTGATTTATATGCTTGTCTCGGGTGTACACGCTCGGTTTCTCGACTAAATACGTATATATCTGACCACTAAGTTATATCTGGCCATCTGCTAACGTCTTCAATCCACTCCACTATAGTACACAGATCTGGTAGCCGAATACCATTTGATAAAGTCAACTTTTTAAAATAACTTTCTCGGTTTGTGTTGCTTAATCCGCTCACGTAGCTTGACATGCTGCTGATTCTCGCCACAGTTTGTTGCCAAAATGTGCGCGCATACGTTGCTACATCATTATTGTATACAAACAGTAAAAGGGTCTATATGCTGGGTTGTTTTAACCCAAATTTGAGTCAAATATGGACAAACCCAACCGTTGGGTTACATTTTTCAATTTTTAACTCAACAGTGGGATTTGTCCATATCTGACCCAAATTTTGGTTAAAACAACCCAGTATTTTTTAGAGTGTATCTTTTAATCCTCTGACGCGTGAATCTCAAAGGACAAAATATCTTAAAGTTTTAAGTTACACATCTGTCCACTGCGATAGAACACAAAAGTTATTATTCAGCAATGCATCGGCTATCAAAAATCCAAGGACATGCACAAATGTTTGGTGTCTCTTATGAAGCCTCTTCTGCTCCCCCAGGCTGCATTTATTTGATCATAAATACAGTACAAACTGTTTTCTATTTTAATATTTTTCAAATGTAATTTATCCTTCTGATGCAAAGCTGAATTTTCATCATCATAACCCCCCAGTCTTCAGTGTCACATGATCCTTCAGAAATCTTTCTAAAATGCTGATTTGCTGCTCAAGAAACATTTCTTATGATTATCAATCAACCTTCAATGACCATATATGTTGTTAATATAATAACAATATGTTTTGATCCACAGATCATGCCCTCTTTTCTTGTTAGAGATCACTAACCTGTGACAGGGGCCTCTATGTCCAGCATGGTCTTCTCTTGGCGCAGGATGGCGGCCCCCTCGTTGATGACACGCAGGGCGACGGGCTCCTCCACGCGGCCCTCTTTAGTGAGGTGAGCCTTCAGCAGGTCCACACGCGGTTTACCCTCACAGTCGAACACCTCTCGCATGCTTAACCTGTGGCTCAGCGGAAACGGCACCGCTGCCGAGAGAGAAAGAGAAGAACCTAGTAAATGATGTAGAAAACCAAGAGGGAACAAGATTACAAAAAACATCCATTGTAAAGTGACACATTCAGAATGCTGAACAAACTTCTGAATTCAGCTAGCATTCAGGCCAGAACGCACAAGACATACTTAATGACACCCTTTTAGAGGGCTTTCAGACGACTTTGACTTTTGACCAGGCGTACAATTTTTGCCTTGTGGATGAAAGAACAATGACTAGAAAGTCAACATACGGTAATTCAATTTTGGCATATTGCAATATTTACTATAAATGATTTATCCATGCATATCCTCAAGAACCAATGAGGTTCATTCTTGTGTTACGCAGCATGTTTGAGCTTCATCAAGAACTAATGAGGTTTTTTCTTGTGTGTCAAACAGGTTCTGTTGAGCTTTTGTTTGTGTCCACTGATCAATGTTTATATATATTAATAAAAAAAAACTAAATTAAATCTGTTCATCAAATTATGTTGAAAAGGAAATGAGAGAAAAAGTCTGTAAAAAGGTGAAATGAGTAAAATGAGTAAAAAATGAGCAAAAATGTGGCAAAGTGTTACCGGGCAACAGCAGCCAGAGGTTGGCATGCCACCAGTGAAGCGCATCACACACACACACACACACACACACACACGCACTCACACACACACACACACACACTGAGTCATAGCAGCCCACATGCTAACCCATTTCTACATCCAAAAAATGTGTTTTCAAAAACTTATTTTTCAGCCTGTACTCAAGAGTTCGAGCCGTGCAGACATGCTGCATCCAAAACAGTAACTGTGAAGATGAATTCAGTCAGATAGCATTTAAATATTTCAAAACACATTCAGCATCATTTCATATACAAAGCAAAGTTTCATTGCTCAGAGTTTACTTTTTTTGTTAAATTGAAGTCAATTCTGACTCAGATGTTTTTTCTAATATTCATTGGGAGAAATAAAAATAGACACAAATGAAACAAAGGTTGACAGAGAAAGTATAGGGCTATAAAAATGAAATTGGATCGTAAAGTTCAGATCATTTGTTCTTAGGGTGTTCACACTTGGCAGGTTTTGTTTGATTAAAATGAACGCTGGTGTGATTGCTCTGTTAGTGCGGTTAATTTGATCAAAGGCCCCTGATATACTCACAGAAAAGTTTTTTCATTCTTCATTTAGGGGTAAAACGAAGTTCAAAATACGTGACCAGGATATTTTATATATATATAGGACAAATACTGTTAGGGAACATCTGTAAATGTAAATGTGTGCTGCACGCTTTCCTCTCAATAACAAAATAACACAACAAAATTGAGAAAACGGCTAGCATTTTTTAATAAAGCATTAGAAACGCATCTGATCATAACAACTTGGATATAGATGCATAAACGCTGCAATTCGGCACTCTATTAAAGTCGCGTCACGTTTATTTATTTAGCACTTTATACAATAGATTGCTTAAAATCAAGCAGCTTTACCTTATGAAACATGGTAAAAGTGTCAGTCTCATTTCAATAGAAGTACAACTTCATTTTGTACTATAATGCAGCTCTGATCTGATCTCAACAGAAATTAACCAGAAAAGTTTTCCAATGCGAAAGAAGGCGTAGAATCTACACACACCTACCTATTACGTTGTAACACTTTTTCAAAGAAAGAACAAGATGATTTCAAAATAAAACTGGATTTATTAAATAACTCGAATAATAATGCAAACAATGATCCAACAATACGAAATGGCGTGTTACGCACAACCAATACTGGGCAATGAGTGATATAACCAGGGGAACGTAAATAGACAGAGATGATGAACTTAACAATAAGCAGCTGTAATGATTATTCAGTGTCCATAGAAACAAATTTGGCAGGAAACTAAGACAAAAGAGAACGTAACTGAAAATAACATACTGATGTCCATGAAAATAAAAACTGAACAGAGCCATGACTTTACGCCCCCTCTCGGAAGGCGCAATCTCGTGCTGTAACAGTTGAGATGAGGGAAGGAGGGTGAGGGGTTTGGAGGTGGACGAGGAGCCGACGAAGGGCTGATGAAACAAGCAGGCGAAGAGCTGATGAAAGCAGGCAGAACAGACCATGGAGGCGATGATGAAGGAAGAAGCCATAGGGATGATGAGAGGTGTGGCCGGGTGGTACTGACCCAGAGCACAGCCTAGATGAAATCCCACGGCGGAGTCGATGGAGGGTAGCCTAGAAATCTAGACGCTCCCTAGCGGCAGCAAATCTAATTTGCCGCGAGTGTCGTCTAGCAACTCTCAATTCACTTCTGAGCTGTAAACGGCAAACACTGGTCGCGCCAATCACATCGTGTATAGAGTCGGTGGGCGGGGCTTAATCTAATGAAGGCCGAGTTGTACGTGCGTGCTTCTAGTAAACACAGAAGCTGGCGAACAGCTGTCTTTCGATTCAGCTTTGACCAAGACTCTGGAAGACTTGGAGTTAAGCTTAGTGTTGGGCGATATGCCTAATTTTCCAATCGTCTTATCGTCAGCCTGTGAGATCGCCGATATGCGATCTTATCGCGTCGGGGCGGAGCATTCAGTGGCACTGGCATAACTTTGTTTTAAAAAGTGGGTGGGACAGTCTCACGAAAATGCGTATAGTACGAGTGTGCAATCTCGTGGAATGTATACGTCAAAATGAGCTTTGGCTTACAAATGGTAGGCTACGCAGTTTTTTGTGTGCATATGATACACACTTTATGGCGTATTATAAGGGGATGCATCTAAACACAATATAGCGTTAGTGTCCAGATTTTTCACGTGAATAAAGGCATAGATTTGCACACTTTAAATCCTCGTATTTTTTCTCATTAAAACCGAATATCATCAGTGATTGTACATGAAGAGCAGGGACAGTTTTTGTGCATTTTGTTTCGTGATTTTACCGGAACGAATACAAAAGTTAGATTAAAGTGCTCTGCACATGCACGAGCCACGAGAGAAATCTGCAGCACTGAAAACAGCGGCAACGAGCGCCAGATCGCCTCTTATTTAACAAACGAAATTATGCTCTTCTAGTTAACCATGTGTTGTGTTTGTATTAGTTAGGTTCATCCGTGAAGCAATCCGTGTGCAACTGGTCGGCTGTTGCATACCACAAACACACCTTATTTATTAATTATTTTTTATTTAAAATCCAAAAGTTTTTACTGAACATGGCTCGTCACTAGCCTACAGCATTTTATTCAATTAATTTATTCATATTTAGATTTAGCTCACACAAGTGGCAAAACATTTAAACATAGGTTATAGCCTAAATCACAAACATTTTAAATTAGAAACTTACAATAGGCTATTCAAAAACAGCCGACTCTCGTCTTTTCTTTCGTTTTTAAACCTTTTAAAGGAAATCCTGCAGTCTCGTTTCCTTGCTTAACTTGAGAAAAAAAGCCATGTGTTGACTTTGAAACAAGAGTAGGCCTATATTTTAAATTATACAATTTAAATAATAGCCTCCGTCAATAGCCTACCTGTTTATTTTAATGCGAACAATGTTCTGTCGTTTTAATGCAGCAACGCAGCGCAGCAAAAAATAGCCTCGGTACGAAAACGATCCGTGCACTGCTGCAGACGCACCGCTCCTGGAACGGACTGACGGACAGCATCCGCGTGCAGTATGAAAGCTGTCATCCGTTAACATGGGTACGGAAAAAAAGCAGACGGGGTATGTGTGAAACGGGCTCCATCGGAACGCGTGTTCAGTGCAGCGGGCAACATACTCCCCACCGCAACCTTCTCAAACCAGCTGGTTTTCTTTATACAAAACATTTTTGGGAATAGATACCTGAATTGCATAACAATAATTGTTGTCTTAATTGTTTCTGGCCTTGTGTTTGTTTTAGCAATAAGTTCATTCGAGTAGCCTATACATTTGAGGTGATTTAATTGTTTTGCCGTTTTATTTGAGTTCTTTCATTGTGTTTTTTATTTATTAAAGCCTATTTCGTTATTTATTATTTTTAGGCTACCGTCAACCTGGTGTCACAGCCTGTCTATTTTAATAAACTATTTATTTCTGTAGCCCATACAGCGGGCAAGGGCTGCACATTATTAGAAAATACATTGTCTGCTGACATTTAAGCATTTCACTGCACTTTAACAAGAAATCTTAGCTTAACGGCCAGTGCAATATTTTTTGTTCATTGTTGTTCCGTCGTTAAGTCGTTTGAAATAAAGCTGCTTTTACTTTTTGACTGATTGCTCTGTTCAAATGTATAGGCTATAGCCTATAATTATAATATAGCAATTTGTTATTGTATTATTATAAGTATAAAATAAATGTACATTTATGAAAAAAAAATGCTTTAGCCTGATGATGATGATGCCGTTTTCGCCGTGGCTTATGTGAATTTGTGAATATAGGGCTAGGTTGATCACCTTGCAATTAAATTCTGAAACTATGTAGTTTTTTCGTCTTTAAAAAAACTTTTTTTTTCACTGAAGAGTAACTCATTTTTACATTTTAAAAGCGTGTGGTGTTGCACTCGCAGTATATGCGGCACGTAGCCTGTGAGTGCAACACCACACGCTTTGATGTTGATGTGAATAGTAAGGCTAAGCAGAATAAGTACAATTAATGTAATGATGATGATAATAATAATAATAACTATGATCATAATATTTTCATTTAATAATAATTTTTATTTATTTATTATATTCATGGGGAACGAGCCAAATATCGCCTTGAAATCGCCAACAGCTTCAGCTTTCGGCGATCTCTCTGCCTATCGTCGATACACGATACTATCGTCTATCGGCACAACCCTAGTTAAGCTTTTCTCTGAAAAAAGAACGGGGCTGAAGTCATTCTTAAAAAAGGAAGATGTGTTCTGACTTTTGCCGACCGGATACATCGAAAGTTTAATCTGTCAACGAGCTCTGCTTCACCTTCATTGCTCTGGTTGGTGGTAGCGCTATCCTATCGCGTGAACGCCGTGCAGAAGGAGTTTGAAAGACAACCGTTTATCCCGCCCCTCGGATTGAGCCCTGTCAATGGTGAGTCTCCAGACCAAACATCTTGATGTGGGTCTGGCTTGTCAGGCTAGATGGAGGGAGGAGCCCGGATGGAAACTTGGTAGGCAACATCCAGGGGACAACAGACAGAAAGGGAGCCGTAGTTAGGGTAGCCCCAGGTGCAGATGGAGAGCCGATGGGCCAAGCAACACCGCTGGCACTGGAGACCAATGCAGAGCTGGAGTGATGAGCATCCGAAGAGAAACCTGAGTGCCAGAGGTCTAAGCTGGAATGATAGAGGATCAATGTGGAGCTGGAGGGAGCGTGGAGCCCGCTGGAGCCAAAGGTGTGCGGATGGCTTGTACCTCTGTGGAGCAGGCAAGCCGGCGGGACGAGGGAGCCTAGTGGAGCCGCAAGACCAAGGATCTCCGGTGGAGCAGAGGGTGGGAGGAGACAATGCGGAGCTGAAAAGTTGATGGGCCAAGGTGGAGTGAAGGGATCAGTGTCCGTAGACGGAGCCGCAGAATCATCTTGTTGCATGGCCTGAGGCTTAACCACATTAAAAGGCATCAAGGGAGAAGACAAAGAATTGCAGGAACTCCGCTTAGGCAGGGCTGAAGGATTAGCTAAACCCTGCACTGGAAGTGGGAGAGAAAGGCTGGGCGGGATCAATGGTAACAATTCAATGTTTCTACCGATGGATGACACAATCTCTATGCTGGATAGTACCAGCGGTGATGAAGGCATAGTTTCAATATAAGGCAAAGACACAGTCTTAGTGCTGGACAGGACCAGCAATAATGACGGTATGAGATATTCAGGATGAGGCAGCAGCACTTCAGAGTCCCTGTCGATAAGCCAGTCATTACCGGTTTCAATCTCCACCAATATTCCCTCTTAGACGGCTGTGGTCGGCCCATACCCCTGGTCAGACTCACGTTGGGGCTTCAGGTCCGGGGTGTTAGTTAGCGCTGTTGTCAAAGGCTCAGTATTCTCTGGGCTCGTCGTCTACATGGTGAAGGGTGATAATGGGTTGTGCTCTGGGGTTGGCTGTGGTCTGGATCGGGGGTAGACGTTCTCCAGGTCTACTGGAAGGTAGCAGTTAGCCCCGATCCAGAAGAGAGACTTTAAAGTCTCATCACTGAGGGCTGACTTTAAAGTGAGCAAACTGAAATGAAGGGCTGGCAAAGTGGATCGTAAAAAAAGTAATGTCCATAAAAGTAAACTTACTGAAAAGAACCGTGACGTACATAATCACCACAAACCAATGGTAGTACAAAGATGTTTACCAGCTGGAAAGCTTGCTTTAGCAAGCTGTTTCGAGCTCCAAACAAAGTTTGTTTGTTCTTCTTATAGTTTATAAAGTTTTAAATGTGTATATTTGTTTTACAAAAACCCATGGCTTTGCTTCAGAAGGCATTTATTAACCCACTAGAGTCATATGGATTAATTTTATGATGGATGTATGTGCTTCAAAAACTCTATTCAATGCCATTACAAAGCTGGGAAGAGCCAGGAAATTGTTTAATATAACTCACTGAAAGAAGTTATATACACGATGGATGGCTTGAGGGTGAGTAAATTATGGGATAATTTTCCTTTTTGGGTGAAGTAATTTCTCTTTATATAGAACTTTTTGGCATAAAGTGTTCTTTAAAATTGAGTCAAGAAGAACCCTAAGGGTTCTATGTAGAACCCCACTGAACCTTTATCTGCCATAAAAATCTTTCTCTGAGTTGGCATCCGAGTATGGTTCTGGTCAAATATATAGAGCATAGTTTAAGACACTGTTGAGATCTCTTCTAAAACACTCAAGTGTGCAAGATAACTAGGCAAAAACATCTGAAGCAGGAGATTCTTCATTTATTCTTCATTTAATCCCAATCCAGTTGAGGAAAAAACAGTTGAGCTATCAAAGAGATGTCACCTGTGATATTCCTTTCCTGCTGATAAGAGCATGATGACATCCACAGTGTGTTTGGACAAGCTTCAGAACGAGTCCTGAGAATCTGATCTGCTCTGTATATGATTTGCTATTGTATGTGTGTACAGTATGAGTGTGTGCGTGTCTTTATTTAGCTGTATGGGAGTATTATTGAAGTGCAGTATGCAGCAGAGATCTCTTACATAACACTGTTTCCTCAGGCAAGTGCACTGCTCTCTCTCACACAGACACACACACACACACACACACACACACACTGCCGACTCCACAAGCATTCACATGCACGTGATAAACGCACACAAACGCTCTTGAGAAGAGAAAAGAAATATGCACAACTCATACAAAATGCTCATAAATAAGCCAGACATGTGAATACAATTATTTTGTTGCATGCATTTTCCAAATATGTTTCAAAAAGACTCATAGGGAATCAGATGAAATGCAAAGCAAATAAAGATTTAAGGCTGCTGCTTCTCATATTGTTCTACTGAGAAAGAGACCGCAGTATTCTCGTGTGTGTCCTCTAGGGAGCTCAAAAACGTCTCAAACTGTGCTCAGATATACCAAGATACCAGAGATTTAATATGAGCTCTCATATATTTCTAATCAAATTATTCCAGGATAAAATGTTCTACCCTCATTATTTTTAGCTCTGTAATACTCAATGTCAACAGTTGTCTCATTTGTGTCTATTTTGATTTCTCCTAAGGAATTAAGGGAGAAACATCTTAGGTAAATCTGCTCTTAAAACGGTCATAATTGAAAATGTGCAAACTCTGAGCAATAACATTTTCCTCTGGGTATCTAAAACACTTAGAGCAACACAAACACATTTTTAGAGTATAGATATTTGCATATATTCCTTCTGAATAAGCACATACTGTACCCTGTCCTCTTTCTGAACATGAGCGTAATTACTGTTGTCATGGACACAGTCATACAGCGATGGGCGTCACACGCCCTCTCATGCTAATAAACACACATGTGGCGCATCTTTTCACATGTATTTCAATGTAAATAAACATATTGGATTATGAACCACAAGTATGAAATGAAACTCCATGAATCATTGATCAAAGAACGGAATAAACCCGTGTGAAACAATGTGAGCTAAATATAAACATGACGGTTGCAGAGACGAAGCACAGGCCTAAACAATAAACACAATAATAACACATAAATAAAATAAGCTGATAAATGGTTAAATGGTAAATTATTTAAATTTAAACTAAAATCAAAAGACAAAAATGTTAAATAATACATACATTTATCCTGCTTCTGTCACATTTTTGCAGTAACCAATCACAGACTGGCTTATCCACCCATTTGAAAATGGTCCTGCATTAAAGTACAAATATCTCATGTAGTCCCTTAATTAATGAGAAGTTAAAAAGCGTATAAAAGCACACACTCACACATTTTATATATATATATATATATATATATATATATATATATATATATATATATATATATATATATATATATATATATAAACAAATAGGCAAAATGCTGTTTAAAATATGACACGCAAGACATGGTATTGCTGTGTCAACAGTTGTGTTGGCCTTTGACCTCTGGTATGGAAAGTTAATATCAGCATTTCATGAATACTCGCTGTGCCTTTATTTTATTTCCTCTGTCAAACTTCATTCTTGCCCTTTCACAGCCTGTAAGCTCTCTGCATGTGTGTGTGTGTGATGGAGCAGGTCAGGGCAGGACAAGCAGTGGCAGTGTGAGGTCAGGATAAATGACCCACGTGTGAGAGCATGCGTGTGTGTGACACCCTCCAGCTGCTGAGACAGATGCTGAGACTCCTTTTGAATCTACTAGAGACTCAAGAAAACACACACCAGACCAAACACACAAACGCTCTGATCTGTCACTCACACTCAAATGCACACACACACACACACACACACACACACACACACACACACACACACACACACACACACACACACACACACACACACACACACACACACACACACACACACACACACACACACACACAAATACACTCACAAATGCATTTGCAAACAAACAAAAAACGTTTCTGCTCACCTCTCTTTTCTGACAGGTATTTCTGACTTCTGCCAAGTTTGGTTACCATAGCTTTCCCCTAGTCTGTCATTTACTCACTCTCATGTCATGTCAAACCTGTATGACTTACTTTCTTCCACTAAATAAAAAAGCATACAGTGACCATCAGATATAAAAAGCTTTAAAAAAAAAAAAGACAAAGAATGCACCATGTGGTTCCATTTGAGCTATTATTGTCTAAAGCTGTGTAACTTTTTAAACGATTTTCAGCCCCCTTTGTGTTGTTATAATGTTGGTTGTATATGTAAATGAAAATGAATGTATCTTGTTCATTTTAGCAAAAGATTTTTACAGCTCTGCAATGCACTGGACCCTTCACTGGAAACCAAAAGTAACTCATTCCCGAGTCGCGTTAAACATGTACTCTTTGAATTCTTGCACCTGGTAGCAATTACAAGTTGACACCATTATGACTAAAAGTTTGCTATGATTACAAAGTATTTCCTACTAAATCAAGGCGGTGTTTGACTCAGTGATCAAATATATCCATAGCAGACTGGTAGGAGTGCCCTTGGACGGCAACATGCCCAGTGCATTATGGGTGTTAACGTTTTCCAACCTATTTGGCCTAGTTTGGCTTATCTACTTTTATTGAAACCCCATTTTGCTCACAGTGAATGTACCCCTGTAATGTAAAATAGAGGGTATGCATCATCGTCACTTTCCCGCCAGAACACAGCCAGGACTGAGTGGCAGAAGAGCTGCTCCATGAATGGATTTAATAGAGGAAAATTTAAGTTAAAAAAAAATCTCGATATAGTGTTACTTACAACTTACCAAAGATCCAGTTATAGGATATTGACATGCAGCCAGGAATCATGTTTTCTTGACATTTCTGTCAGAAAACCTATCGTCAAAGATTATTGAAAATTAGCATAAAGTTTGGATTGGAGTTATGGTTCTGTTCTGGGAAAGAACTCCCTGCATATCCATGCAGCCTAGCATTGATAAGAGCGGGGAGAGCAGCAGTAACCTAGCCCGACAAACCAGACCCACATCAAGATGTTTGGTCTGCAAACTCACCATTGACAGCTCAATCCGAGGGGCGGGATAAACGGTTGTCTTTCAAACTCCCTCTGCACGCGATAGGATAGCGCTACAACCAACCAGAGCAACGTGAAGCGGAGCTAGTTGATATATTAAACATTCGCTGTATCCGGTCGGCAAAACTCCGAACACATCTTTCCCTTTTAAGAATGACTTCAGTGCCGATCTTTGTCCTTTTCTCAGAGAAAAGTTTAACTCCAAGTCTTCCAGAGTCGCGGTCAGAGCTGATTTGAAAAAGACCGCCGTTCACCAGTTTCTGTGTTTACTAGAAGCACGCAAGCGCAACTCGGCTGTCATTATGTTAAGCCCCGCCCACCGACTCTATACACGATGTGATGGCCCGACCAGAGTTTGGTTTTTACAGCTCAGAAGTGTATTGAGAGTTGCTAGACGACACTCGCGGCAGATTAGATTTGCTGCCGCTAGGGTGCGTCTAGATTTCTAGGCTAGCAATAACCCCCTCAGGGTAAACAAATGAGCTGGGAATGGAGGAGGGTAAATGAGCTCTGAGAGTGACCTGCTAGAACTGTTGCTATGCTTGATTCATATGAGCCTGATTTTGATACATATTTATCAATGTCAGTCATCACAATTTAGAGAGTGAATACCACATTTATATGCAGATGGGGCCTATGTATTGAAATGTGTATATGGTCACTTGTCAAGAATGGAAAACAAACGTTTTATTAAAATTCTGAACATAATTATTCTATACATCGCATAGACAGCCCGCAAAGAGCACTCCCTTTATAATCATTAAAAGTCAATCATTCAATAAATGCAATCTCATATAGTTCCATTTTATTAATCAGTGAAGCTGACTACACAATAAATCTCTTATCTACATAATGTCTACACTTAGAGAGGATTAGTGCATGTGCAGAACTCAGCACTACACCGGACAAAAACTCAAGCGGTGAGTGGATTCTGCTTCAACACCTGTGATTGGACATTGGGTTCAAGAAATCAACAAACATGTCTTTGATTGGCTACATTGCTCAACAAAGTGAAAAAAACTAATTGAGTCATTTGACAAACGCAAATACAGATACACACTAGATCTTTTGGCAACTCTTTCTGGCTAATTATATGAAATTACCATGAAGAACACCGATACTAGACCAGCAGTTATGGGCAGCTTTTTCCTCTAAAAGCAACCCGTATCAGAAGCAGCTGTGAAAACACCCCTCCAGTTTTATGGGAAACATTTTACTGTTTGATTGTGTCTGCTGTAGTACCAACCAAAATATATTTTTGCATTGATTTACTGCTGTTGTTCTTGCACCCTGTTTTCATAATACTGTTTTGATAATAACCAGATATACTGTTCTAAATTAAGATATAACATTATTTGGATTAGTATTGTGGTTGTCAAACATTAGTGAAACTGGTCAATATAATTTAGTTATACACTATCATTCAGAAGTTTGGTTTGGTAAGAACAATTTTTTTTAATTGTTATAATATTTCACAATATTATTGTTGTTTTTGTGATTTGATCAAACAAATGCAGCCTTGGTGAGCATTAGAGACTTTCAAAATCATTCAAATCATCTGCATATGAATAAAATGCATATGAAATAACACAAATTTGTAAATTTGACATTTGACTTCAGTGTCTGAATACATTTTGGGGCCACTGTATGCCAGTTAAACTTCTTTTGACTGGCAGTTATTTCAGTTCAATTTGTGCTGAAATAACAAGTCAGTGGATGACTCTGAGGAATGTGACAGTATGAGAGTAGAGGGGAGAGGAGCTCTCATAGAGCTCGGATCAAGAAGCTTAGGGATTGTCTGAAAAACTCACCACCAAGGTTGAATACTTAGATTTAGGGGTTTGTTGAAATACCTTATCTTCAAAGCACAGTTCACACTCACAAATTAAGAATCATCATTTACTCCAGCACATGTCGCTCCAAATTACTTTCTTCTCTGAAACACAAGAATAGATGCTTTGAGAAATGTATTTTCCCCCAAAGAATTAAAGTCAATGGTGCCCAATGTATGGATCCACTTTATTTAGCAAATATCGCAATATCTTATTTTGTTTTCCACAGAAGAAAGTATTTTTTTAGTCTTGATGTATGAATTTCAATGCATTGTATATGAAAATATCATATGTGTCCAAACACTTCATTTAAATTAATTCATCATCTTAATTTAGAACAGAATATCAGTTAAGCACAAAAAAAAAAAAACTTCTGCTGTCTTTCTTTGAAAGAACACTTGGTTTGATATTTTGCATGTAATGCAGGGACATTCACACTTAAAGTGACTGATGACAAAACTACACTGCACACTTACAATAAACAAGAATGTTATTGTCCATTAATGTGGATTCAAATTATTATCCTTCTTGGAATAGGCCTTAAAAATGATGAACCCATGTAAATCTGATGACGATTTAAATCCAAAACATTCTGTCTTTGTATTTAGCCTCTAACTAACTTTTTTGGGTTTTGTATAAGACAATTATAGCTCCTCTATGATATTCCTTTAAAATGACTTAAGTCCTTTTCTATTCAAAACAATGCACAATTTTCTTATCCTCTTAAAGATAAAGGTTCCAAAAGGAGATTTTCACAGCAAAGAACCGAGAACAGAGTTCTTAAAAAGAACCATTTTTTTTCTTAGTGTGAAATACATTTTTCATACTTTTTCCACTATTAATAACATTATGTGGAATGGAAAGATTCAATGGAACCAAATAACCTTTATGAAAGTAATAATTAAATATTAATGTAATGAACATAGTATAACAATAATGTGCAGGTGTTTGTTTGATAATATCTCTCCCTTTTATCTATTTTTTTTCTGTTTCTTTCTCTATCCTCCTGCTCCCAGTAGCCAACCTCACCTTGACTCTTTACAGTAGATACGCTCCTCTCAGAGTAACACTTACAAACGCCCGGCCCTCCCTCACACGTTCACAAGCGATGAAGAGGATTGTTCTGCGGATCCGTTGAGCCTGCTGGAGCCCCATCAGTGGTAACACAGATAATGGCCTAGAATCATACTTTGGGAAAGTAGGCCGCTGACAGGCTCGCGCTTGTTCCCGGACCCCAGAGGTACGAGGGGAGGGACTCATTCAGGTCACAGCTGTGCTAAAGCCTCTCTCACTCTTTCTCTCTCTCTCTCACTCTTTCCTTCCAGACCGTTCACTCCTGCCCTCGACCCGTCCTGACCCCCGCATACGGGAAGACACTCTGAAAGGTTTGCCTTTGAGTGTGAAGCACTAATGTGTAGGAGAAACCCTCGGCACACTAGCACGGGGTTTCACCTCCGCACACGGAGAAACAACATGAGCGCGCCATCACATAACAAACTTCAAAGAGCAGCCTTTCTTTAACATAAACATACTCTGCTGAAGGCCATGATGTAGATGATTCTAGCTTGAATTTACATTTCAATAGGTATATCTACAAGCACTATCATTTCCAGTCAGAGCGATAATGATCTTGAGGCCAGATTGATACTTTTTGCGACACTTGATTTACTGTATTATTATTTTACACACTTAAGAACATCTTAAATTCATTTGTCATTTGCATTAAAACTCCAAATTAACATGTTCGAAATGCCCCTTTTTGTTCCACTGATGAAAGTATTTTATAGACTTGACAAATAAACTTCATTGCATCATATAATAATATTACAATCCACAGTTCATCATATCAATATAGAGATACTCCCTTAATGTTTGACAACCACAAAGTGACCAAACACTTAATTTAGAACAGTTATAGCTAAAGCAAACTTCTGCTGTCTTTCTTTAAAACCAATTCTAATTGGTTTAGAAATGTTTTATCGAATACAGTGACATTCATACATGTTTAAGTGTGCCTGGAAGGTGAGTAAATGATGGATTTTGATTTTTGAGTGTTTGAAATGCACTGGGCGAACATTCAAGTCTGAATTTGTAAATAAAATGTTTTTAGCCTTAGGCCGTTTGTCCACCAAAGCGTTTTTAGTGAGCGGTATCCTTCCAGTCTCTCTCTTGAATCCAACACGGAAGTGATTTAAACTGCAATTTATCAACTAGCTGCTAGAGACATCTGTATCTGCTAGAATAATCTGTAAATGCCCCATTTTAAAATGCTCAACTTTACAGCATTAATTTTCTTTTTTACAGCCTGGTACATTTAGGTCTATACAGCTAATTTTGCCCTTCATGACAACTGTAAGGTGGTAATGTTTTTTAAACTCATCTATTTAAATTATACTAAGCCTTAAACGTCTGCGTAACTAAGGGAGTGGACACTTGAGTGAGAGGTGAATTGCTTCTGCTGTCATTTGTCTGCTGTGTTAGTCCATCCACGTCCTGCCTCTTTGCCCATTTTCGATTATAAGGGAGTGATGCACGGTGACGTGCTGGCAAGATGGCAACGACTGGCTCCTCCTACTTTAAGGCTTTAAAAATGCTCTTCAGAAACCTACGGCTGACGTCACGGACACTATGTCCATATTTTCTTTTTGCAGTCTATAGGTCCTTCTCAAAATATTAGCATATTGTGATAAAGTTCATTATTTTCCATAATGTAATGATAAAAATTTAACTTTCATATATTTTAGATCCATTGCACACCAACTGAAATATTTCAGGTCTTTTATTGTTTAATACTGATGATTTTGGCATACAGCTCATGAAAACCCAAAATTCCTATCTCAAAAAATTAGCATATCATGAAAAGGTTCTCTAAACGAGCTATTAACCTAATCATCTGAATCAACTAATTAACTCTAAACACCTGCAAAAGATTCCTGAGGCTTTTAAAAACTCCCAGCCTGGTTCATTACTCAAAACCGCAATCATGGGTAAGACTGCCGACCTGACTGCTGTCCAGAAGGCCATCATTGACACCCTCAAGCGAGAGGGTAAGACACAGAAAGAAATTTCTGAACGAATAGGCTGTTCCCAGAGTGCTGTATCAAGGCACCTTAGTGGGAAGTCTGTGGGAAGGAAAAAGTGTGGCAAAAAATTTAATTTTGCATGTCATTCAGAAATCAAGCTGCCAGAGTCTGAAGGAAGACTAGGGAGAAGGAAATGCCAAAATGCCTGAAGTCCAGTGTCAAGTACCCACAGTCAGTGATGGTCTGGGGTGCCATGTCAGCTGCTGGTGTTGGTCCACTGTGTTTTATCAAGGGCAGGGTCAATGCAGCTAGCTATCAGGAGATTTTGGAGCACTTCATGCTCCCATCTGCTGCAAAGCTTTATGGAGATGAAGATTTGGTTTTTCAGCACGACCTGGCACCTGCTCACAGTGCCCAAACCACTGGTAAATGGTTTACTGACCATGGTATTACTGTGCTCAATTGGCCTGCCAACTCTCCTGACCTGAACCCCATAGAGAATCTGTGGGATATTGTGAAGAGAAAGTTGAGAGACGCGAGACCCAACACTCTGGATGAGCTTAAGGCCGCTATCGAAGCATCCTGGGCCTCCATAACACCTCAGCAGTGCCACAGGCTGATCGCCTCCATGCCACGCCACATTGAAGCAGTCATTTCTGCAAAAGGATTCCCGACCAAGTATTGAGTGCATAACTGAACATAATTATTTGAAGGTTGTCTTTTTTTGTATTAAAAACACTTTTCTTTTATTGGTCGGATGAAATATGCTAATTTTTTTAGATAGGAATTTGGGGTTTTCATGAGCTGTATGCCAAAATCATCAGTATTAAAACAATAAAAGACCTGAAATATTTCAGTTGGTGTGCATTGAATCTAAAATATATGAAAGTTTAATTGTTATCATTACATTATGGAAAATAATGAACTTTATCACAATATGCTATTTTTTTTAGAAGGACCTGTATGTTATTTAGCCATCTGAAAATGGCAGGCACTCTCTTGAAAACGGCTAGTGTTTTTTACAATTGAGATGCTTTGCTTGCTTGGAATATCTCATTTCACGGACAGTTTGTTTCTCTACTGTTTCTATCTAAAAATATTGATACAATGTAAAGTATGTGTTCTGGCTTTTGTGTTTTTTTTTTTTTTTTTTACGCTTTGGTGGACAAGCATATTGAAGGCACTAGGCACTCTGCTGAAAACACCTGGCTGTGGGTGCTTAAAGGGATAGTTCACCCAATAATAAAAATTGTCATCATTTACTTACCCTCATGTTGTTCCAAACCTGTATGAGTTTCTTTGTTCAGCTGAACACAAAAAATATATATTTTTAAGAATGTTTGTAACAAATCAGATAGAGCAACCATTCATTACCATAGTATTTTTCCCATACTCTGGTGGTGAAAGGTTGCTCTGTCTGCTTGGTTGCAATATTTTTTCCAAACATCTCCTTTTGTGTTCAGCAGAACAAAGAAACTCATACAGGTTTGGAACAACATGAGGGTAAGTAAATTATGACAGAATTTAATTTTTTGGGTAAACTATGAGCATTTTGGCGGCGGACCGTTTTTTTTCTCTCCCCCAGCTAAGACACTTTGCTTGCTATGATACGGAATATCCACGGAAATGTCACTGGTATCTCATTTCACAGATAGTTTGTTTTTGTTTCTATATAAACATGTCAATACAATGTAAAGTATTTGCTGTGGCTCTTGTTATCAATCATTTTGTTCCGTTATTATGCTTGTTGTTGTCCTCTGTTGATGTTGTACACGCAGAATGTGGTTGGTCAGTGTTGTATTTTCCCCGCCCCTCCTCCACTGTGATTGGATGGCTAGGTAAAAAATGTCAGTGATCATTTTTTAAATCTTTTTCTTTAATAAGTAATCTTTATTCACTGAGCATAAGGATTAAATTGTTTGTTTGAGGCTAATTAAGTGAATGCAGGTCCATTTGTGAGATGACAAAAAAACTAATAATAAATATATTTGAATTGAATATAATATAATATAATTGAGGTAATGTAATAACATTTAAACATAAAAAATGTTTAACATTTTTTCTTACTTAGTATTTTTGCCTTGTTTCTAGTCAAAATTTCTAAAAATTCTTACATTAAGAAACATTCACAAGACAAGTAAAAATTAGTGTCTTGTTTTGGGGAAAAAATACCTCAAAATTAAGAATTTTTTCTTAAAATAAGCAAAATAATCTGCCAATGGGGTGAGCACATTTTTTTGTTTTTAGATTATTTTGCTTATTTTAAGCAAAAACTCTATTAATTTTGATTTATTTTCCCCCAAAACAAGACAATTACTTTTGCTTGTCTAGTAAATACTTCTTGTTTTAAGAATTTTTTGATGTTTGGACTAAAAACAAGAAAAAAATAAGAAAAGCCTTTTTTGCAGTGTTAAATTAATATAACTATATTATTTATATTACACACATCTGAATGCCTCTTACACTGTAAAAAAAATTCCGGCCCCAATTGAACATTTTCTAGATACTGATCACATCTAAATTTTTTAAACACCAGTATTAGAACCCCTCCAAACCTATAAATAACTCACATTATCAATATACACAACAAAGTAATTTTTCTAAAATAAAGTAATTTTTCTAAAATAAATAAATACAAAATGTTTGACAGTAAAGGTTTTTTTTTTTTTTTACACATTTTTTTTAACATAAATGCTGTTCTTTTAAACTATCTATTCAAAGAATCATGAAAAGGAATCGCATTTGGCGTTCATGTAAACACTTTGTATGTTCGGCTTCATCAGCCCGGAATGATTTCATTCCGATTGAAACAAAAAAAAAGTGTGCATGTAAATGTAACTACTGTACAATACAACACAGCTGCAGATATTGTCAGTGGGAAGCTCACTTCTTGCATAGGGGAGTGAAGTAGGGCAGAGAATTTCAGAGATCTGTGGTGTCGAACAACAAACTAGTGATATCTGAAGCGGCATTCAACTGTAGCAACCGAAGACCATCAGACACCCACGGTGTCGTTCTAGATGCACTTCCACTGTGCTAACTGCAACATCCTGTAATTAAACTGCTGACAATCTGAAATACATCATCCTGTGATCACACAACCATGGGACTGCTCCTTTTCAGCCCCTGAGACTTAAAAAAGGTTTGGACACATTTTGCTGCGTGTCAGACAGAAGCGTTGTGTTGTTACTACAGAGGAGCTTAAAAAAATACAGCCGCCATGTCCTTCAACAATCCCAACATTTCTGCAAAGAGAAAGAAAAGGGTCTGAAGGAATGAGAACAGAAAAAAAACAGAGTAAAGAGATGGATAAGAGAAAGGGAGGGAGACTCGCCGGTTAGTGCCTGACCCAGATCGGGAGAAGGTAACGTAGCATCACACGCCTTTGACAAAGGGATTTTTACAAGCGCCATTTGATGTTGCACAATTAATGCACGCTTCACGCATGAACACATCTGCACATGCACAAAAGCAGGAAATGTAATTTTCCTATAAGATAACAAACAGGCCAATGAACCAATCAGCAGAGTGAGCTGGGTTGATTGACAGGCCAGATGTGATGAGGTCGTGCAGCAGTAAATACGGGATAAACAGTAGAGAGATCCATTCTGCTGGATTTCTGGATCACAGAAGCGAGCTATGGCCTCATTAGGTCTCCGCTCTGCACTATCTAGTGTGTCCTCTGCGCTCCAAACTTACTCTTTATTTTAAAAAGGCTAAATTTAGTCTCTATATTCTTTCTCTTTTCTTCTTTCACTCTTCCTCCCAGTTTCACCTTTAGGCCACATTTACTAAACAGGGCAGATTGGCGCAAAAGTGCAATCCCATAAAAGCGCAGATGGGAGTGGAAAGTTCTGCATGTGATCTACTGACAATCACAATCTACCAAGAGTAGCGCGTGTCTGGTTTAAGTTTTTTGGGGGGTGGTAAATAATGGTGCAAATACAAGTAAATTGACTAGCCCAAGCCTTAGTAAATTACTTTGTATGATTCATTTAAATACTCTCCTCCCTGAAAGAAACTCCTACAAATGCATATGCACTAGGATCAGCCACAGTAGTCATTTCAGCGCTAATTTTTTATTGTATTTAGTAAATGCTGACAGCAGTTTTTAACGCCAAAAAAATGGTTTGCGCTGGTACAAGCTGTTAGGAAATCTGGCCCAGAGTCTGTTTTGAACCAGATCTGTGGATGAGTATCTGTATGTGGTGGCATGTTATTTTTACCCCAGTCCACTTCCTGTGTTATGCACTAATGATTTCGAATATCCTACAATTTCCTGCCAGTAACACTGCTGCATCCTCATCCAGGTCTTGTGTCAGTTCTCCCAAAAATAAACAATCTGTCGTTATTTACTCAGCCTCATTTTGTGATAAACCTGTATGTTGTCTGTCGAAGACAAAATTAGACATTCTGGAAAAAACATTAATGCTGCTTTATGGGAAAAATTACAGCATACGGTAGGGCTTTGCCATTTTTCTGATACAATTATTGTGATTTAAAATTAATACAAATATGCTTTCTTGCAATGCTGCACAATTTGCCCAAACATTTTATATTTTATATATCAGTATGACTGTAAAATAATTTTAGATTTTAATGGAAAATACCAAGGAGACCTTAAAGCTTCTCTTTAAGCAGCCAGACAATCGTTATTTTGTCACACTAGGGTTGTCAAAAACCTGTGTTATTATTGTTTTTTTTTTGTTAACTGAAAAAAAAAATGCTGCTTTGCTATCTATTGCATTTTCAAATGCACACTACAAACTCAGAGCAGATGCAGAGCATTTATTGTAAACCAAGCAGCTCTGAGAAATCATGATCATGATCTGTTGTCATGGTCATGAGTACAGGACTAGCTACTGCCACATACACAACGCGGTGCTGTAAACAAAGTGCTGTATGACATGCTGCTGTACAATGGAACGTACATGAATAAACATAGCAGATCTATACAGGTGGAGCTGGGGAAGGCGGAGGGCTTCTAACAGCATACTGCAACTGCTAGCAAATGCTGACCAAGCTTTTGAGTGAAATACCTATAAGCCTGTGCCATGAGTTTCATCACAGAACTTTGTATTAAACTTTGAGTACACAACTGCAACCCCCCCCCCCCCCCCCCCGCGTTATTGAGTGCACTCATTCCATTCCACATTGCACCACAATAACGAGTGTATAGCTAATGTACACACAGCAGCTGTCCGAATTCGCTCACTTGTTTCATTTACTCCTTCAAGTGAACTGTATTAGTGGACTTAAGTAGGGAATAGTGATTGAGGGTTTAGGGGGCGATTCCGGATTCAGCCAGTGACTAGTGATCTGTAGAGAAGTTTGTTCATTTATGGCTACTGTAGAAACATGACGGCACAAAATGGCGAAGACCCGCGGTGTATGGAGATAGAAATTACTCATTGTAAGGTAATGAAACAAACATAACGGTACATAAGGTCTTTATACTCAACTGAAAACATAGTTATGTATATTATATTGCATTTCTGTCAGTAGATCCTCATAAATACTACACACTGAACCTTGTACTCTTTCCATTATCAAAACATTTTATTCTAGTTTCATGCATTCTTTTCTTTTAATTCAAATGGTCAAACACTATTTTTAAACAAAAAGCTGAGAAAAATTGCATTTTTGTCAAAGACTGGATCGGATTTAGAATGATGGTCAATAAAAGATGATTGAGTCCATCAGCACCCACAAAGTCGTTAACCTTTCCTGGGTCAGTATTTAAGGATTTTAACAATTAAGGAGTTTGAGGATCGAGTTGTTTTACATTTGCTTGGGCCATCTTCTATCATATGTATCTGCTTCTTCTTCTCCTGTGTTTTGATCTGTGTTCTGAACTATTCCAGAAGCTGTGCAATAGCGCCCCCTACAGTATAACAGTGAAAACATGGATAGCCGGAAAAAAAATTCAATGGCGGCGAAAGAGTAAAGTAGATTTAAAGTAACTTCCTTTAAATCTTTTTTTAGGTTATAAGACAATATGTACAACTATATAAAAAAGAAACTTAATCAAAAGTTTAAAAGACAATATGTACAACTATATAAAAAAGAAACTCAATCAAAAGTTTATAAGACAATATGTACAATTATATAAAAAAGAAACTCAATCAAAAGTTTATAAGACGATATGTACAATTATATAAAAAAGCTACTCAATCAAAAGTTATAAGACAATATGTACAGCTACATAAAAAAAGCTACTCAATCAAAAGAGTAAACACAACTACAAGCCAAGTATACTTAAATATATCTCAATCGAAAGATTGAGTATAGGTAGGCTCAGAATATGTCAAGTATACATACTTAAGTGTCATTTTAAGCATATTTCTGAGAAGTACATAAAATAAGTACATAAAAAGTAGACTGAAAGTATTTTCTATTTTTAAGTTTAAAAGTATACTAATAGCAAATTTGAATTACTTTTTTGTAAGGGTAGGTGAGCTGGAGGTCCATCCAGGGCATAGATGACAGCGTTTTGTTTTCCATCCTACAGTGTGCATGTGTGTGTGAGAGACAGATTGTCAAGCGTGTCAGCGTTTATTATACACATCTGTATGTATTGGTGTGTGTGCATGCTCAAACTAACGTCTCTAGTGACCCATAACATATGTGTGTGACTGTGTGCGTTTGTGCATCTGTGTGGGAGGAAACCGTTTTCATCATTCTCCTGCAGTCCTGTATCACCGCATTTGATGCGAGATTTCCTCTCTCTCACACCCGCTCTCTCCATTTCATCATTCAGGTGGGCGATGAAGTTGATTAGCTCAATATCTGGTTAGATGGGCAGCACTTTAGTCCAGTATAAAAGCATTCTCACATGCATGAAAGCCAAAACAACATGTGTTACATTGGCTACTTTTGGGAATAGCATACATACTTAATACTATAATACTACTATTACTATATCTGCAGTATACCTGATGTATGCTGCATACAACATGCACATTTTCAACAACTATATTTGCCAAAATGTGCAGTATACAATGATATGCTAGTACTGCAGTATGCAATGCACTATGTGTGTGACTATAACTATGTCCCACAATGCACTGTGCTCAGCTTGGTCTTCCATTTCCATTGTGACAAATGAACCAAGTAATATCAGCTGCAATGTTTTACATCCTTTTCTGGCCTCATTACTTGAATAGACTGCCAAGAATTAAGATGACTTTACAGAACATTTGATTAAAAATGTAAAATAACTGAAACTGGACTCCACTGTAATTTGCTGCCTTCAAGTCAGAATAATTGTATTTGCTAAATGAGCACACATCACATCACATTTGTTGACATTCATGTAAATGTAAAAATAAAATAAAAAAATAAAAACATGGTGGAAACTAATTGGTATTGCTTATGATTAAGTAATTGTGAATGTTTTCTGTACACGTTTTATTTTTTGCACATATTTGTGTTCTGAATAAAGCAGGGCGATAAAGCATGCCAGAAAATACTTAAAATACATTTTATTTCTGGAAAAATTCCTCCTATGATGCAAAATGACGATTTTTGCATCATAGGAGGAATGTTTGCCAAGAGGCTAAAGACTACAGCCAGCAGAGGGAGCTATTTCCGCATGTTTTGAATCTGCGCATGGGGGATGGGCGATTACACTCAGCTGGCAGGGAGAGCTCAGCTTGCAGACAGGATCATTTAAACGGAGCTATGGTGAGCAATGTAAGTCTTTTAACTTCTCAAATTCATTTCTATGAAAGTTAAAGGGGGGGTGAAACACTCAGTTTCAGTCAATCTCATGTCAATCTTGAGTACCTATAGAGTAGTATTGCATCCTTCATATCTCCAAAAAGTCTTTAGTTTTATCATATTTATAAAAGAAATATAGGCTGTACCGAGTCTTTCCGGAAAAAACCGAGCGCCTGGAGGCGTATGGTGTGGGCGGAGCTAAAGAATGACAAGCGCGCAAAGCGGTGACGTCATCAAGCGTGGAGAAACCCATCTATCTCAGCTAATACAGATAATGATCCACAATCAAATCTGAGGGAGAAATAAATTGAACAGGAGAAATGGCAACAGCAGGACGTCCGTCTCTGTGGTATGTAAGTTACTGTATTTAATGGCCTCTCCACATTTCTGTGTGTTTACTCGCAGAGTATGAGGACATGATTCGGTTTATGGACTATTGTATGCGACTAGACCTTAGAAGTAGCAAGCAAAACGGTTTTGCACGTCAGAATACTGTAACGTTATACAGAGAACAACAATGGAGTAACCGTTAGCGCATTTGAATGACGAAGCACGCGATCGTGTCGTTTACTGATGTTTACTCATGCGACGGTAGCCAATAGCAGAGACATTTGAAGCAGTTTAAGTTAACTCACCGTCGAAGCTTTATCGCTGGGTCCGCTCCGTCAGAAACACACTTCTTTGGTATGATTTGGTAAAGTCCTGTGACAGCAGTGGCGTGTAAATCCATTTTGAGACGCAACTGAAACGATGTTGCCAAGCTTCCCGTCATTTCTGCGTTCAAATCGGTTCAAATGCAGCGCTGCCTTCCCGGAATGCTGTGCTGAAGAGTTGAAGTCGCTCGACGTCACCCATAGGAATAAAGTGGAGCGCGGCGCTGTTCACGGACGACTGGATCTGCAGCTGAGAGACTGTTTACAGCGTGCTCTAGTCACACGCGCGCGCACCCTACCGGGAGAAGAGCCCGTACGGCCCATACAAGGACCTTCCGCTCTTATTAACGTCAAATAGACCCATACTCGAAAAAAACTCGCCGAAACTTGTGAGAAACCGGAAGGAGTATTTTTGACACAGAAATACTCCATCAAACGTCCAACATTAGTTTTTTAAACTTTGTCTATGTTTAGGATGGGAATCCAAGTCTTTAACAGTGTAAAAAGCTCAGTATGCATGAAACAGCATTTCACCCCCCCTTTAAGCTTGCAAAGGCATGAACTGAAACGCGTGCCAGACTGAACTCGCGTTGTGAATGTATGCCGCGAATGTAGTCGCGATTACCTCAGCTCTCATCATTCGTGCAGTTAGTGCTCAGGGCTGTGACACTCGCACGGTGACTCACTCATTATATTGAACAGACACGTTCAGTTTTTAATTGTAGTGTCTTCTCTAACTCAGTCACAGTAATGAAGTTGGTGGTGTTGGGAATGGCCTCACAGGTCAGCGAAGCATTCTGGGAATTGTAGTCTTTCATCCCCATGGGACAAAAATACATTTTCTGTCTTTTCTCAGTCTAGAAGACACCAAATTCAAAAATAATTTCACATTTCTACTGCATTGATGACCCAGTTTAAATACAGATTCATCTTCCCAGCGCTGAAGTACCCCTTTAACTCCAAGTCTTCCAGAGTCGCGGTCAAAGCTGATTCGAAAGACTGCCGTTTGCCAGTTTCTGTGTTTACTACAAGCATGCAAACGCAACTCGGCCGTCGTCATTATGGCCCCGCCCACCGACTCTATACACGATGTGATTGGCCCGGCAAGAGTGAGGGGAATACAGCTCAGAAGGGTATTGAGAGTTGCTAAACGGCACTTGCGGGCAGATTAAATTTGCTGCCGCTGGGGTTCGTCTAGATTTCTAGGCTAGTATAATGCATGTAAATGGGGTGTAATTCTATGAGAGTGAAAAACGCATAGACAAACGAATCCACATTTAACCCATATTAAACCAAATGTTCATTTTTGGGTAAACTATCCGTTTAAAGCGACAGGCTTTTGATTCAAAACATTTCCCATCATTCTCTGTGGCAGAATGAGAATGCTAAATACACTGATAAAGCATCAATTACACACATATGTGCTTTTAAAAATATATATATATATATTTGTCAATAGTGAAATCAAAATAATTTTGAAACCGGCCAATGAAGTGACTAAAATCACTTAAAGTTCCCCTGTAGTCAAAAATTGTATTCCATAAAATTCATCTTTAATCACCAAAATGACATATTTAATTTTTTTCTCCAGTGAAATAAAATATCTTGAATGTAACTCTATGGCCCCGATTCATTTAGTACGTGGATTCATGAATATGCAAATTAGCCTTGCCCCCACTCACTCGCACAAGCTCAGAAACACAGACGTCAACTTACTGAGGTAAACACTACACAATGACACTTTTTACAATGTCGAACACATAACAGTAATTAATATGATTATGCTTTTGCTTGACTACATTATTAAACAGCTAATAATGTGTTGTTAATGTTACACAATCCATGTTCCCATTCGCCATCTCAGAATCAAACAGCTGCCTTCAAAAAATCATCAAACATCGTGCTTTTAACATCCTAGAACATCAAAGGCATATAGTTTATCATAACATTGTAATATACATAATATACATAATTCCCCTGCTATATATAGAAGAATATACCGGGATAACCTCTCTTCAGAGAATAGTTAATGATATGCTAAAGCCTGCCCGTGATTGGTTATGACTACGAGGTAGTTTGTGACATCAGAAACAGCAATGATTTTTATTTTTGTGTTTTTACAGAGAAAATACTCAACAATAGTGTTGACTTATGAATTTGCTTGTGCTTTGCCTTAAAGCATATTAAAAACACCACATAGACACATAAACAACATTAAAAACTTGATTTTCACCACAGGGGGACTTTGAATGAGCAAATTAACGTAATCGCATTGTTATCTTCCAGACTACAGGATCATCCCATGAGAATTCAACATGCATGTAATGAAGTCATGTGACAAGGAATGGCAAGGCACAAAATGAAGACTCCTGCTTTCTAAATAAAAAACAAATCAGCATTAGAAGCTCTGGTTTCAAAAGAAAACAGAGACACGCACATGGACATTAGCGGCCGGGACTTACCTAAAATATACATTTTTTAAAAGCATATATGAGACAATTCATATCAGATTGTATTTTGGGGTGACTGTGATTATGGGGTGTGTTTCAACCGAACCAGGAAAGACCTCAATTGGATAGACCTACAACCAATCAGAGCAACGAAGCGACGTCAACAGAGCTCAACTGCACTGTGTTGCCAAACATCCCCCCCCCCTCCCCCTCCGAAAGGGTTAGGGTTGTACAAGAAGAAGCATAAAAACAGAGCAAAATGATTGAACACAAGAGTCAGAGCAAATACTTTTCATCGTGTCAACATTTTTATATAGAAACAATATGGTAAATGGACTGCATTTATATAGCGCTTTCAACAGACCTATATGGCCATCCAAAGCACTTTACATCTTGCCTCACATTCACCCATGTAAGGCAGCATCCAGCTCGTCAGAGGCAGCTGGGGTTAGGTGTCATGCTTATGGACACCTCGACACTTGGTCAGGTGGAACCGGGGATTGAACCACCAACACACACACACACACACACACACACGCACACACGTTGGTCTATGTGGTTTACAAGGACTCTCCAGGCGTAATGTTTTTTATACTGTACAAACCGTATTTTTTCTATCCCCCTACACTGCCCCAGCCCCTTAAACTACCCATCACAGGAAACATTCTGCATTTTTATTTTCTCAAAAAAAAACTCCTTCTGTATGATTTATAAGATGTTTTCCTCATGGGGACCTAAAAATGTCCCCACAAGGACAAGGATTTCTGATATTGCCATAAAAAAACTCATCCTGTATGATTTATAAGCCTTTTGAAAAGTGGGAAACGCTGGCTGGTCCCCACAATATAGGTGATCTCAGGTTTTACTATCCTTATGGTCCCCACAATGTAATATAAACAAGGACTCACACACACACACACACACACACACACACACACACACAACGTTATGCTGTCGAAAGTCAAAATGCTCACAGTAGGCTTGCGTCTTCAGCAAAACTGGTTAATTATTTAACAAGAGAAATATGCAGTTCATTGTGCAACACAAGTCGGATACCACATTTCAATGGACAGTGCTTGACGGTTTCGTAGTGAAGAGGTTTTTTTTTTTTTGCAATTTTGAACTCATTAGTGAAAATGGTGGATACAGCGCGACCGGAACCCGCCCAATCTGTCAACACTGTACGAGGCGAGTATGGGCGTGCCGTGATCCGTGGGTAACTAATTACCAATGAAACTTTGCGTAGGCAGCGCCCTCCATGTTCATTCACGGCTGTCTCCGTTAGCGCTGTCTGCTTGCCTGCTGATTCACGTGGTTAGGTTGCGGTGCGTTCAAAAAGCGATATTTACTTACAAAAACAAATTATTTCGAGTCATTTAACTCAAGTCAGAGTCAAGTCTCAAGTCCCGAATATCAAGTCAAAGTCAAGTCAAGTCTTTTATTAATATTTCTCAAGCAAGTCTCAAGTCCCGAATATCAAGTCAAAGTCAAGTCAAGTCTTTTATTAATATTTCTCAAGCAAGTCTCAAGTCCTAAAATGTTCTACTTAAGTCTGACTCGAGTCAAGTCATGTGACTCGAGTCCCCCACCCCTGGATATCAGTAGTATTCCTGTAATGGATGGGAATTCGAATAAATAGGAGATGGTCTTGCTAACCCGAAATAGCTGCACGGCGATATTGCAAATATGGCTGCAAACAAGTGAAGTCTGACTTTGAAGTCGGTATGAAACCCGAACTTGTGATTGTCTTTTCTTCCCTGTTGTGACGTATATCCGAGTGAAACGGCTTCTCCAAAGAGAAAAAAAAATGTAAGGGGGGGATTTTGTCCATGTGGAATTGTTCGGGTGGTTGTGCTATGATGTCGTAAGTGACAGGTTGTCCCGACGTGTCAGTAAACACGTCATCAATGAAGAGAGGGAACGATATTTTCATTAAAAATTACAAGGGCACATGAATTACAAAAAAAATGATGTGCACAGATAAATCTTTTATATTAAATACTATATTTCATAAATAAAAGAATTGCCTGTTTTGATTTCATGGTGACTTTAAATAGTTGACCATTTTCAGTGTACTGTGCAGCATGCGAGAGAGAGAGATTGCTGGGACACAAGCTCATGCACATCCATCCATCTATCTGTTGTCAAGTGCCTAATTCCCCGTCTCTCCCACTTCTCATCCTCCACACTTTTCACACATTCCCCCTCTCTTTTCTTTCACCTGCTCTCGTTTCATTTATCACCAGGCTCATGTCAACACTCTCTCTTAGTTTCTGTGTCGGGCTTTAACATCTCGCCCGTGTTGCGTGTCGGGGCTCGGCAGGAGGCATGCATGAATTAACACAGACACACAATCTGGAGAAAATGTTGATCTTTGAAGTCGTTTCGATAATGCCTCAAACGTGTGTTTTTCTGACTGCTTGCAAATAATATATTCCTTTTGCAAAACCTCCTAGGGGCCAAGGACACCTATTAGTACCAATCATAAAAAATACACTACGATGCAATTAGAATAATCTAGTCATTATTGTCGCTTTACAGCATTCTTGAGGAGACAGATGGCAGTGAGGCGCATTTTGTCTCACAGAGAATGCAGCACATAATAACTTGTGGAAATGAGCAAATTCATCTCAAAGCAATCTACTCGCTTACTCACTTTGTGTGTCTCTAGCGTGCCATCTTCCATGCACCGGTTTTACTCTGTTACTCTCTAGAAAAATGCAGAAAGTACTACGGTGTTGGGGAGCAACAGCATCACGTAACTTAATAATAAAATGAAAGTAATCTGCTAATGTAAACCGAAAATGTAATCTGTAATCCATTACAGTTACTGAGAAAAAAAAATGTTTAATTAAATTACAGTTACTTATGAAATTGTTAATGATTACAAAGGGGGTTACGTCTGAAAATATTCAGTAAAAAGCTAGGAATAGGATATGTTAAATAATTTGTTGCTTTGCCTGTTTTTGATGTGCACGATGCCTCCTGCCATTTAAAGGCCGTTTAGTGAAGCGATGCTATTTTGATGCTTTTGATTGGCTCTCTTGCTTGAATCTGAAGTTTGAATCACACCACATCTGCCAATTACATCAAACCACATTGCTGCTGAAAGCTTTAGACTACAACCTGTCTGAGAGTTGCCACCATGAAAAGTGATAAAAATGTGTTGGTAGCATGTTTTTGGACATGTACCATGATAATACAATAGTACTGTTTGGCCTACATTGTACATGTAAATACATGCAATATATGCGTATGAAAGTACAATGGTATTATCTTAATCTGTATAATGGATACACCACAGGATACTTTTTTCCCTAAAGGTTTCCTGAAAATTCAAGCATTTTCACACTTCCAGTGTGTCCTCCTAATACCTTTCTCACCTTCAGACCAGCAGCTTTGCTTTCCTCGTACGCCAGCTATATCTGGACACGCTCTCACACAGACCTTCCCTAAAGCTTATTTCCCAGGATACCTAACAGTTAATATTACATAAATGTGACACATATGCTACACTATGATTATTTAATGCAGAATGGCATATGTTGCTAAATAATTACAGACAGCCACACTCCAGGGTTAAGGAAAAGCCCTTTACAATACACACCACATCTCTTTTGCTATCTCTCTCTCTCTCGCTGCTCAAAGCTCACTCGCTCTACAGAGTACGGTGCTCCAAAACATGCCTCGCCGTCCGCTCTTATTGTCTAACATAATCCAAACAAAATCCAGTGTTGATCACATACACACAGAAAACAGATGCTTTTGGGTAGCTTCTGAGTATGCACAGCCATCACTGACGTCTAATTAACCCCCCTCTACTAACCGCCCACACTATACATCCACATCCACATATTTCAGCATCCAATGAGGCTGCAATGCCCACATCCTCACTCTATGGCTTTTCTAATGGTTATTTTTTGATCATATATTTTCCTTTTGCAAAAACTAGACATATAAAAATGGCTGTGAACACTGACACGCTTATAGTGCAATGCATTGGTGGTATAGTTATGATGGGTTTGCATTATAGACGTATTTATGCTCATCATCCTCATATGAAATATATAGTGCTGCAATGCACTGAATGCAACTTGCTTCCTGCAATCACATAGCTTGAATGCATTTGGGATTTCTGCAGGCACTATGCAGTGCATCCTCTGTGTGCAACCTTGTTTACAATGTGTAACGCTGTACCAACGAATCGATAAACTGCTTCGGAATGATAGACTAACAGACCCAAATAGGCCATCTATGCAAGGATGTCCATGTCAGCGCACGAGCTGACATTGCGAGCATTTCAACGCATTTCCCCCGCATGACAAGAGTGCACCCGTGCAAGGTTGCACTGCAAATTTCACATAATGACACGCACAATCGATACGTTAACTCACGAGACCATCTCGTTATCCGAGTGCAGCTACCCGACAAGCGCGCGCACTGACATTGGAGTAAATGATGCGTCTAGGCGAATACAAGGAGATGCATAAAATAATGCAGGAATGCAATGCAAAAGCCACGCTACCTTTAAGTCGTCCTTTCGCTGTCATCCTCAAACTGCCAAAAATATTTCATTGGATCGAGATGTTAATCTCTCTCTTGCTCTCCTCCCCCTCTCTCTCGGGTAACCTGGCACTGTATAACAGTTCATCTATCCGCCAGCAGGCGCGCGCAGCCGTCGATGCGATCCACATATGTGGCAAGCTTTCCTCACATTTATTCTTGATAATAAGGGTTATCTAGATTGATGTTACTAGTATTTATTTCGAATTGTCATATGCATAAATGTAAATGTAATGTAGCTACACGTACTCAGTCCATTGGTTTCTAGTATCTATTTCAGTTTACTGCACTTATTAGATACCCATTTTTGTGTCAATATCTACAAGTTGTAAGTAATAATTAGGCCTATTTACCAACAGTTGAGTTAACACTTTCTTTGCACAAAAAAAAACTAGTATCTGAGAATGTGCATTCTTTTTTTGTAGTTTAAAACTAGAAAAAGTGTAAAAGTAAATGATGCAAAACTGAAAAAGATACTAGTCCCTGAATTGATTGCAATGAAAAACGTACTTCGAATTATAATAAAACATGTTAGTTTACATGTTAAAATGGATTGCCATACACATCGCCTGCATCAGCATCACTGAGCATATAGGGAGCATTAATGGGTTTGCCAATCTCATAAGTGAAAGAAAGAGTTTTATTTTGGGATGCAAACCCCATCTGAGACAGTTTTTGATCACTGATCAATCATTGATACATGACTTATTGCGTTTTGAAAACCACACAGCGCATCATCATAGAAACAGAATCATCGCGCATCGTTAACAATCGCATAATATGCATGTTTAAATGTGCAGAGTATGATTAATAAGGAACGTAACACAATTCACTTACATTTGATTACGCGGTCGGTTGGGTTTAAACCCATGATGTCTGTGCTGGACATTCTCATGGGTTGTTGTAGACAACGGGGAAAGTGCGCCTACTCCTAACGGGCGAGCGTGCGGTCTTCGGTGCTGCGGGATGCGCGGGCTGCAGAAGCCGCATCACTTGGTGCGTCTCTCCTCAGTCCACCGTCGGTCAGGGGGAAAGATGTGTCGCAGTTGATCCAGGGGAAACGGTGATGCTGGGGATGCTGGACTCTGCCTTGGTGCTGTGTGGGGGCGGATGGGTAGACAGATAGATGGATGGATGGAGCAGCAGCTGGAGGGGGGCTGGGAGACTTCTGCTCGGTTCAGGGTATCCTCAGCGCGTTGCAGCACCACCCCGACATGGCGAAGACAGGAACTCCCACGCTCTGGCTTGCAGGGACTGCCTCATACCGCCATCACGCGGAGGCTGATTCGGGGTTTCCCTGCGCACGAGATGAGCGAGAGCTAGAGAGAGAGAGCACGCGCGTCCAGGTCTTGTTGCTGCTTTATTGACGTCAGTCTTTTTAATGCTTCATGGCGTAGAAAGTCTGACTGTACGAAATACAAGAAAATGTGTATTATGAATTAATAAACGTATAAAAGAACAACCAGCTGCTAAAGGTGTATTATGTGCGTTACAAGAACAACCAACTTATATGTTATTATTTTATTATAAATAGTATTATTTAAATGATCTAGAATCTATATATCCATCTGGTAAGCAAGAAGGTTGTACAAATACCATATTAGAATGCTGTTTCGTTAGCTACAAAACAACTGTTTTTCGTGCATTGCACCATGGTAACAACACCATGGTAATAACAATGTTATAATACCACATAATAGCATGTAAATAATGTATAGTCATTCAGTACCAAGATAGTTATCATTGTATAATTTACCCTCACTTGGTACTGCAGCACATATTTTACAGTATTTTGTTGTTTTGTATCATTTTGTATTGCATTGTATGTTGCAAATCAAAAATACTATTCTGCCTCTAAATTTTTTTGGGTTGTTTCAACCTATGTTTGTGTGAAATATGGACAAACACAACATTGTTATATATATATATATATATATATATATATATATATATATATATATATATATATATATATATATATATATATATATATATATATATATATATATATATATATATATATATTAAATGTATGTTAAACCCAATGCTTGAAATTGTCCATATCACACCAAAACATGAGTTGAAACAACCCAGCATTTTTTCTGAGTGGTTCTATTCTATTGTTACTGAATGACTCCACCTTAGGCCTGCACCCCATTATTGCATTATATGTGATTGTCTGAATGGGGTAGAGGCCATAAACCTGTGCTGCAGGATAAAGATATCACAATGAAACAAGGTATTTTAGGAATATAGGCCGATCGTTTGATTTTTTTGGATTTGTGTAATCAGGATTATGTGAGGATCAGACAAAAGCACCTAAAATATCTGCTATTAATTGTTTAGACAATCAAATATTAGAAATGAGAATAAAGGCAGGTAAGACATTAAATAAATAATTATAATGCATCAAATTAATTCCAGTCAGAATATATAGATATATTTATAGAATAGGCTATATACCAAGTAAATGTGCTAGTGCTGTCAAAATGAGTGTGTTAATGCATGCGATTCATATTTTCAATTAACGTTTGTTCCGTCATCCTTGGGTATAGCGTTACATTATATGATAATTTTCATGCAAATGCTTTTAAACCATTCAAGCGTGACAAGCCAAAAGAGAATGCGCTGTCTGTGAATGTCCTGACCTTTTGTCCTGACACACACACATGATGCAGAAGCAAGTTCTCTTTCAAGCTTGAACAAACAATAACACATAAGTATGCCTATATTCTCATAAGAACAGTCTTACATTAGTTTAATAATGTCTTAAATTAACTTAAAGAGTTATGAGAGCATGAGATGCGCATGACAGCGTGTCAGATCCGCGCCATGTTCGGCAGTGGCAGATCTTAATAAACCAGTTGCTGTGTT
This sequence comes from Pseudorasbora parva, assembly GCF_024679245.1. Taxonomy (NCBI): domain Eukaryota; kingdom Metazoa; phylum Chordata; class Actinopteri; order Cypriniformes; family Gobionidae; genus Pseudorasbora; species Pseudorasbora parva. The sequence continues at coordinate 11,577,484 of NC_090182.1, read as the reverse complement.
GTCTGTCATTAACATTAATTAAAGAATAAACATAACAGAGAAACTTTTAGCTTTAATAAGAATTAATCTATGCTAATGTATTATTTATGCAGCACAGAGTTTGATAACTTTAGGCTGTTATTCTGTATGTTCTACCTTTTAGACATTTGATATAATGGGGGTATAATTTAAAACAATGTGAAGATTGTTTTAAGTTCACTTAAATGAAAAGTTGTGGTTTTTTAAAAGCCTAATAAATATTGAAATTGATATAGCTTTCAATTATACTATAATGTTGAGTGTTGTTCATATGTTGATATGTTGACATCAGTAGTGCCAGTGATACTGTCCTTAATTTATAAAAAGATACCATTAACAGATATTTAAAAATACCGACTTTAAGTTGTTTTTATATCAATTTGGAGTGTGTATATATATATATATATATATATATATATATATATATATATATATATATATATATATATATATATATATATATATATATATAATTCCCTTAAATTAAACTTTAAAATATATACAGATAGCCTCAAGTAGCCTACATACAAATTAATGTGGCATGTTTGATTAAAATAATAATAATTAATTGCCTAATAATAAAACGTATGCACAGCAGAGGTACGTCGTATGAATTACATTCCCTCTTCTTAAGACGATAATCTCGTATTTTGCCACGATAAAACATTAATTTTTCAAATATCCCTCCGCAGTGGTGAAACTTCCTGTGGTCGGGGGGTATGAATGTTATTGCCGTTTATGTTTAAATTGCATTACTTCTCTCCTAATTTGAATGTGAATATGACGTAGAATAAACATCCCGTCAGAACATATTTATATTGCCATAGTTCTTTCCCTTCTATTTCTGAGGGGATCATCAAGCTCGTGTGTCAGCTCGAAATGGAAGCTTTCAAACCACAGGCTTTCATTTGGGCTCGATAAGTGTTAAAGTCACTGAGCTCGAGCCGCCATTTTGGTTTCGCTATTGCATCAGTTTCGTGATTCACTGCGGCACTATCTAGCAACTGCCGTCGGCGCGCAATCTGTTCCCGGCGACTGCGTCCATTGGCGGAAGGATCTGATTAGAGCAGCGCAGTGTGCGTGATGCGGTAGCTACTCGCTGCCGCTGCTGCAGGAGGAAGGATCGAACCGCTACCAGCACCACCTTTCAGTTTCGCCTTCAAATTACACCAACCGGCTCCGTCACACACACAGAACACCGACTGAATTATCACCCCAAGGCGTTCTTTATTACGACACCCGAGGGGTTGGCCGCGTCGAAATTAAAGAAGCGTCGTTTTAATCGAGTATAAGTCTGGTTTTGTGTGTTTTTGACAGCAGTAACAGCACAACAATGGCTCTGAAAAGAATCCACAAGGTAAGAGAAGGAAGTCACGGGCGCCATTGCCCTATTCCGCGTCGAAAACGCACCATCATTTCTCTTTTAACCCGGAAAGGCGATTTAATGGATGTTTTTGAGAAGTTAAAAGTGTTAAGTGTGCCGCTGGTGGGATGACAAGTGTAGTAAAGCATCCCGGTTCGACGGTTCGGCCCGGGCTAACGGTTAGCATGTTAGCTGGCGACCCTCCGTCGAACTGTGTGAGACTGATATAAACTGTTTCTTCTGTTCCGCTTTTCATTGTCTCCCGTCGCTTTTTATCTCAAACAGAAACAAATAGTCGTTTGAAATGTAAGTCTGTTTGTACTGGCTCACTTGAGGATTAATGTTAGCTCATGATAACGTGTTAGCTCGCTACCGCTAACCCTTCGTAGCCACTAATGCTAAAGGCCCGTTTGAAAACCTTCAACAAAGATCGTTTATATCCACCGCAACACCATCGGAGGACTGTTTTTACTATAAATATATTATTGTTCAGTATTGTTATGTTACATTTGTTTATATCGTGTTGTTTGGGTTGTTGGCTGGCTAAACGCTCAGGGAGAGGCATCTGGCCCATCAGTTTGCCTTCGTATTCAAGTATTTTAAGTTATTTTCGGATTGTATTTGGCTGTTTTTATAGTTGAATATCTTTTTGTCCTTATCAACGTTTTATATATTTGGTGCTGAGTTTTGTTTCTTTTTTTTGACATTTATATCAGTGGATATTTGAGGTTGGCTCGTGGCGCAAGCAAATTGACGTTATGAACGTGGTCCAAAGCATTCATGTTCACGCTTCAGACCACTTATTGTTTTTTTTTCTGACAATTTTGAAGGTTTTAGTTCTCTCGGGTTTCAATGGAACATACTAACCCGAAAAAATCGGTTACATAAGCTGTGGTCACCTCTCATGTCATTACAGCAGCAATAACTCCATTAAGTTACACAGACTGTTATTTGTCTGATTTGATATTGACCTCTTTATTCTCTTCTTATTCACCTAGCCAGTGCGTTTGTTTGGTGTGTTTTACTGTCATTTTTGTCAAATGCACAGATATTTGGAGTATTTAGTTTTGATGTCAGTTTTTCAGTTTCATTTTGGTGCTTCGGTGTTAGCAGCATACACTGCAGGTGTTACAGGAAGGGGATCTGGACAGGTGATGCAGAGCTTTACCTGCTGGTTTAAGTCATGATAGGTGAGCAGTTTTTAACCTTCATTTTTGTTTCTGATTTGTTGCAGGAGCTGCATGATTTGGGCCGTGACCCACCTGCTCAGTGTTCTGCGGGCCCAGTGGGAGATGACAGTAAGTAACTCACTTAACCCACCAATATATTTTACAAACTAGAGTACCTTTATTCTTTCTATTCAATTTACAGGTATTTTCAATATGATCACTGGTAATTTCTGCTTTGTGCAATAAATTCAACATCCACTTTTAATCTAGGTTCCTGGTCTTGTTTTGGACAATTCATTGGTTTGTTATTCCAAAATATGCCATTTTGTTTTTGTAATTTGTTAATGTAATGAGTTGTTTGCCAGAATAACCTGTTGCAGTTCTTCCTTAACAACTTCCTTCATGTGGATACCACTTTTTCATGAGCCAGATAATTTAAATGTATAAATTCCTAAGCCATATTTTTATTCTAAAGACCTGTTCACACGGGATGATTTTTGTGCGGGTTTAACGCCTCGTGACTAAACAAAGGGTGCCAATGTGAGTGTGCACACCGACGCGCAAAATAGCAGGTTTAAAAGCGTAATTAAAATAGAGATGCACCAATTGCAATTTTCTTGGCCGATTCCAATTTCCAATATTTTTGTTAGTGAGATCGGCCGATACCGATTTTTGCCGATTCCGATTTTCTTTCTAAGAACTATAATTGATAACATATACAAACAAAAATCCACTTTTTTTTTCAAAGCAACATTTTATTTTAAAATAAATTAGTAAACATTACAATAGGATCTTCTCTCACTTAATTAACTCTCAAAAAATGTGTTCTGTGCCAGGATAATCAGTTAATCAGTAAAAATCAGTTCCTTTATGAAACAAAACATTATAAATAGACATTTTTCTCTTTTTTACTTGTCTTACAAAAGCCCAAAGATCCTATGAATGAACAAAACCAAAGTGTACAATACTCCTCCAAATAATAGTTCAGTAATTGGGTAATAAATATTGCCCGCTAGAGATGTCATGGTACCAATATTCCAGTAGTCGGTACCATTACCTTAACATTTTTGGTACTCTGTACCAATTTCAGTACCACAGCTAAATGTTTTTTTAATTTATTTTTTATTTAACCATTTAAACCAATGTATTAGGTTTATTATTTATAATGATAATCATTATAAGTAAATAATACATAAACATTTAAATGCTGTATAAAAGTAAACATTATTTATAAAAAAAGAAAAATAATCAACCATCTAGGCATTATTATTATTAGTAGGCTAGTGACATTATTATTACATAGAGATGTAACTAAGGTAATCTAATGTATTCTGTTAAATTCAATTTTTTTTTAAGCGAACATTTTGACGGGATGCCGTGAAAATCTTGGAGTGTCTGTGTTCATATGACGAAAGTTTTCTCAAATGAAACTGCAAATTCTCATGAAGTGAGGTTTATGCGTTCGGCTTGTCATCCATCGCCATGAATTCCATAATTTTCTTCGTAAATGCATTGGTCTTTTTTCGCTGCTTATACCAAGTTTATGCTTTGTTTTTTTCGCTGCTTATACCAAGGAAAGATAGGAGAGGCTGCTGACCTGTGGCTGGCTCTGGCTAGCTTTAGCAGTTTTACCTTTACTAACTTCTTCAAACTGGGCATGTTCCATGTGGTTATGGAGTTATGTGTCTAATTAGGTTTATAGGTTTGTCAAGTTTCACAAATGGCATAATTAGTGTTTTCGCTCACAGTAAAACACTTCCATGCCAACGACATGTTTGCGTGGAGCTGTGAGCTGCAAGCAGAAGTTTCAGAAGTGTACAGTGCCACAGCACCACGTTGTGTACTGGGGGCGCCACCTACTGTTTTTGCATGTTTACTCGGTGGATCGCCTGAAAATAGCTTGGGTGTGAACACTACATGCCGTAAAACACTGGTGATAAGTGCGTGTGATATTCATCTCCGTGTGTACAGGTGCATAAATACATAAGCATGTTTTTTTGGATTGTTAGATATCAAAAAAGCCTGTGTTATAGGTGCGTGTTAAATTAAGTTTGAGGAGAAATACGTTAAATGTGATTCGTTATGTAACAACTAGTCACATACTTTCTGCTGACTTTTTAAACACAGATGGATTTTTTTTTTTTTTAATTTTTTTGAATGTTAAATATTTAGAATTAGCTCTATATTGTTGTAGAGCGGAAACCATGCATCTCCAGAGATGCTACTTTTCAGGAAATGGAAAACAATTTATTTGAATAATAATTATGTTCTCAATGTTGTGGTGTGAAACAGTACACAAAACTGATGGTTCGGTATGTACCTCAGTTTTGAAGTCACGCTTCAGTACGGGTTCGGTACAGCAGGGGAGAGAACTAAATATAAACATTTTATTTTTTAAATTTTATTAAACAATGGTTTACTGAACAAATTGTCTGTCCTTAAATTAATTCAATACAACAAATTTTTTTTTAAATATCTCTGCTAATGCTGTAAAGTTTAAACTTTAACTACATAGGGAACCCCTTTATACAGTTTTTGAGAGAAATCTAATTCAAACAAATATCAAGCAATGTATTCGAATATCTACGAACACACACACAAAAAAACACACACAGTAACGGAGCTTCAATCACAAATTTATTAACAGTCTGACAGTCATAAACATGGCCCAGCTCACAGCCTGTCTGGAAAAACAAATTAACCTAATATTTGAAACAGCAGGTAAAAAACTAAATCAAATATGTATGGCTGGGCACCAAACGGTGATACTTCTGTTATCGAATGAAAAATCTAATGATAAAATTATTTATCTTTCGGTGCCGAATTTTGATTCCAAAAGCCAAATGACTCATGTAAGGACCTAAAGCAGCGGCGATTGGCTGTCCACCACCGCGTGACGGGGAAGATTTCTGAAGACACTCAGTCACAACACAAGTGTAGTGTTTTTTTATCATGTGTTCTACCGCGTCCTATTACAATGCCAAAGAGGTCTAAAGTCTGGCTACACTTTATAAAAGTGGATGCTGAGTCAGCAAAATGCAGCATATGCGGTAAGAGTATTGCAACCAAAGACGGCGGTGTACGCATACTAGGCGCTCTGAACTGTGCCTGAGCCTGTTTGAGCCCCAAAGCCCGGTTCGTTTGACAAGTGTGAGCGATCTGTTCCGTGCCCTTGCGTGGTTCGTTTGTCCATGGGTGTCGGAACCAAATAAAAAGTAGGTGGGGCCATTGTTTTGCGGGGGGTCTCTGGGTTCTCCCCCAGAATTTTTGTGATTTCCAGCATTATGGTGCGTTTGAGGCCATATCCCTTGCCTATACCAAAAAAGACCTCAAACCAGTCAATACCAATAGTCTAATAAAAAGGCTATATTCATTTAACTGCCATAGCCTATAAAGCAACAGTTTTACAGATAATGATAATGAACAAGTTGCATGTTTATTATGCTCCGTGCCCAGATAGAAAAAGTGCCTTTTACTAAACGATTGATTGGGCCAGACAAAATGACAAATCACTGAATCACTAACTGCGTCTATAGTCTAGGGGTAAGAGACGCATGGCATCAAATTTTAACGCAAATCGATCGGAGGTTTGAATCCGCCTTTTGCCACACTCACTCTACTCCCTTTCCACATCACATATCAGATCGAAAAGGTATTTATTTTCAATAAAAAAAGAGAAAATATTAAAAAAGGGGAAATAAAGCGTTTAACATGTTTAATAATACGTTTCTTAATAAGTTTCTCGGTTAAGGGGTAGCCAAGGTAAACAGACATGTGCTAGAGACGATAAATGTGAGGGGGTCCAATATCATTGGTCTTAAAAAGTGGGTGGGTCTTGTCCCACCCACACACAATGGTTCCGACGCCCATGGTGTGAGCGCTAACCGTGCCAGAGCACGCAACAGCTGTGTGCTACTGTCATCATTACGACAGCAAACACCAAATTATACTTGGATAAACTTTACGATTAAATCAAGTATATATTTAGGTTTAAAGTATATACTCCTGGTTATTACCTTATTATATTATGTAATCTATTATAATCATGTTATTGATTAACATGAATTTTAGTTTGAGTAAAACTGTAAATTCCTCCATCAAAGTCAGCTGCCTCTGTAATAATCTTCTGATACGTGCAGTCAAGTGAAAATCGCTGTCCGGCATAAATTATAAATCTATTGGTGAAAGTGTTTTTCTTCTGTTCTTCAAAACAAAGTTTCATCATGCATGACACAAGTGTGTGGTCCCCCAAGTGTGAGTGCAGGCCGGCGAGGTTGAAGGGAGGGGGGACAGTCGTGCTTGGGGAAATACTTGACAGATGAGTGTAATTTCACTACTTAAACCGAATGCATCCCCATAACGTTGACTACCACTTTGTGTATAGCCCCGTTTCCACCAAAATTACCCGGAACAATTTGTACCAGGAACTTTTTTGCAGGAACTTTTCTTCCCCCCAGACCTGCAACTGTCTACGTTTCGACCGCGATCTAAAGTTCCGAGAAGATTAGGCAAATTAGTCCAGTGATAGGACTGCGCGGGACTGTTCCTCCAAGTCAGTGAAGGACATGTCTTACTGCAGTAATCATTTTTGTGTGTACCGATTGAAAGATGGACTATTTACATGAAACATGAGACGTTATCTAAACCGATCTGGTGTTTACATGTGATGACTTTCAATCGCAATCATTTGGTCACATGCAGTTTGTCTGCCGCATCAAAAATGTCAACGTTGTTTTCTCCAGCAGCTGGAGTGTGTTTACTGTAGCCATAGCAACTCTTAACGGCCACCAGGACTAATACAGTATTATTTATAGCTATTTATTTGTTGTAAAGTGTAATAATCATCTCAGAAAAAGTCTGTTCTGTCAGGCGCAGTTAAAGTAAAAACTGCCTGAGGCAATATACGCTGTGTCATTATTCCAACATTATCTTCATAACTTACGAAATAAAAAGTTTACCCCTACGAAAAATTAACTTTCCTCTCTTGTCAACATGAGCGCGGTGCGCGCTGTCACGTCATGTAAGGACGCACACTTAAAAGTAATCGGTCAGGTCGTTTACATGGTGAAAAAAAATTAATAACGAGTATGGAAGAGATTCAAGCTGTGCTGCTTTTGCTGGTTATGTATAGGTTTACTAAGGTAATTAACAACGACAGAAAAGAGCACTAATATGCAGATTCAGCAGCATGCAGCATATTCAGAAAGCTTGTAAAGCTAGATTTAAAATGACAACGTATATTATTATCAGCTATTACGGACATTGCACGTGAGATGGCTGAGACGAACGTGGCGCACGCCATCAGACAAGAGCGCAAGACTGATATTTACTGAACGAGACTGAACCTCGCAAGACTTTTAAAAATGCCCGTTGAAATAAAATGCTGCTTGATCTAAACCAATCAGCATGTTCAGCGCCCAAGTCCCGCCCTCGAAAGTTCCTGAACTTTGAAAAAGTACTACCTCGCGAGCAGGGCCGTTTGGAGGGGGAAATATTTACCCGGAACTTCATTTTGACCCTGGTTCCTGCGGTCTAAACACACGAAGTACCACCCAAAGTTCCTGGTTCCTAGGTAAAGTTCCTGCGGTGGAAACGGGGCTTATGTTAGCTTGTGCTGCTAGTCGGTTGCATAATGGTATTGTTGAGTAAAATTGTTGCATAATGGTGAAAGAGGATTGTTAGGAACCGGTATCGAAACTGAGGTATCGAAATTGGCACCGGATCGAAAGATTTTGATCAATACCCAGCCTTATCGATATGATCGGCTCGAGCCGCTCATGTCACGCACGCAGTGTGCAAGCTCTAACCTGTTAACATGGGAGCCGAAATAAAAACGGACACACCACATAGCCGAGATGCTCATGCCCAGTTTTACCACCACTTTAAAAAAACGGATAGATTATTTATAGTTCGATTACGTATATTTTACATCATGTTCGAATGCATATTCCAATATCGGATAAAAATTTACAAAAATAAAAGTGAACTTACCAGCTGTGGACACTAAATGACTTCTGAGGTAAATGTAACGAGCGTTTTCATGGACGACTGGACAATCGGAATACTCCGATATTAACCTGATTAAGACTATACTCTGATTAAGAAACTATCGTGTAAGCAGCAATTTCTTAACTTAATCTGGCTAAAGTCATACTCAAAGTAAAAACAAATATAATTAAGATGTGGACTATCCCTATTTTATTTGCATTATTGAAGTAAATGTACACACCTTAATCACACTTAACGTTGTTTAGGAGTTTTTGCTGCATTTTGTGACAGGACGTACACATGTGGCAGTGGGCAACCATTTGATGGCAAACGAGTGCTCGGCTTCAAGCAACTCTCTCCCACCAGTCTTTACTTTGTACTGTCATCCAGTACCTCCGAGTTTGTCGTGGTGGCAGAGGCCAAAGAGTTGCTGGACAATTTTTATCTGCGGTCATCATGACATATTTAACCGCACTTGAAGCTTTCTTAAAATGTAAAAATGAAACACCCAGAACTGTATATGATCCCAAAATCAACACGCATTGTATGTTAATACATGAAATTCTGGAGAGATCATTGGACTGCAGCATGGGGAAGTAATGACGTGTGCCATTAATTGATTTATGTTCTATAGCGCGTATACCGGGAACATGAATGAAATATATTTAAAGCAACTCGTGCAAACACCTTAATCAGAATATTATCTTATTCAGATTAAGGTCAATAATTAGATTACTGCTTTCCATGTAAACGTAGTGTTTACAGGCTGTTATTGAGTCCTTTTCTCAATAAAAGCTGTGTTTACAGGCAGTTTTTTTTCCACCATTGAAACACTGATTGAAGTTGTAATGTATCCTCAATATACCTTTAAGACTAGATGTTTTCATGTTTAATAAAGAGATGATGCCACTTGACCACGCGTCTACAGTGACCTCTGTCATGTCAAATTAAAGCGCATCAAAATGGCATTTCTTTCGAATGGTGATAAAATGAATAGGGGTGTGCACGAATAGCCGAATATTCGATCTGTAATTAATATTCGAAAACTAAAAATACTATTCGAATTTTCCTGTAACTCAACCAGTAGAGAATGGCACTAGCAACGCCACGGTCATGGGTTCGATTCCCAGGGAAAGCAAGAACTGACACTAATGTTAAATGTGTACCTTGAATTCAATGTAAGTGGCTTTGGATAAAAGCGTCTGCCAAATGCATACATGTAAATGTAATAATGGATTTTACTGCGTTGATTTGCTGTCTGTATATTCAGAGAGTCTACGATTAATCCCTCTAAATCTGTTATAACTAAATCCACTGTGTGGCGTTGTGGAGCGTGTTAAGAGTGTATTTGATCACAATGTTGTCGTCCGCCTCGCGATTTTTGGAGTTACTTAGATGAAAAGGATCTTACAAAATGGAGTTACTCCTGATGAAATCAGTTACTGAAACTGAGTTATCATTATATCACCACCACAAATGAGAATCACATGACATCCAAACACCAGCTGTATTAGGAAAGACAGATCACTGCATCACAAGTGCAGGTAAGCGCATCTGTACCCGGAGTGAGAGCGGGATAACTTATGATAGCCAAATGATCTCGAGACAAATGTTTCCTTTAAAGTTTGTTGAGGGTTTAAGAACAGAAAACTCAGTGCTTCACTCAAACTTCATTGAACCGTTATCTTGGTCTCCGCAATGTCTCTTGACAGGGAGCATTTTCTCACCCGAGAATATCATCATCATAGCTTCTCTCTCAACATGAAAATGTGAAATTTGCTTTTGCATGATAACTGACGCGCTCTGCTTTATTAGTGTTTCTTTCTGCTCGTACTCCTTGAGCTTTTAATGCTTTTGTTCTTTAGGCATAGTTTAAAAAAAAAAATTTTTCAGTTAAGAGATTTTTTTCTGTTTTTAGTTATTTTTTTCAGGGGTAGGCTACAGGAGCAACATAGAGCGCCCTCTCACGGCTATATGTTTATTCTTGTCAGTCAGTATGAATTAAATTTGATATATAAGTCACAGGACCAGCCAAACTATGAAAAAAAAGTGACTTATAGTCCGGAAAATACGGTAAGCGTGTTGTGTACATTGCCTAATCATAAGCTTGTTCAGAAATGGTGACGACATGTTGATAGAAAAACGTCTCATTTTCTCAAAATACCTAATTTAAATAAACAAATATTCAAATATTTTTATGAGCCCAAATATTCGAATACAATATTTTGGAAAAATGCCCATTCCTAAAAATGAACAGAATACTTAATATGTTCGTGTGGGAACTCGGATTTAAGTCTTTTTATTTTCAGCACGTAGAACAAGCCTACTGTTGAAGATTGCAATGGAAGCCATGTACTGAAACGGTTTGGCACACATACGTGTACCGTTACATCCCTACAATGTAAACATTGTGCCGTTATTTAGGTTCAGACACTTTCATGTGTCATAATATTAACATTTGACAGAAATCAAGCTCAAATTCTAAGCTGACAACCCCCAGATGCAGAACGGAACAATTTAAGAGATCACCTATTCCATATATGTGTAGACTTTTAACTGATTATGGATTTTAAATGGACTTCGGATACCTTTATTAAGTATTTTATTCTTCTTTTTCTTTTAATCTTTTATTTTAACTTATGCTTTGATAATTTTTTGGTTTTGGTAAATATGCTTTGACAATTCACTGTAACAGCAAAATAATTCAGTGTCCCCCTACGACAAACGTCTTTGGGTACCTGTAATGAAGCTGATAAAGTCAATAAACAATAAACAACAACAAATGTAGTTACAAAAATGGCTTTTGACCAGTGAATTTTAGAATTTCAGGCATGCGTGTTTTGAACAGCTGCATCATTGTGTTGTTAAGACTTGCAGATTACTGACAGTTTGAGGAGCCAATAGATTTACTAGGTTTAATCTCAAGCTCTTTTAATACTTTTAATTAAACTGACGTAAAGGGTGACCGTTAGTAAGGATTTATGAAAGACCAAATATGGAGATACAAGGTTTCCATCTGACAGTGATGCTGTCACTTATAGGAACTAAATGTCATTATTGGTTCAATCACATGCTGTCAGTGCTTTTTCCTGTCTGATTGTGTTTTCTGCGTACCCTGTGATAGATGTGCTCATCAATAATTAGCTTGAGGCTCAACCACAAGATGACAGATTGTTTGAACAGACAAGTAGCATATATAGCTTCCCTCAAAAGAGTCGCCACTTTATTAAACAATGCATCATAAAACCATCTGACCCACTTAGATGCCTCAGAGACTGAAATATGACAACATAATTGTACCCAAATTTGCTTTATCATATTTTATACTGTATTGCTCATGGGCTCTTAATTCTGACAAGACTGATTATGAGCTTGGAAATGAGAATTGTATCTCTGAGTTTTGGAAAGACTTGAATGAAGATGGAATGTAAGATAAACATGTGAGGCTTTCTCTGACATTTCTGTTTGACTTGTTTCAGTGTTTCACTGGCAGGCCACAATAATGGGACCAGTAAGTATTTGTTTCTTGTATCATCCATAGTAGCACACATTACAGAAATCCCTTGAAGTATAATATTATCTTGAAATGTTGCGTAAATTTATACATACATATTTTTAGTAATATTTAATTTCATATTTAGTAATATTTTATATTTTCTTTTCAAATGTATCAAAAGATTAATGATGCTCGGCCAGGTTTAGAATTATCATCAAAGATTAACATTTTAGAATGTTTTTTTTTACTTGCCTTTTTATTTGTGGTTATATATTTCTTGCCATGAATATAGCGGGTATTGCGTTAAACTATAAACAAGCCAACACATATTTAAATAATTCTAATAATTAAAATGTTTACCCAACAGAATGACAGTCCTTACCAGGGTGGAGTGTTCTTCTTGACCATACACTTTCCCACAGATTATCCCTTCAAACCGCCAAAGGTCAGCAATGCCCACAACTATTTGGCACAGGTTTTCAGGTGTTTTGATTATTGTCAGGGGCTGCTTAATTATTTGTCTCTTTGAATCATCTCATTTTCCCAACCTGCACATTCTTTGGCTTAATATGAGGAAATGTTTTTCCTCCTGCCATGTATTCAAATAATTCAGCTTATTATGACTGTATATCATATGCAGTTACTGAAAGCAGAGAATCTTGCCAGATGAAGTTAAATAATTTTTCAAGGAAGCCAGTGCTTGTTTGGATTTCAATCTACGCTTATTTACAACTCTTCTTGTGTTGGCTTTAATAATACTATTTAGCCTGAAAAGGGTGTGTTCTGTGTGCTTATGTTTCTCCTTCCTTCCTCAGGTTGCATTTACAACAAGAATCTATCACCCAAATATCAACAGCAATGGCAGCATCTGTCTGGATATTCTGCGGTCACAGTGGTCACCGGCACTCACCATCTCCAAAGGTAAAGCACCGCCAGGTTTCCTCTATCAGTCTTTACAATGGCAATTAATTCCAGAAATGTTTTTTGTTTTGTTCATTTTATTGTTTTCAACCATGTGCTGTTCTGGAGAATTGGCAAATCTTAAAACAATATTGATTGAAATTATTGAAATTTGTTACAAGTGCAACTAAAGAATCTTGTGTAAGGTTATCATGTACAGAATTTTCTAACCTTTTCAAATTGAATTTCATCCAATGATTATCTGGATCTGCTGCCTTGTTCCTCCCTAAGGAATATATGTTTGGACATTAGAAGTTTAAACAAGGACCGGCGCCCTTTGTTTTGACTTAAAGTTTTTTTTTTTCTTGCCCTTCAGTTCTCCTGTCCATCTGCTCCCTGCTGTGTGACCCCAATCCGGACGACCCCTTAGTACCTGAGATCGCCCGCATTTACAAGACTGACAGGGAAAAGTGAGTATCCCCCTGTGCACTAGATCAGTCCTGCACACTGTTTACGCTAATGCTCTTCCCCATTGGCGCTGTCATGCAAGCATTTGCATTATTAGCCATGTTATTACCTACGCAGTTTCCTGTTTTGACATTTGTCACCTCTCTTCTTCCCTGGGGATTTTACACTGATACTCTGAAGTCTTGTTTTGTGAATAATTAGCTTTTTTTATTGTTGCTGTGCTTTGTAGTTGACCATAAAGCCACAACAAAAGTAGAAATGTGTTCAGCTTGCTATAATTAAAAAAACAGGCTTCAGTAGCTCAATGCAACAGTGTTTTCTTTAATCCAAACTAGACTGTGATGTGTGTAATCATTTGAACAGGACAGTTTGGTTATAATCAAATTCAACACAAGGTAGATAAATGCCAGCAGACTCCTATTAGATGTTTTCAGTTACAATACTATTACTCCTATTCGATGGTTTCAGTTACAATACTATTACAATACTGGCAAATGAAGGTGGAAAAAGCAATTGAGGCTGTGTTATGACCTCATGAGAATTCAAGGAAATACTAAAGAGTTCCTTTTATAAAGCTGCTGATGCTAAACAATTTCCAAATTTCCTTTAAAATGTGAAGAGGGAGATCAACATGTCAAAGAGATCAAATCACATTTTTATCTATCTTTAGGGAAGTTAATTTGTACTTCACAAATGCATGGTCAATAGTATTCTTTTCGACCATATACGCTTCCGTGGTAAGTCTATAGTTGTTGACTGCCCTATTTTTCAACAACAGGTTCTTTGCAAAGTCTGTGTTACCAGTTATATGTCATGCAAATGTTTTGGAATGTGGCGCTGATATTTTTTTTGTCTTCCTTCACAGGTACAACAGAATAGCTCGGGAATGGACACAAAAGTATGCAATGTAGTTTTGAATCGTGATGGGAGAAAATTACAGCTCTCCATCTTAAGGTTAGGGGAGATTTTGAACGTTCAAAAGATTAAAAAAAGAAAAAAGCTTAAGAAAAAAAAAACAGATCTTGTTGGTTTCCATTGGAGTGCTTTCTTTAAGCCACGCCTCCCCTCACCAGAGCACCTCCCCCCACTCTTAGCCCTCTGGCAGCCATGGTGTACATACTGAAACTTCAACTGTAGCCCCTTTTCCTCCCCAAATTCAAACCTCCACTCCACAGCTCCTGCTTTACCTTCTCCGTTGCTATAGCGACGTACCCGCTGCTTAGGATCAGTCCGTATCAATTTTGCTGTAGAAGATGTTTATGGCTCTAAAAGCATTCCTTGTTGTTTTTAAGAACTGGGAAGGGAGGGCTATATTATCATTTTTGTTTTCTCCCTGCAATTTGTGATAGTCTGGACGTAGAGGGATATGTTTTTTACAGTTTACTTTTTCATTTCCATTTCCTGGGCTTCCAACTGTACTTTGGATCAGGAAGTTTTTTTCCTTTCTTTTTTGATTTTTCTTTACTGCAGACAAGGGAGGGGTATGCTGGCTGTCTTTTTGTATAAAATCTATCTAAGGAATTCTTTTAAAATCATAGCAGTTAAAGGAAATGGACCTCCTGTCTTCTCCGGAGTATTCTAATGGACTTGAATACTATGAATATATATATATATATTTTGTTTCCATTTGCCATTGCAAAGACTGTCTCTACCCCTTTCCTTAGCCATGACCAACTTCACAAACATTCACCATCACGAAGGGTTTTGGACCAGTTATTTTAAGGAGTCTATATCATGCGTCTTGTTTTTCTTTGGTTTGTTTTTTTCTCTCTCCCCCTCTTTCACCCAACCCACCCTTGTAACTCTTAGTTCGCTTTTTTTTTTCTTCCCTTTTCCTGCTCTTGTTGAATTAGATGCTAACATGGTTCAGCCAGACTCGATTGGGTCCCTGGGTGGGAGGACACAAACTCCTCACAGACAAACTTCTGTATATTTAATTTCCTGACGGGCTCGTTGAGCTTTGTGTGTTGATTAAAACTGTGTAATAAAATGATTACTAAAGTCTGAAATGCTTTGTCTACATGTTTTTTTCTTTCTTTCTTTCTCCCCTGTTATATTCGTTAAACAGGTGGTACAGGTCTTGTTGCACGCGCTGAATGTGTTGAACTTTGTCCTCCTGTTTGGTTATTAATCTTAAAGTCTTAAACTGAAGAAGAAAAAAAAACAAGGTTCACTGATCTCATCTGCTTGCCAAATCGCAAATGTTATCAAATGCACAATGATTGCAAAAAGGTTTTTTTTTTCTTTTTTCTGTTAATAAAGTTTATAAAGGAACTTTTTCCTTAGTTTGGTGTGGAGGACCAAAGCATTCAAAAATAAAGTGACTAAATCTTAGATGCATTGCAATTTGTCTCAGTAAAGTCATTCTTATGAAATAACTACGTTTTTTTTTTTGGTTGTTTTTTCATGTCATGAAATGTTTTACATTAGTATTATGGGCTATTACAAAATGGATGCATTTGAATGATTTGCTTTGGATCTTTGTAGTTCGGAGACATCCTTTTTTTCCATATGAGATCATGTGGAGTGACTTTTTAAAGATGCCTCAATTCCTTTAATAACAGTTTTTATTTAAATATTTTCTATCAGGTTGAAGTGTACGTTTATTGAGGTTTTGTTTAAGCAAACATTTTATATTACGAAATATTTAAATATAACGCCTTTAAAAGATGAAACGAATAAAACCTGTTACCAAACGGCAAGTGGAGCATTACGAAAGGATTCGAGCCTCATGTTTACAGTGAGTACTAGATCGCGCACTTCTTCAGCCATTGGTCAGATTTTTAGTGACGCAATCACGCAGCGTTTCCGCAGTGACGGTGTCACTGGTTCAGCTTCTCAGACCTTGTGGTGCCCTTAAACTTGAAGTTCTCCCGTCATGGCATATCAAGTGCCAGGGCTTTCAGCTTTAACTAAGCCGGGTTTAATACCGGGTTTTAAGGTTTCTAAAGGTAAGGGTGAATTTTTATTCTATGACAAAGCGGCAATCATGATCGATTGCAGCCTGCAATAACTCGACACATAATTTGTAACGTTAGGTATGTTCAATTTAGTGTTGTGAATCTGAATAATGTGACGTTAATGATTTTAGTTTGTTATATTAAATTGGCATTTAAACATGCAGTGCAGGTGAGGTGAGTAGGCTACAATTAGCTTACTGCATGCACGCGTTATTAGATCATACGTTTACAGGCATTTTGTTGGAATAATTGATATACATTTATTTTGGTTATTTAAATAAATGTAATGTTTTAGTTGGCATTAAATCTACACCTTTATATGTCGCTGTATAGCATTTGTTATGCGGCCGGGCAAAACATGAGCTTGTCAAACTCGATTTTTGAAACAGCAATGAACGTAAGTTATTGTGAGTCGGATCTCTCTAAATAATCATATGAAACTGTCTCTACGATTCTTCTTCATTTACAAAAAAAGGTACTAGCAATATATTTATAACTCCATTTTAGAGACTACTATAATAATGTCGAGATTTCAGTGATCACGTGACGTCGTCAAAGACTTGCGAAATGAATCATTCGTAAGAACCGGTCAAGAATCGAAATCAGGTGAATCATTCTCACCTGACCAAGACAGGCGTTAGTACTACGGTAACTTATGCCGTGAATATGCTTATGCTTATGCAATTTAATGGTATTTGTGGTAAAACGGTTATGTAATCAATTTGCCAAAAAAACAAACAAAACAAAAAAAATGGTTACTTTTACTATAATAAAACCATGGCTTTTTTTTTTGTAAGGGAAATCTTTGTTCCAAAGGGCAATATTGTTTTGGTTGTATAATTGTTAATTAGTAACTACATGGTGTGTGTGATTTTTATTTTTTCTTAATTCATGCATTGCAAGAAATATGGAGCTATTGAATAAGGCTGTATGAAATGTAAATATAAGTGATATTAAAGAAAATTATAGGTTTACAATTAATTAAAACCAGAATGCATTATCCAGATATTAATTTCAATAAATGACAATAACATTTTGAAGTTGTATAAATTCAGTTGAGGGGGTCTAATTAATATAAATTAGTTAGACATACTTTTTGATTACTGATGTTGCCACCAGAAAAAATAGCCCGTTTGTTGTGTATATATTATTTGTAAAGGACAACACTTTTGACTCCTTTGTCAAACCCAAAGTTCAAGACAAAAAGCCTATCTAGACAATAGAAACATGAGATATGTTTTAAATAATGAACGTGATGCTGTGTGTGTAGAGCAGTATTCAGGGAACCTCAAAAACGAGCGCCTCCTCGTGTGTACGTTTGCAGATCAGCTGACCACCATCGTTCCCATTGCAGTGGCCGCGGCTCTGAGCACATACCTGCTGACCCGCTACTTCAGTTCACAGAGCAGTCCCAAGAGCAGGGTCAACATGTCAATCAACAAAGACAGCCCGAAAGTAGTGCACAGCTTCGACATGGAGGACATCGGCAACAAGGCCGTCTACTGCCGCTGCTGGAGATCCAAGAAGGTGAGTGAGCCACCTCCATGAATCATGTTAATAGGATTTTATTGCCCGCTGAATGTTTCTGCTGGTCTGTTTGGAGATTATCTATATGAACTATTTTTTAACCCTATAGCCTACTGTATCATATTTGATATGCTATGAATTTCTAAGGGCTCTAAATGATCAACATGATTAAAACGTTGCTGAAAAACCTCTTTTACACAATCTAATCCATGCCTTCTGTCGTCTGGTTGGTAGTAAAAGGCCTTTTAGTGTAATTCTAAATACATGCAGTGTACATGTCTTCTTGCTCTGATTTCATTTTTCTTTTTTCTTTTTTAAAAGCTGCTGTCAGTAACTTTTTTTGTGTTCAAGATTTACAAAAATTATATAATGTGAATGTTCAACATGAATTCATTTTCCAAACCGTGTTTTTATCTTACCCTGGATCATTATGGTACACTTATAATAAGTGTTTATATTGGGACTATTTCAGGCCAGACTGGTAGGTACCGCTGCGGAGGAGCACAGTCCCTGTGTGATCCGCCAAAGACATAAACAGAGAGAAGTAGCTCCGGCTGCAATGTTCTTCCGCAACACGCATGCAGTTCTGTTTATTAACCACTAGAGTGCAAAAAGTTACGGACTGCAGCTTTAAATAAATGTAAAAATAACGTTAACTGTAAGTAAGATTTCAAGATGAACACATAATGGACTGAAGTAACGTGATTATCTATACTTCATTTTTTAGAAAAAACATGTACAAGTATATGTTACAGTTGAGACGACAGGCTTTAGAGGAGCTTTTATTTATCACACAGATCTGCGAAAACAACTAAAAACACTGCATTATTCATGCCAGGCCCGTAGTTGGCAGTGGCAATGTCACTTTGTTTTGTTTTTTCTTTATTTATAAGTTCCATATTACAAAACTTCAGTCGTTTCGGAGCACGGTTGAACATTTGAACATATGTAGAGTTAAAAAAAAGCAGGGAAATTATAAGACAGGCAGGGTGCCAAGACATGCCAATATAAAAGGAGCAATTATTGAACCCAAAAAGATAATAACGGTATCATTTTTAAAACCGGGCCAGGAGGTTGCCTGGACACTGCTCTACACACACTCAGCATACCTATTTTCAGGCCCGCAAAACGCTGTTGTCGTGTAAATGAACGCATACAAATTTTGAAGTTTGAAAATGGTGTTGTGTAAACGGCCCCTTAAAGGAAGTGTATGTGAAATTTTGCCAAAACTGGTCCTGCAATCACTTTCAAATGACTGTAGAGCGGTGTCTCCCCCTCCCCCCTATCTCGAGGTTGCCAGATTGTAGGAACATTTGTAGATCTGCAGCTGTGGTATCTAGAGCAGATCTGGCAACCCGGATGCCAAAACACTACTGACTTCCTGATTGGTCGATTAGGTGGAGGGCGGAGCTTCAGGCCAAAACACGTCAACATCAATATCAGTTGAGGGCTGCAACAACTTTTAAATGACAATATCCTGGCCGGACTACTGTTGTCCGTGATATTTGAAATGAACATGATTTCTTAATATCTAGGGACATATCAGGGCCATTTTATAATGAATTGAAATACATTTCTTACCTACAGTTCCTTTAAAGCAACAGTCTGTAACTGTTTGTGCTCTAGCGGCTAATAAACAAACTGAATGCGGAAGAACATTGCAGCCGGAGCTACTTCGCTCTGTTTATGTCTATGGTGAGTCACGCAGGGACTGTGCTCATCCGCAGCGGTTCCTACCAGACCGGTCTGAAATTGTCCGAAAATAAACACTTATTATGGTAAATGGTAAATGGACTGCATTTATATAGCGCTTTTAACAGACCCTATGGCCATCCAAAGCGCTTTACATTTTGCCTCACATTCACCCATTCATACACCGACGGCGATGTCAGCCATGTAAGGCGCCATCCAGCTCGTCGGGAGCAGCTGGGGTTAGGTGTCTTGCTCAAGGACAATTCGACACTTGGTCAGGTGGAACCGGGGATTGAACCACCAACCATTTGGTTTGTAGACAATCTACATGAACCACTGAGCCACTGCCGCCCCATCCACTGCCGCCCCATGTTGTACCATAATGATTCGGGGTGAGAGAAAAACACAGTTTGGAAAATGAATTCATGTTCTCATCATATCATTTTTGTAAATCTTGAACACATAAAAAGTTACGGACAACAGCTTTAAATATCATTGTACTGTTTATTCACCAGAATAAAAGCTATAGATCCTTGATCATAAAACCTAACATTAAAATTGCACCTTGCTATAAGTACGTTTATGTGACACTAATGAACTAAAAGCAGAAAAGTTTTTTTTCTTTGCCTTTTTCACGTATGCACGGCAACTCTGTCAAAACATTCTGTGTTCCATCAAAACGACTAAAAACGCTGTATTCTGCTGCCAGGCCGGTAGATGATGCTGTCACTTTGTAAAGAAACAATATGCACCTATAGACCATAGACAGTAAAAGAAATGGACACAGCAACCCCATAGACTTAAACGGCGACTTGTGAAGTCAATCAGAGGCTCAGACTGAGCTTGACGACATAGATGTGACGTAAGCACAGCTGTAAGTCTTCATGTAGTTGTGGAAAGTGAAATCTTAATCACGTTGTTTAAATGTTTTGTCCCGTTGCTTTTGGCTCTCTATGGGCTTCTCCCCATTCTTCCCCCTTGACTTATCAGACTTTATGTCTCCACTTCCCCCCGACTGTCTCATAGACAGTAAAAGATTGCTCCCGAGTGTCTCCTCCTGTCTTTATGGTAATTTGCGACAGAGTCGCGTTGGTTATGAAGCAATCGTTAGCCTATTTTTACAAAAACAGCTTCTACAGGGCGATAGAGTAAGATACAAGGTAATGGAGCCGTTTATACATTGTCGTGTTTCTTTATAAATAAACAATGGACAAATGGAGTTTTAAACGCCTCTGATATAAAGTTATTCACTGTCAAAGTGACTCAAAAATGAATGGGAGTCAATGGGATGCTAACAGCAGGTGATGGCTTGGTCAGCAATGGCCGCCCCTATGAGTGGAACGCTTTCCGAGTGCTGGATTACCCCCTTGGTATAGACTGAACATGTAATTCATCAATTCCTGTTTTTGTCATTCGGAGATGACTTTTTGCGTAAGTTTATTGAGATCTTTAGTGACAAGTAGTCTGTTTTACTGTAATGTATTGATTATGCAATCCTACACTTTTTTGCTCAGTTTGGGCCACTGCAGTGTTTTCTTCCTCTTCGGCTCTGAGCTCCAGTATTCATCATACTATATGAGCCATAAAAGCAAATATGATACAAAGCATAATTCTTATATTAATATAATTTGGACAAGAGCATCTGCTAAATGGTTAAATGTACATAAACACTTTTTTAATTTAGCTTCCACAAAACCTTTTTTTTTTTAAGATTTAAAAAATATTTTGTCTAAAACTTCAATAAACTGTTTCATTAATAAAGTTATTGCTGACTATTATTAGATTTATTTAGTCAAGTTTTACAGGGTTACCGGTTTAATTCACCCAAAATCGTGAATTCTGTCATTTATGCACCCTCATGTCACTGTTCGGCACGTCCTGAAGCCTCATAGTAATCTAGAAGAGCTTCGTGCGGATGTACTAATGCAAAATGCTTCAATAATCATCAAAACCACAGGTAGCGTGCAGATACGCTATCGTACTATCCGAAAGATCATCAAGCGTGGTTGTGATTTGTATGTATTTGTTTGTTCCCTGGATAGTTTCCCTACTGTGACGGCGCACATACCAAACACAACGAGGAAACTGGGGATAACGTCGGACCCCTAATCATTAAGAAGAAAAACCCCTAAACATTCAGTGAGTGTTTTCCATCCACTGGAGGTGAGAGTAACTGGATGAGGATTTCATATCACAATTACTGTAATTGTCAGTGTCAATGCATCTTATTTACACAAGGACTTCCTGTAGCACTGCAGACATGCATCAGCAAACATACTTTAAACGTGTTGTGGTTTGACGCTTGGTCTTCCTCTCAGTCTCTAACACAACCCATATAAATGTGCTTTAAATGTACTTAAAATAACTTTGCACTACAGCGCAGGTGAATGTGGATGAGAACGGGTCTTAACTGCTACGCACAGGGTAATGAACATTTTAGTGATTATGACTTGAACATGTAGTTTTTACCATGTTAGGTGTAAAACTAAACCGGATTCATTTTCAAGACCGCATATAAGTATATTTTCTATCATGATCTGTAAGTAGGAGGCATTGTGTGTGTTTGCTGTATGCTGAAGATGTGCATTTTGAATAAATGTGATTTGAAATGGTCATCCTTGTGTCTTTGTTTTACGCTCTATTCTGCCCATATGCACTAAGCAGGGTAATCTCTAGCCACAGTTTTAAAACAGGATGTGGGAGATAATGTGCTCTACTTCCTGTACTGCTGCAAAACACAGGAAGCTAGAGATCCTCCTGCGGTTCCGCTTACATCCAGCAGATGGAGCTGCTCTATCAGTGCAGTGCTCTTGGATTTATTTTGAGGGATCACATCTGTGGCTCTAAAGGATGTGTTAGGGAGATAGATGGATAGATAGATAGATAGATAGATAGATAGATAGATAGATAGATAGATAGATAGATAGATAGATAGATAGATAGATAGATAGATAGATAGATAGATAGATAGATAGATAGATAGATAGATAGATAGATAGATAGATAGATAGATAGATAGATAGATAGATAGATAGATAGGAGGACACATTACTATTTGTAATGTTTTTGAAAGAAAACTTCTGCTCATCAAGCCTGCATTTATTTGATCAAAAGTAGAGGATTTTTTAAAATATTGTGATATTTTTACAATTTAAAATATTTGGTTTTCAATGTATTATACTTTAAATTATCATTTATTTCTGTGATGCAAAGCTGAATTTTAAGGATTGTTACTCCAGTCTTCAGTGTCATGTGACATCCAGTCTATCACATGATCCTTCAGAAATCATTCTAATATTCTGATTTATTATGAGTGTTGGAAACAGTTCTGCTGCCTAATATATTTGAGGAATAAAAGGTTCAAAAGAACTGCATTTATTCAAAATAAAAACAAATTTTCAAATAATATAAATCTCCTTTACTATCAATTTTGATCAATTTAACACATCCTTGCTGAATAAAATTGATTTTTTTTTAAAATAATGACTGACCCCAAATTGCTGACCAGTAGTGTATATTGTTGTTACAAAAGATTTCTATTTTTAAAACATTTGCTTCTTTTTTTTATTTTTACTTTTTAGTCATCAAAGTATTATAAAAAAGTATCACGTTATGAAAAAAATATTAAGCAGCAGAACTGTTTCCAACTTTGAAAATGAATCTTCATATTAGAATGATTTCTGAAGGATCATGTGACACTGAAGACTGGAGGAATGATACTGAATACTTTAATTCTGCTTTGCAGAAATAAATGATCATTTGCTAAGCCAAAATATGATAGTTGGGGAAATTGCGTGGGGTCTGGGGGTTCTCCCCCAGAAAAAAAAAAAACGATTTCATAGATAAAAGTGGGTCCAATATCATTGGAATGGTTCCGACGCCCATGCAAACAACACATTTTCTGTTCACAAGTTCCATTTTCACTCTCTCACAGCCTACTGCATTCGAACGGTCCACCTAGTAAACACGTTGCCATAATCAACGCGGCATCATGTTCGACCAGTATCGCGTAGGGTTCAGTATATGCAAGCGGGTTCGGTTCGGTGGAAAAAAATTCTAAGGTTCGGCAGAAACTGAACACAGTCAAAAAGCCCAATATTCGTCCGAATCCGAATCCTGGATTCGGTGCATCCCTAGAAATTTACATGATTTCTTAATGTCTACTGACATATCAGAGTCATTTTATGATTAACTGAAATACATTTTCTTACATACAGTTTATTTAAAGCTGACAGATGAGTGCATGAAGTTTCCAACATTCCACACCTGTTTTTTTTTTTTTGTTTAAGTGCATCATCTGGGTTTTTAAAGGTGCACTATGTAACTTTTCTGTCCGTTAGAGGCCGCTTATTCAAAACAAAGGTGGAGTTTAATGATGCCAAGTTTGAGCCCAGAATCTTGGGACATGTGGTCTTCATCTCACAGCCAGTGGGAAGAAATCATGCTCATAGATGCGATTATTACTGTAGTAGTAAGAAGCAGAGCAGGACCAAATGTTGAAGGAGCTGAGCAAGGCCGCTGGAGCAATTGTTTATAAGATCAATGCAACACGCATCGCAAGCTGCAGGACTTTTATTATGCCACAGCCATCTGCACCATTTTCGCTTTTCTGGTCATGAGTATGAGGTAACGGAGCTCTGTTTATCATATTAGATACATTTGAGGGCGTTGAAAATTATATGACGTTACTCTGTGCATGTGCTCAGCGGCTGCTGTGACATTTGTTCACACTGCTAAGAGTAAAGCGCTTCTGCAAACAGAAACCGAGGGTAACACACACATGACGCAATTGACAGGTGACTCCCTCACATGTCCCGGCTCCTTGGTTAAAATAGCACTTTTCTCACGATTTACAAATTGGAAACATTTGTGATAGTGTAAGTAATCAAATAAACAAAATATATAACACTGATTTTTAGATATTTTACTGAATAAAGTGTACTTTTTAATACTTGGAATTGTCAGTGTGAATATACTACTCGCAATATTTTACTACAAAATGTCATAGAATAGTGCATAAGTACACAAATTGAGATGCACCTCATGTTCTTTTGTCTTTGAAAAAATTACAATCAGTTCTGGAATGCATGTTACCTTAATCAATAAATTACTATTATAAAAGTATGCATATAAATTATTTAGTGGTTTTATGTTGCTTAAGGTGTGGTCACATTAGGCAATATTTGTGCTAACATTTTGCTGGTATGAAAAGTAATTGTCAATAATGTTGTAATGTTTGAAGCACATCTCACAGAAGTCACTTTCAAACTCTTCAGCTTTCTGTTGGTCATCTCGGCAAATCTGACTAACTTGAACCAGTTGTGAACTGTGAAGTCTGCTTTGGGATTTTTCGCCTTCACACAAAACTCCCAATCACAATAATTCCATTGGACTGGCGGAATTTTTCCCTCAAAATTTGGCAGCAAAGGTAAATGTGACATCACTTAAATTCCGCAGGCGGAACACCGTCATCTCAATAGGAATTAAATGTCACATTGGATTCATGTTTGTTGAACTTTTAGCATGGGAATATGATGTGTTTACAAATATACAAAGTTCTGTCATAAAACACTAGATGGCGCAGGTCCTTAACTCAATCTGTTTGCAATACCGTCATTAATAGGGCGCAGCTGATTGGTTCCTGCTGTATCAGTAGCCAGTGAGCTCGCTGCTCAACCTTCAAATACTTGATACAAATAGCTTTGATATTGCGCATTTTGATATTCGCACAGAAAAACTATGAAAAGCAGCATATTGGAATGCAAAATGCTTTCTATGTAAACATGCGTTCGTGCTTTAGCTGTGCTTTTAATGACCCTTGCTTTTCACAGAGAGCTTGAAAGGGACCTCTATCAGCGGATATATTAGGGATCAGCTGATAGATGCCCGCTTTCAAATGCTCCTGTGTGTTTCTGTATAAGCGCTCGGCGTCATTGAAGGACTCATTGAAGAGCATTGATCATTGTTGCCAATCAGAGACATATATGTTGAGCATGTGAACACAGTGGCCAATCAGAGACATATATGTTGAGCATGTGAACACAGTGGCCAATCAGAGACATATATGTTGAGCATGTGAACACAGTGGCCAATCAGAGACATATATGTTGAGCACGTGAACACAGTGGCCAATCAGAGACATATGTTGAGCATGTGAACACAGTGGCCAATCAGAGACATATATGTTGAGCACGTGAACACAGTGGCCAATCAGATACATATATGTTGAGTGCATGAACAAAAGGCCAATCAGAGACAAATATGTTGAGCGCATGAACAAAATGGGCAATAAGAGACATATATGTTGAGCGCGTAAACAAAATGGCCAATCAGAGAGACATGTTGAGCGTGTGAACAAAATGGCCAATCAGAGACAAATATGTTGAGCGCGTAAACAAAATGGCCAATCAGAGACAAATATGTTGAGCGCATGAACAAAATGGCCAATCAGAGACATATATGTTGAGCGCGTAAACAATATGGCCAATCAGAGAGACATATGTTGAGCGTGTGAACAAGATGGCCAATCAGAGACATATGTTGAGCTCGTGAACACAGTGGCCAATCAGAGTCAAATATGTTGAGCTCGTGAACAAAGTGGCCAATCAGAGACAAATATGTTGAGCGTGTGAACAAAATGGCCAATCAGAGACAAATATGTTGAGCGCATGAACAAAATGGCCAATCAGAGAGACATATATGTTGAGCATGTGAACACAGTGGCCAATCAGAGACAAATATGTTGAGCGCATGAACAAAATGGCCAATCAGAGAGGCATATGTTGAGCACTTGAACACAGTGGCCAATCAGAGACATATATGTTGAGCGCGTAAACAATATGGCCAATCAGAGACAAATATGTTGAGCTTGTGAACACAATGGCCAATCAGAGACAAATATGTTGAGCTCGTGAACACAATGGCCAGTCAGAGACAAATATGTTGAGCTCGTGAACACAATGGCCAATCAGAGACAAATATGTTGAGCTTGTGAACACAATGGCCAATCAGAGACAAATATGTTGAGCTTGTGAACACAATGGCCAATCAGAGACAAATATGTTGAGCTTGTGAACACAATGGCCAATCAGAGACAAATATGTTGAGCTTGTGAACACAATGGCCAATCAGAGACAAATATGTTGAGCTCGTGAACACAATGGCCAGTCAGAGACAAATATGTTGAGCTCGTGAACACAATGGCCAATCAGAGACAAATATGTTGAGCTTGTGAACACAATGGCCAATCAGAGACAAATATGTTGAGCTTGTGAACACAGTGGCCAATCAGAGACAAATATGTTGAGCTCGTGAACACAATGGCCAGTCAGAGACCTAAATGTTGAGTGGTTGAACACAATGGCCAATCAGAGTTGTTAACGAATCTGTTAAACAGTGCTCAAAATGCTAACGGGAAATCCTGGTATCGTCACATTTTAATTAAATAAAAATTCAGAAATTTTTACATTTTAGACATGTTGTAGCGGTCAACATTCTGTTTAAACACAGTAAAACCATCACTTCTTCTAAAAATATTTTTTGTTGCAAAACATGATTGATGCAGTGGTTAATTTATTTATTAATATTGTGGGTGGTTGCTAGCAAATTTGCTAGGTGTCATTTAGTCAAAGCAACCTTAAGTCTTAAATCTTGGTCACTGGACATGGTTCTGGGGTTGTATTGCAGAAATAATTTAACTGTAGAATCCCATTTTGTCTGTTTAGAAACATTTCGTTTCCATCAATAAGGATTAGTTAGATAAGATTTTTAACAACTGGCCAAAACAATTGTAGGTATTACTGATGTCCTTTATACAATTGGAATGGGATTTGGTTTGTTCAAGTCTCTAAACAAATCTCTAAATTGCAGGTGAAATAGAGGCCAGTAACTAAACCATTAACAGTCTACATGGTATACTTTGTCTAATAAATCTTTTTGAAGTAGTTTGTGGATGGTGGGTGGGTTGGGATGGGGGGAGATCTCAGTCATTGAAAAACAGGAAGCTCTGACAACATGGTGCCCAAACCCACAGGTAACTCACAGGAGTGAGAAATAGAGAGAGAAGAAGAAATGGGGAGAGGGTCTCAAGGGGGAATGAGTCTACTGCATTTCTGTGTTCGAGAAGCGGGCCGACGGCATTCCTCAGCGTCTGAGAAAACCGGACGTTTGCTCTATCTCTTTCTCTCTTTTTTTTCTCCTCCTCTCCCTCGGTCTCTATGCCGTCGTCTTTCAAGTGGGTTTTATCCCCTCCTGTGGAGCGGGTCATGTGTCTGGCTGCCAGAGAGAACCATGTGACGTTAATCCACCACCCCCCTCCCACTCACCACCACACAATCCCCCAAATACCCCCCACCCCCAGCTCAGAGAGGAGGAAGGCTCAGTTCTCAAAGTTATCTGGGAATTATGTGGCCACAAGGAAAGGCAAGTGTTTGTTTATTTATTCTCCCATTTTCATGATCTGTCCTGTGGCATTATTTGAAGATGATCTGTGCTC
The DNA here is from genome assembly GCF_024679245.1 of Pseudorasbora parva. Classification (NCBI taxonomy): domain Eukaryota; kingdom Metazoa; phylum Chordata; class Actinopteri; order Cypriniformes; family Gobionidae; genus Pseudorasbora; species Pseudorasbora parva. The sequence continues at coordinate 11,549,409 of NC_090182.1, read as the reverse complement.
TGTCACACAGCAGGGAGACACTAGCTGGATAGTACAGGAATGTCCTCCAGGGTGAACTCAGCGTATGATGAAACTCAGGATCCAAAGGTCTGATCAATGACCTCGCAAACAAACCTGACTCAAGTCAAGCATCCTGGAATAGTATCGTCAACTTCCACACTGATTGGTACGCAATGCTGTAGGGCTACACAAAGCTAAAAATAAATAAAAAAAAAAGAATAATAATAAAAAAAAAAATATATATATATATATATATATATATATATATAATTTTATTATATGATTATAATTATAAATTGTATTATATATTAACTGTGTGTGTATTTATATGTATTTGCGTATATATATATATATATATATATATATATATATATATATATATATATATATATATATATATATATATATATATATATATATAAATAATGAATACTGTACACAAATAGTACATTTGGACACAACTGTGATGTAATATCATGGTATTCACTGAAACACTATAAAGTTTATACAAACTATATAAAATCTCTTATAAAAAAGTATGTGGCTGCACCAAGGTAGTTGTGGTGTGAGTTGGTAATATTAAGGTAAATTAATATATACCACACTACTTCCAAAGTAATACAATGGTAAAAAATGCATATGGTTAATACATACATTAGACCACAATCATTTCAGGTCCCCCAAAAAGAAATGCTACTTTTTAGTATGTTTTTGTAAGTTAGACTATATGTAGGATAAATAGTATATTAAAATGTAAATCATGTAGTACAGGGTCTATTTCAAAGTGCCCTATTAGCATGTTATTGGACTGAACCATGATGGCAAAACCATGATAAGTATATTGTACAATGGTTTTTGACACATTTTTGTAAGAGAAAACTTCATACGCTTGAAATAGGGATACGCGTTTCGTGAATGCAGATAGGCCTAAATGGGAAAAACAGTGATGGGAAGTGCAGCAGTTAAAGTAGTGTCACTTTACTCAAGCCTAAACTTTCCCGTTAATGCAATTGTGGAGAACTGTAACACGCAACCCCCCCTCAAACCCGCAGCCAGCAGCGCCGCACTGATCGATCCGCATTGATCGTCCCTGACGAGCTGTTCCACTTTCCAGCCAATGCACGCGCGCCCGTCTGCGATTGGGAAGGAGCCCGAAACGGAGGAAAATTTCTGCCGCCCTGGCGGTGTCACTTCCCCACACTTCAGCTGGCCGCCTGCCAGACACACAGGACGCTCACAAGAGGTGGAGTGGACTCGAAGCGACGAGGTGGAGCGAGCGACTGGACGGACGGACAAATGGACCCACACCAAAATGGCTCTTCGATCACAGAAAGTCATCAAACACGACGATTATGGTAACGACCCGAGATCCTTTCAATTCTGCACGAAGATTAATGACTCTTTACATGCTGACTGTTAGAGAAACTGAAATGAATATGTTTAACAGGACTGTTTCGCGGGTATACTCCTAATAAAAACATGAGTGAAATGCATTGATATTCATTAATTATAGAAAAATCTAAAATATAATGAAATAATATAAACGATAATATAGGCTACTGCAAATAAAATGCATGGTAAATCTGAACAATAAATATAAATCAATACTATTTAAATTTTACTTTGGGTTGCCTACTCCTATTAAATATTAACAAATTACATTGATATTCATTAATTATAAAATATCTATAAATATAATTAAATTATACAAACAACAATAATACATATCAAATATAACAGGCCTACATTAATCTAATTAATAAACTATTTAATAAAAATATACGATAAACAATAGTAAATTCATTAATTATGACTAATATTACAAAGTAAATATTCATTTAATATCAAATATATTATAAACAATAGCAATATGCAAATATTATTTTTATTCTTATTATTTATTATTTGCATTATATTCTTATTAGCAGGGCACCACATAGGGTAATATTTCAGATGAGTGAAGGCTTGCTTGGGAACCGTGTTTTGCATAATAATATATCAATCAGCACCAAGTTCCTGGAAATCATGAATGTGCAAAAGTTCTGATATAATAAATCAATCATGAGCGCAGCCAACAGCCATTAAGAATGGAGTCAACAATGAGCTGAGTGTCCAGCCCTCTCAAAACTATACTTCATTCATTATTCCTCTCTCATATGCACTGAGAGACAGGCGGCATCATCGCTGACAGCCCCTCGCGCTCATCCACACCTCTTTAAGGTTATTTATTTTGTCCCCGACGGAAAGTCCACTTCGGTTTTTGTGAGAAGCTCCAAAAATCTATGAAATGTGTTTGCATGTTCTTCTCCGGGCGCGAGGATGTGGAGGTGGGATAGAGAGACGCGAGAGGCTGGAGGAGCGCACGCGCTCGCTCTCGGACAAAGTGCGTTCTGCGTGTATCTGCCGGTGTTTGGGGGTTACTGAAGGAAACTGCGAGAATAATTCAGCCTGGGTGAGCATTTGCTTTCGTTTGGCTATTTTACCTTTTATTCTGTCTCTCTTTTATATAAATCTCCGCAGCGCGTGAGAGCACCGGACCGCTCGGACAGTCGGAACGCTCCCCTCGGCTCACGAGCGGTGCGAATGAAAAGACGCCTGTGTTTGCAAATATGCAGATAACCTATATTTATCAAAGGGAGGGGAATGAGACTTTGTTGAGGGCTGTTCAAAGTTACAATGACATCCAGCCAAGACGAATAAGTTGGCACTGAAATAACAAGGGAATGTGTTTAACCAACGCGACGTGTTGGCGCATACCGCGCGCTGTCACCATAGACACATCGGTCGAGATGAGACAAAAGGGATTTTGTTTTACTTTCTAAATGATCGCCGTTACATCCGTTTGACAATTTGACCATATGCATTAGATGCATTGGTGCAACTTTGCCACGCGTAACCAAATAGGCGCAGGGAATAGTTGAATTTACGGCGATTTGTTTGTTGTTTGCTTGTAGTGTTGTCACTGTAAACATACTATTGTGACATTTTATGTTTTTATTGGTTGTCTGGATAAAAAAATACACGGGATATACCGAGTGGGAATGCCTGAATTATTGAGAATTTCTCTTGGAGAGACGACAGTAAGTATGAATGCACGTTATATGTGCTGTTTATTGTTAATCCATTGCGAGTTCTATGCAAACTTTTTGTGCGTGGTGCGTAAAGCATTTGCATTTTAATGATTTAAATAATCTTTTGTGAATATCTGCGATTAATCCACGGTCTAATGCTGGGATTGATCCAGTAAGGGTTTAATTGGGGGGGATTGTTTGACAGAACATGTAGATCTTGATAAGCAGGTCATCTTGTTTAGGCACAGTTGGGCTATTTGTGCAGGTTTGGCTATTGTTCCCTGGTGATGTCCAGATCTCTCTACGTCGCGCTATTGTCCCTCTGGCTCGCCGCAATACTGGACACAGCAATTTCCAAGTGCATGTGTGCCTCATACATGTTTGACATGAGGTAATTCAGTATTGCATTGCTGAGTGGACATTCAAACTGTTGCTAGGAACTTATTTATCTGCAAGCCAGGTCAATCATTGACAGAAACCCTCACCAGATGCAGCTTTTGTCCTGGTTTACCTGCAGATGAGGGGTACCTGTCTCTAGTAAGTTTTTGTCATGACTCTTTGATGTCGATGTGATGTAATTGATATTGTCATCTGTTTTGATGAAAATGTTTTGGCACTCGGCAGGTACAGTAAAACATTACCATTCAATCAACCTGAATACCTTAGGTTGCACTAATTAGAGCATTTTTTTTTAGATCACTTAGAAATGGGCACTTTCCACAGCTCAGTATGAATGATAAGTAGGAATGACCGGGGCTAGTTGTCACAAATGTTACTAAATTGAGTAGGCTTATTTTTGAAAGTGAATTTCTATATAGACACAAACTTGTATAGTGTTGATTACATAAAAAGGCTAATGATGTTATTTTCCCAAGAAATACAGTTGATTTAACACATTTTGACCTTTTTATGACAGCGTTGTCACATTGGAGTCTGTATTTAAATAGCAAAATTCAAACAGTTCTGAAAAAAAAAAAATCTTAACACATCCAAATGGAAACACACACTAGTATTAAACCAACATTACTATAATTTATGGATTTATACCATTTAAAATGTGACAACTTGCCCCAACCTGAAAAAAAGATATTTGAAACCAAAATACTTCTAGTAAAGACAACTTCCCTGTTTGACAACTAACTAGCCCCAGTCTCTCTCATGTGCATATTTTTTATTTTATTTTTTATTCTTTCCTTCATTCATGCATGTTTGTATGAATGAATGGCCAATTACATCATCTTCAAAGTCACTCACAACCTTAAGTCATTTTTTCCCTCCCTAATTATTACCTATAGCATGTTTTGCTTAGGCTTGGCAGTTAATTGAAATGTGAAGTCCTTGACGAGCGCGCGTACGTGCGTCAGTGCGGCTGAGCTTGCACCTAGACATCCTGATTTCACTGTCGGCTCACCCCAGGGGCTTTGCGCTTGAGCTCACGATTCCGGTTTCGTGATAGAACAGACCGCCTGTGGACCCTGATAGACGTCTCTCACTGAAGTGGAATTGCTGTCACAAGGAACGGGCGTTCGCACGTAAAGGTTATGAAATATAACAATTTAACAGACTCAAAACGTCCAATTCAATATCCACACATAATCTCTCTTTTTTTGACTTCACAGTGAGTTTCAGTTCCTTGGAAGCACAGCGAACGGAGCGTAATTGCCACTAAAACTGATATCTAGGACAGATAATATGTATAAATGTTGGCTGAGGAATCAAAACGGGTCAGATGAGGCCAGAGCGAGCAGTAGATTATTTGTCACATTGAACTTGTGCCTCTTTCAGCAAGCCAAAACAATAAGCTAATAAAAATGGGATATGTTTATACGCACAATTATTTTAAAAGAATTGTATTCATAAAACGGTGTGAGGAATCAGATAGCTCTTTTTTCTTGGGTTTGACAGAAGTGAAACCGACGTGAGGTGTTCTCTACACTCTTTAGGTTTGGACTACATCAAAAAGGTGTCTCACCAAGACTGCATTTATTTGATCAAAAAATACAGTAAAAAAATTTATTTTGTGAACTAATTTTACCATTTAAAATAGCTGTTTTAATACATTTTAAAATGTAATTTATTCCAGAAATGTCAAAGCTACACTCAAAAAAATGCTGGGTTGTTTTAACCCAATGTTGGGTCAAATATGGACTAACCCAGCAATTGGCTTGTTTTAACCCAGCGATTGGGTTGTTTTAATCCTGCGGTTGGGTTAAATATTTGCACAAGACAACCCGGTCGCTGGGTTAAAACAACCCAACTGCTGGGTTAGTCCATATTTGACCCAACATTGGGTTGTTTTTACTCAGAATTTTTTAGAGTGTATATTTTCCACATCATAACTCCAGTCTTCAGTGTCACATGATCCCTCAGAAATAATTCTGATATGATGATTTCTGATTGTTATCAATGTTGAAAATTATATTGATATTTATTTCTGTGGAAGTTGTGATATTACACTACCATTCGAAAGATTGGGGTAAGACGGATTAAAAAAGGAATACTTTTATTCAGCAAGGACATTAAATTGATCAAAAGTGACAGTGATGACATTTATAGATTTCTATTTCAAATAAATGCTGTTCTTTTGAACTGATCCTGTTCTTTTGAAGGATCCCGAAAGAAGTGTATGATGGTTTCCACAAAAAAAAAAAAAATGTAACGAACCGTTATTAATAATTGAGCACTAAATCAGAATGATTTCTGATGGAGTATTGATGCTGAATATTCAGCTATGCATCACAGGAATAAATTAAAATGTATTCAAATAGAAAACAGTTATTTTAGATTAAAATTATATTTCACAATATTACTGTTTTACGGTCGTTTTGATCAAGTAGTTGCAGTCTTTATGAGCATAATAAAAAAAACTTTAGTCATTAGTGTAACCTCTTTTCATGAACCATGCATTTAAACCGCGCTTGCTTTAACGCCATATCTTCTATCTTTCCTTTCCAGGATTCTCAGGCCTTAGCGAATGGATGTGTAAGATGTTCATGAGGCTCGACTAGTGTGGACTGCTGATTCTCCAGCTGTGTACGCGTCAATCTCGTTTTGGCTTCGGTCTTCAGAGGAACGTTGCAGCTCTATCCCCCCTTCATCCTAAGCTCCCTCATCTCCCCGTCCCTCCCCCTCACGCTGTGGCCCATGTCTGCCAGCAGAGGGTCCATGGAGGGAAGTCGAGCCGTAGAGGACGAGGAGGCGCAGGACAGCTGCTGCGGGGATGAAGACGCGTCCCCGGTGGTGGAACGGAGGAACCGCAGCGGCATCATCAGCGCTCCGCTCAGCAAGAGCCTGAAGCGCTCACGAGCTCTCTCGCAGTACATCGCGACCTGCTCGGCCGCTGCCGTCGCCAGTGTCGCAAACGCTAACAGACTCGCTCAGAGCTCCATGGTGGCGACGGGTGTCAAAGCTCACCCTGCGGCCAGTCAGCACAGGTCGCAAGTCGGGTACGCCAAACTGGACCGGGGCGCGTTAATGTCCGGTCTGCTGGACTCTCCGAGCGGCCTGCATCTCGCCCAGGCCGCTGAGCTCTTGCGGCGGGCGGGGATGCTGCTTCCGGTCAGCGACCCTTCCAATGTCAGCGTGGGAGGGGACATGGAGGCGGTCTCGGCTTCTGATTCGCTGGCCAGCGTGATGGACTTCCCGTTGCTCGGCAATGGCGGAGTGGGCGGCAGCTTTCCGTATCACCCGGGGCTCTTCATAATGACGCCGGCGGGAGTGTTCCTCGCCGACGGGGCGCTTTCTCATGTGACCGGCGCGTCAGAACACCAGCAGACGCAGAGTGAGATTTCCTCGGCCATCAGCGCCAACGGGAAGAAAAAGCGGAAGCGCTGCGGCCTGTGTCCACCCTGCCGGCGCAGGATTAACTGCGAACAGTGCAGCAGCTGCCGCAACCGGAAAACCGGCCATCAGATCTGCAAGTTCCGCAAGTGCGAAGAGCTCAAAAAGAAACCTGCTGGCGGGCTGGAGGTAAGATGGTGAGCAATGTACAGTAAATTCATACAAATTCTGACGGCAAACTAACATCACCTGCATGGGCACCACAGCATAATGCATTGGAGCGCATGTGCTAAATCACTAGGGAGCACTTCTGACACGTTGAGCTGTGATGCTCATGCAGGTGTTGCAAGTTTGAGTGTGGTTAATTTCTTGATTCTCTTCCCTCATCTCCTTAACGCTTCCTGCTTTCTGTACTTATCCCAGTGAATAAAAATCAAAAATCAAAGTCATGAAATACTAGAAGAACATATTTCTGCGTACTTAATAAGTGAAACCAGTCTCGCGTACATTATTGATTTCAGTTCAGTTTAATCATTTATGTAAGAATGAGCAATTGGCCAATTCGCAATACTACAATTGGCCAAAAATTGCAGTTAATATTCACACTAAATAATGACCTCTGACCCATACAGAAATTCTGTAACAAAGTATTTTTTAACCATCTGAGCTATTTACACTTCCGTTCAATAGTTTGGTCTTTAAGACTTAAAAAAAAAAAGCTTGTATTAAGCAAGGATGCATTAAATTTATCAAAAGTTTTCTCATTTTCAATCTTAAGTAGCCTAAATGGTGTTCTTTTAAATTTGAAGGAATCTTGAAGAAAGTGTATGACTTCTTTTCCACAAAAATATTAAGCATCACAACTGTTTTCAACATTGACAATAATAATAAATGTTTTTGAGCATCAGCTCATCTTATTAGAATGATTTTGGAAGAATCATGTGACACTGAAGACTGGCGTAATGATGCTGAAAATTCAGCTTTGACATCAAACTAACTACACTTTAAAATATCTTATAATATAAAGTTATTATAAAGGTGCCCTAGAATGAAAAATGTAATTAACCTTGCCATAGTGAAATAATGAGAGTTCAGTACATGGACATCACATGTGAGTCTCAAACAACATTGCCTCCAACTTCTTATGTAAATCTCGTGAATCAAAAACACCACAGAAAAATAAGTGTTTCTTAGCATAACGCCACATGTGACGCAATCGCTGGGGATCATTTATATGCACGCCTCCAACATCTGCATCTGTCCAAACATGTTCATTGTCAGGCGGAACTGACGTAGCAAATCATCGGGACTGCAGGTAAACAAAGACACTTGAGGATAGCAAAAACGGATCTCATGACACACGTCATGTTCAGGCTGTGCAGAGGACGTGAGGACTTTTCATATGTCAACAGTCATGGTTGAGGTTTATTATAATCGGATACCACAACAATTTTATTCAAAATCGTTCGTTTGTTCGGCCCATTTCAAGGAAGCTTCTCTCAGCGTCTTAAACTGAAGAAAGGGGCAACTGTATTCCTGCAAGCATTAAGTAATGATTTATCCACTTATTGAAAGTTTCTTAGAGAGACCGCATTGTCTAGATGACGCAAGATGCTAGTACAGTAACAATAGGAAACACCAAGTACCATACAAAACTAAATAGTGTGTCTAATGACAGGTTAATATAATTTTGTATTACAAAATACAACCGTAGATACGTTGTTTACAGATCGTTCACGCGATCCTTCTTGCAAACATCACCTTTTCCACCATATTGAAACGACCGTCATTTGACAAGGCTATTCATTTTGCAAAAATTATATTTTTGAGAAGTGAAGTAGGCCTATGATGTTTTTGCATGCTTGTGTTTTTCAAAGTACATCACAGTCACTGCGTAGCCTACATTGTGACTAACGTTATATAAAAATGAAATATCGTTGATGAAAAAAGACAAGTCTAAAATATAGACTGAATGACACTTTAAGCAGAACATCTCAAATGGAGATTGCTGAAATGCAGCTTACTTGTTTATTGGTGCTTTCAGATCATCTGCATATGGTTGCCAGATTGGATATGTTTAGGTAAAACACCGGATAGTATATGTGTTTTTTTTTCATAGAAAAGCTCTGATTGGAGGATTTAAATTACTGGAATCTGGCAACCGCAAGCATGTGAGCTCTTTCTCGCGCGATGCGGATGATCTGAAAACAAAAATAAACAAGTAACTGCATTTTATCAATCTCCATTTGAGATTTTCTGCTTAAAGTGTCATTCAGTCGGTCTGTGTTCTGTCAGGACTCACCAGCCGCTTCACTGAACTGCTGTGAGCTGTGAGCTGCTGAAATAAGCCAATCAGAGCAGAGCTTAACATTAATATTCATGACTCTTCCAAATAAGGCAAAAACAGAGCAGTACATCCTATAGGGACAATTTATAGGGTTGGAAATGGATCTGGACAATTGTTGCCCTTAAATAAGCCACATACCCTCTATTTAGATATCAGAGAACAATTTAACATATTGTTTCAAGTAATTCTAGGGCACCTTTAAATCGTAATAATATTTCACAATATTACTATTTTTACTGTATTTTTGATCAAATAAATGCTGCCTTGGTGAGATTAAGAGACTTCTTTCAAAAACACGTTACCCAATTTGAGCATCTAACTAAAAAAACGAAGGAACTAAGACCAAAAACGTGCATATACAACATTGTTTTAAAAATATCATGTGTAACGATTCCTAAATCTGTTTTGTTTGCCACAATAATGTAAAGGAAGTACTGATATATTGTGATTTACTGCAGTTAATTAATCAGCATATCATTTAATTCAAGTTTTTACAAACAGTCTACCTAGAAATGAATGCTGCTTGTGTTTCATAAGTGAAACATGAACATTACTCATCCTGACAAATGGCAAGCTGAATGTTGTTTCCCATCTCTCAGGCAGCGTAACTTGAGATGATTCTGCCTTGTTTACAGGCAGGTTCAGGTGTGGGAAAATTATCTCTGAGTCTGTGCTGACGTAAGCTAGTTAGGCTCTAACTTTGCGAGATGTCATGGTAAGATTGGTCTAGTTGGTCGCTTTTTTTCCCTTGCAAGACAAATGTTAAGGCAACATAATGTTCCACAGGTAAGGTTCCCCTTCACTGCCCACTATGATGAGATGATTTGGAGTTTCAGCTATCATGCAATTAATATAAAATGTTGCAATAACACCATGCTCCGACCAAGAGCAACAGACATGTTTCTAGTGTTCTGTCCTTATTGAAAGAACTTTATATGGGAAGAGACTGTGGGACTTTGGACCTATGAGATTTCAGTGTGGGCGGGGCTACTCAACACACGAGACAACAGCATATGGTGCATTCAAGTGATGCCGGAAAGATCCGATTTATGAGTTGAGCGCACATAAACCCCATCAGAAAGTTGTAATTATGAGTTGAGGGATTTTATTTTATTTTATTATGGCCAGAAATTTCAAGTTGGGACATTTTCCGACTACTGAATAATGTGTATGTACTTTGAAGTATATTATTCTCGTATATTATTAAAAATAGTAATAGTTTAAAATAGTTTATTTTACAATAAACTACAAACTGTTCAAACAGTAGTATGCTAAAGTGTTGTCCCATGACCTTGTCGCATCTGACTTGAAATAAAATGGTAATTTTGCCTTTTTTTATTAAAATATGCGTAAAAATGATCAATTAAATGCCACTGTAACTCCTTGTAAATCCTATAAGCAGGTGCATAAGTATAAATAGAAGCAAACAATCTAAGTAAATAGAGGAATCCATACACTGCTAGCTTATGTTTCAGTCATGCATCCTTCATGACGTTCACATGAAGGTCCCATGACTAAAACGTATCAAAATAAGATTTGCAAGCAATAGCAATAGGTGGGATTTTTCTATTTTTTGTTAGATTATATGTTAAAAATATCATGCGTCACAGTCGAAATGGAAAGTCATGTAAAGTGTAATGCATTTTGAGGTCTGGCTAATGTTGTAGGTCTAATAAGTTTGCATAGTATCCAGTATACATACTATATATTGTAGTAAGAGTGTGTAGTATCTTAAATAAATAGCTGAATGGATCCGCACACATCAAAATCTCATTGGCCCCAAATCCTGCTCCATACAGCTGTATGCTAAACATTAAATATGTTCTGATTTTGTTGCATTTAGGTGTGGTCACGAACAAATTTTGCGACGTATAAAACAGCTGACACAGAAGTCACTTTTAAAACCAAGCAGCTTTCCTTTCAGTCCCTTTCGCAATATTCCCAATCACTTGGATTTCCATTGAAATGACTGGAATTCGTTGTGAAAACTACGTGTGACTGCATTTTTACTTGATGCTACAAACTTTTTCTAAATGAATGATTTAGGGAGGGTAATAAAAATATTTGTGAGCGTACACATGGGGATTTTAGTGCATGGCAGTGTGGCAGTTTTTATTTGTGTATACAAGTTTATTTTCATGCATGTGCGCTTACACGCATGTGCATGTGTGTGTCTCTGTATGTGTGTGGCAGCCCCATACAGTCCATCTGGCCTTTGCGTCTGTCATCTGGAGCGCCAGGTGTCAATGTGTCCCAGAACCCCTCTCTTTCTCGTCCTCCAGAGGCCCTGAACCATGTGTGTGTGTCTGTTTGTGTGTACAACCTTGCAGGAAGAGGCAGACACAGCCCCTGCGAAAGTCATTATGGACTTGTGTGTGTAAGAGGGGTTGTGTATATGTGTGTATTGACCACTGACCAGCCTGGTTTCTTTGATAATTACAGCAGTGAGGAGGTGGAGATTGAGGTGTTGGTGTGTGCAAGAGTTTAGAGGGCTTAGTTTGTGTGTGTGTTTGTGTTTATGTGTCTCTGTGTAGTCTAGGCCCCAAAATACACTGATGCAAGCATGTGGACGCAAACGCTTCTAGCTACGTTTTCACACTTTGTAATATTTTTAATCTATAATGCAACACAAATATGTTGCCACAAGGAGTGCTGTAGTGAGAATTAGCATAAACTGTCTTTTGTAGTGAGTTTTGTCTCTCAGGTCAAATACTGTTATGGCCTGCAACAGTTTTAATATATAATCTTGCCAAGCATTTTAAAATCAGTCAAACTGTCAATATTTGTTTTAAAAGTTCAACTTGAGCAGGTTTTATAGATGAGTAACTCTTAAGGTGTGATTTACACAGAATATGTTTTTGGTTTAAAAACATGAGAAGCAAGCCAGTGGATTAAAAAAAAGTGGTTTAATTTGAGCACCACGTTATTAGAACACTGCGTCATGTGTAAGATACTGCAAAAGATGCGAGCGCAATGGTCAAACACATCTCTCTAGTGCAGGTTTACACAGAAAAACTCATGGAGAACCATGCAAAAATGCGGTCAACTACTGTCATGGTGGCTAACCGTTTCAAAAAAATCTTGCTAAGCAATTTTACATTACGTTTAACATGGTTATAGATAAGTAACACTTAAAAGGTAGGGTAGGCAACTTAGAACAGGTTAGCAATAGCAAGCTAGCTTTGAAACCGTAAGATCCCACCCTCCCTTCTCCAAAGCTATGCCTCCTTCAAAACACATAAATTAACGCAAACGCACACAGTAGCGTCGGCAAAGAACCACGAGACGAGACGGCATTAAATTACCCCATGACTCACTCCCAAAGCATATAGGTTTACAATAATAATGAACATAAATAACTTGCTGTGCTCTATTTGTACCACCTGACTGCTGCAGATTAATTTTGCCGTTGATAGTGGTGACATAGAAGCTTATAAATCCAAGTCTCTCCGGGTAGAACGCCTTGCAGGGGTTGCCATCTCGTAATTATGGTTATGACATGGAGTGAACACAGCATATACTTGTTCTTTTGGTTCAGGAGGAACTGTAAAAGGCAGCAGCTTTTTCTTTGTGCCGTTCAGTGACTGTCTACAACTTACAGAACGCGCTTATGTTGAGTACTGTCACCGTGAGCGGGGTGCGCACAGGAATGGAAATTATCCGTTTTAACCAGTATACCAAAGTGTTTATAAAACAAATTTCCTAGAGGCGATTCACACACGCTTTTTGCATTTTAAAACATGAGAAGCAGGGCAGTGTAATAATTGTGCAGAGCATTTTTTTAATTTTCAAAAATGTCGGTCTAGTGCATGTTTGCATACAAAAAACATGGAAAAGCAAGAATGATGTTTGTGGTCATGGCAACCAAAGATAGCCTGCAATACATTTCTGACAGTAGCCACATTTCCATTACAGATTTGTGCAAAACTTGCAATATTTTATAAATGTGGATAAAAAACTATTGCTAAACCATACCGTTTCCATTGTCCAATGTTATGCGACTAAAACGTCATTAAAAAAAATGATGCCAATGTATATGTTGTTAATTTACATATGTCCCCGCCGCCACACTAGCCATTGTGTTTAACTGAAGAAGACATATGTTATCCAAGCATTAATTGCAAGGAAAGCCTTATATACGTGGGAGTGTCCACATACGTGTTTCCATTGCGAATTGCCTGGAAAACCACCTCATGCGAGCATAAAAAGTTTTTTTGCAGTTATGTGGGAGTTTACATGAAAATTTTATTTTTTCCGTAGGACATATTTTCAATTCGCAATTTCAATTTGCGCAATTTGAAGGGTAATGAAAGCGTGGCTAGTGTCCGAAATTTAGCATGATCATCTCATGGTGCGTTTGCTGCTACAACCTACTTTACTGACTAGCTAATTGCAAAAATGTGACATAAAATGGCGTATTGATGAACACGAGTCTCCGGTATGCTAAAATGGTATGGTTTTTTCTCTAGCCATGACCATACCCATATTCTCCTCTTTCGTTTCCTCCTCTTTTTTTTCAGATATAAAAACCACAATTGCCAAAGTACTGTTCATCTTGCTCTATTTGTTTACCATTAGTGCTTGCTGATGATTTATTCTTCTGTACTAACTTGCATCATAGCCTATGATTCAATAGGTGTCATCATTGTGTCTACATTCATGTTATGCCCAAATTTATTAGATCCATTTCATAGTGTGATTTGTAATGATCTTATCGGATAAATCTGTAGCAGGCGCTATATTCAGCTCATGATGTTCGGTTGTTCTGATGCTGGAAGCATAACTGAGGTTTGTATTGTCATGATAGTTTGTGCTTGTTATGCATGTGTGTGTTTTTGAATAAATGTTTCTCAGTGGGTTTTTGAAATGTTTTAGGCACATATTGATGGTGGGTTTGCGTATAGTACTGTGTGTGTGTTTGTGTGCTTTTATTGACAGTGGGGTTGGTCTGGTTGGATACGGCATAGAGGACTTATGGAGTTTAAAGAGCCTTTATTGACAGGTCACAGTCAGTGGTGTGGGGGTCTATTGACTTCTTGATGTGCGTGTGTGTGTGTGTTTGGGATGGATAGATGTGATTTTATATATGTAGGGCCTTTTATGTGTTCTGAGCCAGCTTAGGCGTGTGTATTTTGTGCAAATCTCATTCGATTTTTGGTCATTGATCTTACCTTGCATGTCATTGCTTGCATCTTTTGTTGATGTGTATTTACTGCCTGATGACACATCTTACTCCATCTGTGTGGTGACCGGTATCTCGGAAAGTCCCTGATAGTTGGAAGGAGGAGATCAAGGGGGCGGGGCCTCAGACATTGCCCGACAGGCCACACCCCCTTCCTCTAGACCAGAGGAATCTAAGCCTCATAGCCAGGCGACCAAAGTATTTTAGGAACAACGTGTGTGTCGGTGTCTGTGTATGTGTGTGAGAGGGGAAGACAGGCTGACACATTATATCACCATATATTAGTACCTGCTTATATTTACATATATTTTCTTATTGGACATTTCTTTATTTCTTTATTTATATAGCACTTTATACAATACAGATTGTTTCGAAGCAGCTTTACAGTGATAACAGGAAAAATGCATTGTGTCTGTTGTTCAGCTGAAGTCAGTTCAGTGTTGATTCAGTTCTGTTGGAAGATCATCAATTATTAAATTAGATCATTTCATCTATAAAGCAGTTGTGCAAAAAAGGATGTTATCATCCTAATAGTAATATTACCATTACTATTGCTCATACTATTTGTGCCACAGACATTACTGATACCTCAAATCAAAAGACTTTTAGAGAAGAGATTGCAACCAGTCTGAACACCTTAGCGACCACATAACGACAGATACTTAAAAAACATACAAGGAACTCCATAGCAACTGCATAGCAACACCTTGGCAACCAGCCACAACACCTTAGCATTGTGGCAGTGACTTCTGCATGAACGTTCACATTTGCATCAAAAAATTAAATTATAATAATTAAAAAAGTCTACTGTATGTTTATCAGAGATAGACTTATAAATGTTTCGAAAAAATTTCTTTAATTGGTTATTTGTTCTTTAGTATTGGATCTACCAATAAATTTGCAAGAATAAAAAGAACCGAAACCGATAAAAAAGAAACAAACAATTATATTCACATTCACAATAATAATAATATAAAGCATATAGTTTTTGTAGTATAATAATGTTTAGTTATAATTGATAAAAATCTGAAATAAACAAAAATATAAATTAAGATAAATTACAAAATTTGTTTGTATTTTAGTAGCTCAATGAGCATTTAGTTATGTATGTCAAAAAACATATATATATATATATATATATATATATATATATATGGTTTTTGAATATATATATATATATATATATATATATATATATATATATATATATATATATATATGGTTTTTGAATATATATATATATATATATATATATATATATATATATATATATATATATATATATATATATATATATATGGTTTTTTAATATATATATATATATATATATATATATATATATATATATATATATATATATATATATATATATATATATATATATAGTTTAAATTAGTATTATTATTATTATTAATTCATCATTCATAATATATTTTTATTTTTGTAGTAAACCTAATAAATGTAATTGAGAAACCGCTACAAACACAACAATAATAATAATAATAATAATAATAATAATAATAATAATGCCCATATTAATTGATTTCTCAAAGTAGGCTATAATGATAATTTAGTTATGGAAATAAAATTGAAGTTCAGTTCTGCTATATAGGTTCAAATCAAATGTGTCGGTATCCACCATAAAAAAATCTCTAGTGTTTATTGTGCCCTTGATCCTCTATTCTTCCTTTCATTCCTGTGTATTTGTGTGTTTATGTGTTTGAGTTTGATGTAGAGATGATGGGTTAAAAAATAACCTTCGGAATTAATCTGGTGAGTGTTTGCGTGTGTGTGTGTGTGTGTGTGTGTGTGTGTGTGTGTGTGTGTGTGTGAGAGAGAGAGCGTGTGTCTGTCCAAGCACTCATGCTCTGTCTGATTGGCCATGTGCATGGGCCGACATCCCATCTGTGTTGGCTTGTCTGTGGGGTTGATGAGGGAAAAGGGGGTCTGGATGCGTGTGTGTGTGCGCATACAAACGCCAAAGCCCTGTCAGAGAGTAATGAGAGAGTGGGAGAATGTGTTTGGGAAACAGAGAGAGAGACTAGGTCATGTAAGGTGAAGTCATTGCCTGTGCATGTTACTTCATGATGAAGGGAACGTTCCCCTCCCTCTTTTTCTCCCTCGGTCCATCGTTCTTTCGTTCTGGACGTCTTCCCAGGAAACGCTGCCGTTGTCTCCACTCTCCCAAAGTCCCAAAGCCATAGACTACCCCTGCCCAGTCCCAAAGCAGGCTGGGAAAAAATCTGCCATTTGCACCACTGCGGTATTTCAGCCCTTTACGGTCTTAGCAAGTCTGGCTCTGCAGAAAGAGAGGGATTTGCAACAGAAAAGGAAAAAGGTCCACAGATGAGGGTTGAGAGTCCAGTTTAATGAGACGTATCCTATTTTCTTACTGTTCGGTTGTTGATGCTTATGTCGAATTATCAGTGACTCATGCTGTTTTCTTTCTTTGTTTCCTTCCTCTGTCTTTCCTGTCTTTCCAAGAAGGTGATGCTGCCAACCGGAGCTCCTTTCCGATGGTTTCCGTAGGGCAGCTGGACCCTCCCCCCATGACTTCCATCCCATAATGAAGGACTCCCGATAGACGGTGACGCCACTCCCACTCGGAACGCCGTGGCGCTTGTAAACACTGGGTGCACACAAACAAATAAAACAAATGAAGAGCGGAATGAAAGCACTATTTGAAAACGAACATGTCCTGAACCAAAAATAAACAGTGAATGGCAGAATGTCATTCCGTTTTTCTTTTTTTCCTCTGTTCCATTTCGGAACCGTTTGAGTTCTACTTCGGAATCTTGCCCTTTATTGGATGCTCTGGAACTATTTGCCGCCAAATGGAAAACGGACAATCATTTTTATTTGTGTGTTTAGTGGTTTTGTTTGTCCATGTGTGGAGAAATGCCGTAATTTCGTTTAGAGAATGTAATCCCAAGGCTCTGTTTTAAAGCTTGTGATAATTAAGGAGCACTATTGTAATTTAGCACAGTGGTTCTTACTGACTGCCTCAATGTTACGATTGCCTTTTTTGTTTTTCAAGTTGCTCAATATTTGATACGATGATGGCCGTGAAAAACACTCTAATGTAGCATCCCTTACTTCAAACATGCTTGAAAGGTTCTTTCGGGTTTGTCGTTCTGGTTGTTTGTTTTAAAATGCTGTAGGCCTGCTGGGATTGGAGGGAAGGTGAAGCCGACGGAACTACAACATTTAGACCAGCTGATGGTTTTTGTCCCAGCTGATGGTTTTGGTAGGATCTTCCCCCTTCTCCTGCAGCCTTATGGGATTGATCAGATGGAAACCACGGTCCTTAGCAGAACAGGACTGCCAAAATTCAGGAAATTACTGATGTTTTATGATAATATCTCCGATTAGGATGTTTTACTGCTGAGTTCCAGAGCTCCTTTAAGTCCCTTTCACATGATTCATGGCGTTGAACTCGTTGCAATCGTTGTTCTACGACACTCGAAAGTTGAAAACATTTCAACTTTGACCCCATTTGTCATTGAGTTTTCGTAATGTAGACAAGGACTACCAGACAATTCGCCTTTTGCATCATTGCGACACATCGAGCTGTACAACAACGAGAAAAGTTTCCAGAACTCTTGTTCGACGTTTTTTTTTTCCCCTGGATTTTTTAAACTCCAATAAATGTTATCTCTTTCATTTTCATTGTGTGCGGTTCTCCGATTTCTTTCAACCCAGCAACCTCGTGAATTGGCCTTCTGTAATGTTATCTGTAACGCTTGTGAGCGTCAAAGTGCATGACGCTTGTGTTGAGACGTGCACTGAAGCCCTGACACGAGTCATGTGAAAGGGGCTTTAGGCCATCCACATAACATGGACACCATGTTGGACAAGTGACTTATTTTTAGGTGTAATTGTCATTTGGGTGTTTTTTTTTTCTTCCTACTGAAAAGGTCCACTCCAGCTCAAATACTGATATAAATGCACAGTACCAAAACTAATTCAAGACAAAATCCAACAGCACGCCATTCCCGTGCCGTATGGGGCCAAATTTATCGGTCTGCGTAAATGAATGCATGTATTTGTGTCCAAAGCCAAACATTCTGAGGTCTTGGCAGTCCTCAATTTAATAAACCGAGGTGCAAACCAAACATTTCTATAGTCCGTGTTGAAATATGTCATATTCTGTAGCATTTGCACGATGGCGACCACTTTAAATGAATGATTATTACTTGTCTTGAGCTTGCGATATTATTAAATGGTTATTTCACCCAAAAATGAAAATTATCCCATAATTTACTCGTCCTCAAGCCATCTTAGTTGTATGTGGCTTTCGTCTTTCAGCCAAGCACAGAGTTATATTAAAGAAATATCCTGGCTCTTCCAAGCTTTATAATGACAGTGAATCTTACCTTAGTTTTCGATGCCCAAAAAAGTGCATCCATCCATCATAAAAGTAATCCATACAGCTCCAGGGGTTTAATAACAGCCTTCTGAAGCAAAGTGATGTTTTTTGTAAGAAAACATACATATTTATAATTTTATAATCTATTATTACTGGCTTCCAGTAATGGCCGTAGACAAGTCGAGTTCCGACGGAAGAGTGACCTCTGACCTAATCTCTGGACTTTTTTTTGCAGTTTTCAGTGGCCAAGGACCAACTAAGAAGCCTAGAAATCTAGACGCACCCTAGCGGCAGCAAATTTAATCTGCCCGCAAGTGTCGTCTAGGAACTCTCAATACCCTTCTGAGCTGTATTCCTCTCAATCTGGACGGGCCAATCACATCGTGTATAGAGTCAGCGGGCGGGGCCATAATGACGATGGCCGAGTTGCGTTTGCGTGCTTCTAGTAAACACAGAAACTGGCGAACGGCGGCGGTCTTTCGAATAAGCTCTGACCGCGACTCTGGAAGACTTGGAGTTAAGCTTTTCTCTGAGAAAAGAACAAAGAACGCCACTGAAGTCATTCTTAAAAAGGGAAGATGTGTTCGGAGTTTAGCCGACCGGATACGGAGAATGTTTAATCTATCAACAAGCTCTGTTTTACCTTCGTTGCTCTGGTTGGTTGTAGCGCTATCCTATCGCGTGCAGAGGGACTTTGAAAGACAACCGTTTATCCCACCCCTCGGATTGAGCCCTGTCAATGGTGAGTTTCCAGACCAAACATCTTGATGTGGGTCTGGCTTGTCAGGCTACCAACTAAGAGGACGTTTGACTGACCTGTAAGTTAACAGTTGTTTTGTTCCGCATCATGTTTAGGGGCGTGAAAAGGTCGATGACCCTGCGATTACAAGCTGCCGTGCATCTACAGTTGATTCATTCAAGATCGTTGTGCACGTTTACTGCAACAATGAAGCCGCCGACTTCACATAGGCCTACTTTTGAAAATCCAGCGTTGGTAAGCGCTCATTGTCACAGTTGTAAACACGAGGGCATTCTTCTTCCACGAGGGAGTTTGGCGTCGCAGCTTTTGTTTCCAGGCGGACCGTTAAAGAACGCAACACACAAGCCTCGCGGACACCCTGTAGAATTCAGCCAATCAGATGACGACTTCGAAACTCCTGAAGTGTTTCCAGATGAGTGTGCCTAACCTCTGGCCTGACACGTGACGTATAGGCAGACACGGAACACGAGCGCAGAGGATAGAGCAAAACAAAACACCAGTCACAAATTAGAAGTCTGAAAGGAGAATTTTTAAAGAGAAATGTCGGAGGATTCCGATATGTAAGAGAAGAGCAGCTTGAGTTTTTTACACCCTAAAAAATGCTGGGTTGTTTTAACCCAATGTTGGGTCAAATATGGACTAACCCAGCAATTGGGTTGTTTTATCCCTGCGGTTGGGTTAAATATTTGCTTAAAGAGATACATCACCGCTTTTTCATATTAAACTGTTATTCCCTTAAATAAAACGAGTTGATACATACCTCTCTCGTCTCAGTGTGTGCACTTAATCTCTCTGACGCGCGGTGGCGATCTGATAGCATTTAGCTAAACCCACTAAGCCCAGTTCATTCACTATGGTACCAAACAGAGATCAAGTTAGAAGCGACCAAACACCTCCACGTTTCCCCTATTTAAATACAGTTACACGAGTAGTTGAATGATCAAGTATGGTGACACAAAATAAAACGTGGCGCTTTCCTAAGTGGATTAAAAAGGAGAACTATAATGTATGGCGGAATATTACTTCTGAGAGTACTTCGACTCGGCGCAGTAAAGAGTCCCGGCTGAAACATCTTCCCTCACATCTCCCCCTCCCTCTCTCATTTCTGTCAATAGGGGGCAAAGCTAAATGCTATCAGATCGTCATCGCGGGTCAGAGCGATTAGGTGCACGCACTCAGACGAGAGAGGGATGTATCAACTCTTTAGTTAAAGGAATAACATAGTTTAATATGAAAAAGCAGTGATGTATCCATTTAAGACAACCCAATCACTGGGTTAAAACAACCCAATTGCTGGGTTAGTCCATATTAGACCCAACATTGGGTTGTTTTTTACCCAGGATTTTTTTGAGTGTACCCAGCCATGTGTTTGAACCGTGAGAGGCGTCTACTCTCACCTAAGTGTGCGCTACTCCTACATCCCACATCATGCCTCGGGTCAGACGTCACTCTCCCGCCGGAACTTGACTTGAGTGTGGCCATTACCGGAAACCATTGGTTATAGTTTATAAAGTTATAAATATGGATATTTTTCTTCAAAAATTATTACTTTTATGATGGATGGATGCGCTTTTTGGAATTCAAAATCTAAGGTACCATTCCCTCCCATTATAAAGCTTGGAAAAGCCAGGATTTAAAAAAATATATATAACTCTGATTGTGTTTGGCTGAAAGAAGAAAGCCATACACACCTAGGTTGGCTTGAGGGTGAGTGAAATTATGGGATCATTTTCATTTTTGGATGAACTAACCCTTTAAAACATTAGTTCATTCATTTTCATCTTTTGGTTGGTGCCCACAACAAAAGTCATGGATGGAAGAAGTCATGTGAGGTGAAATCAATGAGCACTCATAATTTTCCTCTGACTGAACCGTGTGTGTGTGTTGTGGGTGGGTTAAACCAGTGAACTGAGCGTGATATTTTTTGTCCGTAGTGTAGGAGTGAATGAGAGTGTGAAAGCTTTTTTTTCTCTCTGCAGGCCGCGTCTGTCTGTCTCACTCCTCGTGGCCATCAATCCGATGAGAGCGAGCGAGCCAGAGGGCCGCATGGGGAGAGAGCAAACGCAGTGTGTGGGGGTTGCGTGGAAAGGAGGCCGAGCGTGTTTTGTTCTCCTCCAGGTGCATGGCCATCAGAAACGATTTGAACGCCACCCTGCCCCACATGCGACGTGAAGGCTGTCGAATCTGTATACCCGAGCAAATCTGATTCATTAGCATGCAATTTAGAGCGCGTGTGCACGTATGAAACGATGGGCCACGATCACACAGCGGCTGCGGGACGCTGCAATTAAAGGCTCCTTCAGTCTTATCAACATCACCCAGACCCTTCTGTGCTCACGTCTGCAGCTCTGTCCAAACACACACACACGCACACATTCGCAGCTAGGGCTCTGGCCTCTCACTCAAGCGACGGGGCGCGCGTAGAGAGAGAGAGCGCGCGGTAACCAGGGCGATGGTTGATAAGATATTCGCTCCCCCACGGTTCATTCGTTCCAGGGGAACAGGAGCACGGCGCTACTATGGTAACGGCAGAGCGAGATGTTGCGCTATAATTGGTGCAGTGCTGCGAGCAGCATAGCGGCACTTCCAGGTGCGCGTGTCAGCGCGCAGGAGCCACGATATTACACTCCCGCTGGGAGACGGCGGAAAAGCACAACGTGTCCGGTTCTCATCTCATCTATCCTCATCCACCGCCCCCATTCTTCTATCATCTTTATTTCACTCACAAAACAATCGTAGCGGAGTTGTGTTTAATCTAATTAATTATTATATTCCAAATGTTGCCTACACCCCTGTTAGTCTTAACAACTGCAGTGGGAAAGAACGGACCTGTATTTTTTTTTTTTTTTTTAATCGAAATATTCTTTCCATTTGAGACTTTTATATAACTTAAATAGCTATTTAACCCGTTAAATGATTGGGTATAATTTACATTACAAACAAATAGTTGTGCCAACCTTATGATTACTGTTTTCAAACAGGTTTGGAACCTGCGAAAACTGAAGCTCAAACTGCATAACATAAGCATGAACCTCATTGGTTCTTGGTAAGAATTACATTTTTTATTTTTTTTATTTTTTTGATGAATTATCTTAAGATTAAAGGGTATTGCACTAGCAGTTCAAAATCGGTGCCACAGAGCACCACTCACATTTTTTATTTAAAAAAAAGAAGTCTGTGCATATGGAGATATATATTGTAATTTCTGTTTTTGTTTACACAGTTTTTACAGAAAAACACATCAACACTTTTTTCTGATGTGAGGCTTATGGTGCTGTATTCATAACGTGCACACTCTTCTTGCGCTTCAATGGAAAAATACACACACAAGTATGGCAAAATACCCGCCTTGGTGAGAATCATAGTGAACACAGTTGGTTAAGAAAACCGAATGTTACAAAAGCCCATATTGGATTTTAATATATTGCATTCGGTCTTAACGTGACAGTAGCCTAATATAGCCTACCTGCCATCTGTCATTCAAAGAATAAAAGAAAAAAAATATCACTCACTGATCTTGAATAACTTTTATAGCTTTAAAGCTACACTGTGTGATATTTTCCCCCATCTAGTGGTGAAAAGGTATATGACCATCCAGTGAATATTAGTTTCTGTTCCTCTCAATTCCGATTTCATTTTAACTCCTTCGGTGGCCGATTTAGTCCAAGATTAACATGGCAATCCCCCTCTTCACATTCGACACGGTGCCATTGAGTGTTAAAACGCAAAAGTCGAAGCTTGAATTTACGTATATGTCCCTTTTTGGCTAATGTACTTTCAAGATGGAGGGCCAACATGGCGACCGGCATTCGAACCCCTCACCCGTATGTATTTTCAATGGCATATTATAAACTTACGAGTACTTTATTACATGAGAGAAGTAAATATACATTAATGAGCACATATATTTTTGAAAGAACTAAGTGTTTTTAGCTAAGAATAAACTAAAAAAAAGTTACACAGTGTAGCTTTAACAAGGACCAATCTATTAGTTTATGCAGTGAAGATTATGCAACTTTATTTTACGTATGATTATTCAATTTCTGTACCTGGATTAGACCTGAAAAACTTATTTCAATTTTATTACTGACAGGTCAATTGTATTTAACAATGTGTAATATATATATATATATATATATTGCTGTGGTATACAAGTTGGATTGAGTATTAATTTAATTGAGTATTACTTATTTTGCTGTAAACAACAACGATGTTGCACATGGATCCACGGTGGCGTTAGTTGCCATAGAAACAAATAATTTCGAGCCTAAGGACATAAACAGCCATCGGCAGAATCGGGGGTTTTCGCGTAATTACGGTAATTCCAAAATGACGTGAACACAGCATAATTGGGCTGTTTACAGAGGTGCATCCAATAAGAATTTAGAGCCCTTTTATGAATTTGAAGTATCAACGACTCATTCAGAGAAGAAACAAAAGGCTCATGCTATCATTTTAAGTTAATTTTAAGCACAGAACTGTGTCTTTTGAAACAGACGTGTAATTTTGGCTCCATCTGCAAAAAAATACCGATGTTTTAGAAGTGAAACCTCACATGGTGACAGTGCTTTTGCAGGCCAATCTACCAGAACGGAGGCTTGGGAGAGGGCTATCACCACAGATGGAAAGAAAGATTTCTTTTTCCTCTTGTCGAGATTGCCGGTCCCCCTCACCACCCCCCCTGTCCAGGCAGTGTCTGGCTTTAATTGCGTACGGTGGCAGGGAAACGCTGCTGGCCACGGTCAGGTCTCTCTCAGAGAGGAAGCCATCTAATTCACCCCCCCTTCCACACCGCAAACATGCAAGCAAGCTGCACAGCTGACGTCGAGCTGAATCTCCTGCGACCTTTTTGTCAATGTTTCACTCCTTTTTCAAACATGTGCAATACACAAGACAACACCTTCCATGTTTGCACACACAAAATAATAAAATAATCACACATAGAATATCACCATTGCACACAATTATATTCCTCTTTGACCTAGTGGGCATTTGTTCAAAGATATTTTTTGGTATAGCTACACTTCAAATGAACACATAGGCTACTTTTGAACACATATTGAGAGTGTGTATTGACGTGATGTGACAGAAGTTGATGATATAAAACTAGAGCAGTCCGGTTATAATCAACAATTTTACACTGATTAACGTTGTTGTGCGCGTGTAGTATAGACTGCTTTGTTGAATATAATTGGTGCTAGTTTTATTGCCTCAAGACCTTTGGTCTCGGCGTGTAAACGGCTTTCATTGGTTGATTGATTTTTCCTAAACAAATGGCTTTGGTTTCATAATGAAGTATTAAAGGGATAATTGACACAAAATGTCAGCATTATTCACTCTTAAAGGGTTAGTTCACCCAAAAATGAAAATTCTGTCAATTACTCACCCTAATGTCGTTCGACACCTGTAAGACCATTCATCTTCAGAACACAAATTAAGATATTTTTGTTGAAATCGGATGGCTCAGAAAGGTCTTAATTGACACCAATGTCATTTTCTCTCTCAAGACCCATAAAGGCACTAAAGACGTCGTTACAGTGGTTCTACAATCATTTGACGAAGCAACGAGAATAGTTTTTGTGCGCAAAAAAAACTAAATAACGACGTATATAGTGATGGGCCGATTTCAAAACAAAAATTTGAACAGTTATGAACCAGTGTATTCATATTCAGATTCATGATTCGGATCGCTAATGTCATGTGATTCCAGCAGTTTGGCATTTAATTTGAATCATGAATTGATACGCTGATTCATAAGGGTTCGAAACTTTTTGAAATCGGCCCATCAATATATAAGCCATTATTTCGGAGGGGTTTGTGCACAAATACTATTCTCGTTGCTTCATAAAATTGTTGTAAAATCACTGTAGTGAGATGGACTTTGTAACAACGTCTTTAGTGCCTTTATGGGTCTTGAGAGAGGAAATGACATTGGTGTCAATGAAGGCCTTTCTGAGCCATCGGATTTCAACAAAAATGTCTTCATTTGTGTTCTGAAGATGAATGGAGGTCTTACGGGTGTCGAACGACATTAGGGTAAGCAATTAATGACAGAAATTTCATTTTTAAGTTAACTAACCCTTTAAGTCATGCTGATTTTTTAATGCTGTTTTTATCTAACAGAAAGTCAGTGGGGTCCACTTGATTTCCCCCCATTGACTTTCATCAACAAAAAACATTAAAAGCCGATTCACACCAAGAACGATAACTATAAAGATAACTATAGCATCAACACTAATGCGATAAATCTATTTATAACAAGATCGCACTGTAGTTATGTCGCCTGTCGCTTTAAATGCTTGAGCTTTTTAAAGTCTATTGGATTCTGATTGGCGGTCAATTTTTTTAAATTTCTTTTTTATCATTCATCAATATTCATCTTTCATGCTGTTATCTTTATAGTTGTAGTGTGGACTTCTATATTCTCAAAAAATTAGAATTACTGAGTTAGAATAAATCAATAGACCGTAGTCAGGTTTGACACCATACTGGATTTAAAACAAGGTCGAGGAGTAAATGTACAGTGTTTACAATGGCACACACTGTATAAAGGTCTTATAGATGGCAAAGAAAGACAGCCATAGAGGTATGAAATTATATGAGGGTGAGTATAGTATCAGAAGTCTGACATATTTTTATGTCAACTATCTCTTTAAGAAAACATACCAGTTATTAGTTTAAACTCATATGTGCTCAATGTTGAAATCACACATCTTGTGATCCATCTTTCATGATGATGTTATGTTTCTAAGCCTAGCGCACTGTGAGAAGTCCATCTCGCTCCTAATTGGACACGGCCGCTACCCGACAGTCTTCTCTATACCAATCAATACACAGTGTTTACCAACGGGAATTATGGCCCATTCGACAATTACACTCAGCACGTGCACACATGAATCTGCATTAGCCTTGCTCTGCTTGACCACTGCATGTTGAAACTGGAGTGGAAACATTTCGTATTCACATTAACATGAACTCATTTTTTGCTCTGTGCTTTTGTGCTTTGGGTTTTGTGAGGTTATATTTGCTGGTGTTGTAATACGACATGAGCGCTCTTTCTCTCTCGCTCTGATGGTATGGTGCAGGGCAATGGGAGGTGAGAGGGGCGGTCAGGCACTTCCCAGATCTGGGGGATGGGTGGTTGTGTGTGTGTGTGTGTGTGTGTGTGTGTGTGTGTGTGTGTGTGTATACACAGTTTTCACCTCACTGCTCGAGTCACCAACAGAGCCTATTAAAGCCAGCGGCCTTCTCCAACAAAGAATGACTGCCAATTACAGCCGCCTGTCCTCTCTCACCCTCTCTCTCTCTCTCTCTCTCTCTCTCTCTCTCTCTCTCTCTCTCTCTCTCTCTCTCTCTCTCTCTCTCTCTCTCTCTCTCTCTCTCTCTCTCTCTCTCTCTCTCTCTCCTTTCTATCTGCCAGTTTCTCGCTTTCAGTGTCTTGCTTTTCCACTCCCGGGTCATCATGCCTCTCTCTGTCTATCTGTCTTTAACATTTATTTGCTACAACCCATCAACGTGATCTCTACATGCCTCACTGATGTCGGTGGCAGCAAGAAACAGCTTTCCTCTTAAATCTAGATTTTAGAGTGGAACTTTCCCTGCAAAATGCTGTCCCAATGCTAGAGTGTTTTAGCATGTTGCTATGTGGTTGCTAGGTTGTTTCCTACATGTCTCTATGATATTCGCCCTATTCTGGTTTTCTGGATGGTTTTCAGGGTACTGCTATACAGTTGATAAAGTGATGTAAATTATTTTTACCATGTTGCTGTATGGTTGCTAGGGCGTTGCTACTAGGTTTCCACTGTCTCAGTGATATTCCCCTTGTTCTAGTGTTCTGGCTGACAGGGCACTGCTATGCAGTTTCCAAGGTGTTTACTAGCTAAAAAACAAACAAACAAAAAAAAAACTAAAAGTCTCAATGATAGTCCACAAATTCTGGCTGGTTGCCAAGGCATTGCTGAATTGTTTTGAGTGGCTGTCAGCACTTTGCTATGCCGTTGCTAAGGTGTTCTGTATTTTTTTTTTTTTTGGCATGTTGCTAGGTGGTTCATTACTAGCCCAAGTAAAAAAAGTAAACCACCAAGTCTCAACGATAGCTCCCAAACTCTGTCTGGTTGCCAGGTTGTTGCCATGCAGTTGCTGAGTTGTTTTGAGTGGTTGTCATCATGTTACTTTGCAGTTGCTTATAGATTTATGAGTTATATATCATTTTATATGCTATAGCAATTTGATATGCTTATTGCTATGAAGTGTTTTTGCTTATTGCTATAGGGCTTATTGCCATTTTATATGTTTATTGCCAGATTCTGATATTCTAGCTGGCTGCCAGGTCATTATCTATGAGGTTGCTAAGGTGTTCCGAGTGGTTCTTGGCATATTGCTGCGTGGATGCTTGGGCATTGCAATGTAATTTCAGACTAGCCCAAGTTAATTTAACAGAACTCCAAGTCCCAATGGAACCCCCCAAATTCTGGATGGTTTCCAGGGGGTTGCTATGCCATTGCTGAGGTGTGAGGTTGAGGAGATTTCGTACTGGCACATGAGAAGTCACCTATTCTGATGTTCTAGCTGGTTGCCAGGTTGTTGCTATGCAGTTGATACGGTGTTATGAGTGTTTGTTAGCACAATGCTATCTATGGCTTTTTAGGTGTAAGAAACCAAAGTTGAAATACTTCTGGTTAGCAAGTTTTTCAAATGTTTGCAAATAGTATAAGCAATCAAAATAATGCTTGACATAGCAAACATTAATTTAAATATACTCATATTCATTAAGTAATAGAACATAACACAGCATAATACCAATCAGATATTATACATTCTTAGTATATCAAGCTATATGCTATGTCTATGTTATATAGCAAGTCATGTTAAAGGGATAGATCACCCAAAAATGAAAATTCTGTCATAAATTACACACCCTCATGTCGTTTTAAATCTGTTTTAAATTCATCATCGGAACACAAATGAATCAAATGAGATCTGAGAGTTTTCTGTCCCTCCATTGACACTGACAGTCTATGCAACTACCACTTTCAAGCCCCAGAAAGGTAGTTAAGACATCATTAAAGTAATCCATGTGCCGCTAGTGGTTTAACCTCAATTTTATGAAGCGTAGATTAATCTCCAACGCACATTCATGAGAGCATCATGATGCATTCATGTTGTGTTGACATGAGAGCACACATTGTTGTGTGAGCATGTGTTGGAGATTAATATTTTGTGTGAAGTGGTAAATGGCGGGGGTCTTTTTGCATAAACAAAGCACTCATGTCGCTTATTTATTTGATGTTATCTTTACTATCTTTTTAGCACTTGAAAGTAGTAGTTGTGTAGCTGTCAATGAAGGGAAATAAAACTCAATTTCATTAAAATATCTTCATTTGGGTTTCCAAAGATTAACGGAAGTCTTGAAATGGGAGTGAGTAATTAATGACAGAATTTTCAATTTTGGCTGAAAAAAACCCTTTAGAATATTTTCCTCGGCTTGAAATTGATAAACCAGCAAGTTTAAGATTGCACAAATTGCTGCAGGTGAAGTCTATGACTTGCTTGAGGGTCAAAATCTAACTGAGGATGTTTTATGCAGCGGTGCAACTCTGAAGCAGAAGCAGAAGTAAAAGGCAGGTTGTGAGGGGTGGAGGAAGGTTAGCTGAGTCGTAGCCTATGGCTGTGAATCTATACAGTACACAAACAGTATTCCCCCCTCCTCTCTCTCTCTCTCTCTCTCTCTCTCTTTCTCTTTCTGTTCACCTTTCCCTCTGTCTATCTCACTCTGGAAATCTCTCTCTCTCTCCCTCTCCCTCTCTCTCTCTCTCTCTCTCTCTCTCTCTCTCTCTCTCTCTCTCTCTCTCTCTCTCTCTCTCTCTCTCTCTCTCTCTCTCTCTCTCTCTCTCTCTCTCTCTCTCTCTCTTATATTCTGTTAGCTCTGCTGATGTGACAGGGCCCTGACAGCACAGGGAATTCACCCAGAGTCCAGAGAGAGAGAGCTGCCACTGCATGGTGATAAGATGGTGGACATAAACCCTCAGGCACTGTCTGTGTGTATGTGTGTGTGAGTGCGTGCGTGTGTGTGTGTGTGTTTGGAAGACGGTAGCGAGGGTATTTGACAAAGGAAGCAGTACCGTGGGGAATTGACCACTGCAGGCTACACGACACTTCCCAGTATCCTGTTCAATCTTTCTTTCGCCCCCTTTTTCAGTGTCACTAGAACATATTTTACCTTCCTGTTGTGATCTCACTACCTTTAGTTTTAAAACCTTGACCTCTCAATTGGTTTATTTTTTTTCAGTAATATTAACTTTTTATTTGGCTTTATGTAAAGCTAGTTGTCTTATTTTCTGATTTTGAAATAATTATTATCTTTTGAAAAGCCTCAGGCAACATGCCCACAAACCGCCCACAGTCCGTTCACTGACCGTCTGATGCATACTGCACACAATGGCTGTGTTCAGAATAGCATACTGCAATACTACTCTAACTGTTTCTGCACTATATATACTATGCACACTGTACTGTACATAATACTACATGTTCAGAAGGCCTATACAGATGAACAAACTGCATGGAAATCTATTTCCCACAATGCAGTGTGCCCAACAGGAAGTAACATCAGCTGAAATTGTTCCTAAACTTTTTATTTTTTTAATCATTATTAATCACACTCCCAAAGCTAATATATTTTTACACAAGCCTGGATAAAATATGCAATTCATTTCTAAGACAAGTGAAAGCCATCAGCAAAGGAATACTGTGTTCATGCCATGTCGTAAAGCTATGAATGCTTTCAAATCGCTCTTGTGGTGCTTTGATGTCATACACCATTTGGTCTGCACAGCGCCGCTTCAAGTTAAACACACTTTAAATCTACAGTAGTTAGGTGGTACAGCGGCCACAAGTCATAGCTCTCAGAAAATTACGAGCTTACGTTAAGCAAGCACTTGAAGGCTTAGTATCGTTATGGTAGTTATGATATGGCATGAAGGCACCTTCAAACACACATAGGTCATGTGACAAACACTATCATGTGAAAACAATGTAGCATAGCCTACTGAAAGATTATATGTCGAAATAATACTTTTTTCATATTTTTTCATGTTATTGAGTAAATATATTGTGAAGTAGTCTCCCTATTCAGACAGGGTTAGTTTTACATGGAAAGGTGTGGTAAAGTTATTATTACCAGAGCTTCTCAATGATTTTAGCCCCGTCTGAATGCACAGCGTCATCAATGTCGGTAAAGATTACGGCGACTTTTACTAAAAAACTGCCAAGTTTTTACAACAAAACCGTCAACAACTAGCCCTAAACAATAGCTTCTCTGGGGGGAAAATGGCGTTTGTGGGGTAAAATGTGTGTTATTTTGGCAAGGTTACCTGCTAAAATTCATGGTTCTATATATCTCATAATAGTCGCTTCAACCCGCGGACATAGAAAACAACCCGCCAAGAAAAAAATGCGGACTTGGCCACACAGTGCAGTTGAGCTCTGTTGACATTTGACAATGCGTTGCTTCGTTGCTCTGATTGGTTGTAGGTCTATCCAATTGATGTCTTTCCTGGTTCGGTTGAAACACGCCCCTTAATCACAGCCGATGGAGCAGTTTCAGACTCATATTCTGACTAGAATTGAGTATGACCCATAGACTGTAAAAAAATAGGTATGACCACATCAGACTAAAGGGAGTGCTCTGTGCGTGCTGTCTATGCAATATATATACAATATATATACATACGACCATACACACTTCAATACATAGGATCACTGGATCTTTGGTAAGTTGTAAGGAACACTATCGAGTCCAACCTTTAGTGTAAACTGTTGACTGTTTGTTTTACTCTACATGTCTTTTTACAAGTTGGAAATGAATCTCTGTGGTTCCCATCCTGCATTAAACTGTAGATGATAGTCAATAACGAAGTTTAGGCTACTTGGCATGTTGGCAGCCATATATTTGTAATGCCTCCAGACAGCTTTTTCGGGCATCCAAGTCGTATCTGTTTGAATGGGGGAATCCTGAAATCTCAAAAACTGCTCGCAAAAATCACAATTAAATAACATTTCAAATCAGCAACAAAATCTGACATGATCGCGTAAATGTTACCTGTGCACGTTAAAAGGTTTAACTGTCAGGCTAGACCAGTCAATGGGAACAAGAGCTTCTATCGCAGCTGTAGTGATACAATGACTTTACCAATCAGCAACTGGCTCTTTTACTTAGAAGGCGGGACTAATCAAATGCACGGCAGGTTTTAGAGCCATGAGTTACGACTTCAAAGCACAACGTACGACTTTTATAGTTTTCCATGCAAAGTCACGCCAAACCGCCTGAGTGTGCACAAGGAATTGCGGTAGTATGTAAACAAAGCATGTCAGACCGTACGGCGCATTCTCATTTACAATCTAAAATATCGCCAAAGGTGCGTAGGCCTACTCCCCTCTTATTTGAGGGAAACAGTGGAGCCATGACTCTCTTTGTCAAGTCAAATCTATGCAAAACTTGGTTAGGCAAGACGCCTCTGTCCATTTTAAACTGGAGGTTAGTCGTTTTTTTTATTATTATTATTCAATTATTTATTTTATGTTAGTTATTTTACTCTTAAATTCAGTAAATTTACTCCCCCTCCCCCTTTCCCTGACCATTTTCCACGTGAGTGCTCCCCCTTGGTGGTTCCCGCACCTCTAATTCTGCTTTTCCGCAAATCTGTGTCACCTGCTGTCCTTGCTGGCTCGTGCCCGCCGCGACACCAGCTTGCCAACGTGCCAGCGGGCACTTCTGCCCGGCAGGATGAGCGAGCGAGCGAGCGAGCGAGGGAAAGGGAGGAGAAGAAGAGAGCGGTACTGATTTGTGGAGGAGGATGGACTGATGTAGATAGCAGTATAGTGATGAAATATAAAATGAGGAAGGAGAGATAGACAATTTAAAACTGGAAACTAAAGTAAGGGTGCACCTGGTAGTTAGGAAAGTTTTTAGGAAAGAGGAGGGAGCGAAACCACATGCTTGTGAGAGTGAGAACAGGCTAGTTACTGGCCATAGCAACAGAACCAAGGACACGTTTTCATAGGAGACCATTCACAATGCACAAAGTGTGTAATACAGGGGTAAGACAGGCATTAGAGTTTCCTTCAGATGTCTGTGCCATTAACATGGCTTCCATATCTTCAGACAGTTTGTCAGATGTCAGCAGTTTAAATAACTATAATAGTAGTTGACCTGAAAGAAAAAACTGACCATAAGAGATGAAATTTAACATTAACACCCTCTACAGTGCCCCTTTACAGTAACACAAGTTCGCAATATGACACATTTTGAAATGCATTGAAGCATAAAATCATGTTTTTGTGGGGCATATTTCTGAGCTTAGTGGCCATTCACACATCGTCTTGCTTTTTTAAACAGGTTGGCTTCATGAGTTCACATATTTATAAAAATATATAATTCATAATTCATATAAGTGCACTTGGCGAACTGCTAAGATAATTTTTTTCTTTCATTTCAACTGCTGTCACAGTGGAGTGACACTTTTAATATAATCTTGCTGATCAGTTTTGAGCTTCTAAAAACAATTATCAAAATTCCCTTCAAGGAAAGTCTGGTCACTCGGTTGCCATATTTGCAACGCCTTCGGGCAGTTATTTCGGGCATCCAAGACCAACCCTGCATCCCAATTCGCATACTATTCATACTAAATAGTATTTGAAAATAGAATTAGTATGTCCCAAATCGTAGTATGCTAGAAAGAGTATTCCAAAGATGCCCGGATGGTCTACTATTTCCGGTCAGAATTCGAAGTTCGGATCGATGCACACTCTAACGGCTAATATTGCCTACAACCCATTGCGAGTCGGACGAGGATTGGATTAGAACTACAAACGCGGATAAAAAGCGTTATCGATGTGCGACTAAGATAGTGAAGTTGAGAGGTTTAGAGAAAGGCTTGAGTGATCAATTATTAGAATTTAACCTGCTGAAAATATATTTATTTAAGTGCTATCCACATTATTTTTCACCTTCAGCAACATTGTGACCTTTTGTAATGACACGTTTGACCATTAACTTTTAAATGAGTCATTATATATAAACTGCAAACACATGAGGAGAGTCTCTGCATTAAAGACCCACACATGGCAGATCAACGTGCGGCTACATTTCTCTCCCATACGGTAGGAAATTAAACTGAATGTGGAGGATTTGAACTGTGACAAATCTGACGATGATTGACAGGGCAGTTAAACGGTGATGGGATGCACGTAAACTAAGCGACAGAGTCCGTTAAAGATGGCGAAGTAGTATGTCCCGAAGCTTGCATACTTTTCTGCTACACACTCAAATGTATACTTTTTCTTCACAAAAAAATACTTTTAGGACATAGTATATGTATGTGAATTGGGACGCAGCATAGGTCTTCATCTACTTTTAAAGGGGAATCCTGAAATCTCAAAAACTGCTTGATGAACTCACAATTCATACATTTCAAATCAGCAACAAAATCCAACATGAACTGCCTCATAAATGTTTCTTAAGCTCACGTAACATTAAAGAAAGCTTACTTTTCAGGTTAGACCAGCCAGTGCACATGTATCCAAAATCGCATACTTCCCTATATATAATAAGCAAAAAACAGTGTGAACAAAGAAGTATGCCTGAATTTACAGTACTCACAAAGAGTAGGTAAAAATTACCCGGGTGACTACTACTTCCGGTGAGATTCTAAAGTGTGCATACGGTTGATTTCATTTATTTTAGGGCCGGGACTTTAACGCGTTAATTAAGATAAATTAATTACGGGACTTTAACGCGTTAATTAAGATTAATCACGCAAAAAATATATAACATAATTTTAACCACACTTGTTTTTGCACCGCGGAACGTTTTTCAATGAATGAGTTTCCACGGACCGATTATACTGGAACACCAACTAGCGTTCACGAGTCACGACAACAACAAACCACAGTGAACATGAACGACGAAGCTGATGAGACCGCTTTGCTTGGCCCCGTGGATGGGACATTTTGTTTAAAAAAAACGAAAGGATGGAAGCGTCGACAAGAGCATGGTTGTGTGCAAGCTATACAATAAGGTATTTGCGTATCACCGCACGCAGTACATCGAGCCTCAAATATCACAAATATGCTATTGGCAAACACTTGATGGTTACACTTAATGGCAAACATTGCACTGGTCTGCTGTGAAAAAAAAATCCATGTGAAAAATTACTTCTCACTGTTCTCAGGTCAAATATTTATATGCAATTAAAATGCGATTAATTTCGATTAATTAATTCCAAAGCCTCTAATTAATTAGATAAAAAATTTTAATCGAGTCCTGTCCCTAATTTATTTATTTATTTATTTTTACTGTCCCATGAGGCCATGGGAGAGGATTTAAATGCCAGTGAAGCGACGTAACTGACGCTGGTAGGTCACATGATAATGACAACATGGCGAATGTAGTTCGTCCAGATTACATTCATACTACACGCATTCATACTATATAGAACATACTTTTCTAGTGGTCGTGAAGTAATTTCTTATTCAAAATAAGTACCTACTCAAGAGAGTATGTGATTTTGGTGTAGCCTCAGATTTCTATGGGAACTGGGAACCAATTGGCTCCTTTATTTAGAAGGTGGGGCGTATTCCTCCATATTGCGCATCGCATTTCTCCCATTCATAAGCAATAGGAGTGCATCGACTTTCTATTTCATTAGTTTTGGTGATACTTGCATAGACAGTAAAAGAAATGGACGGAGCGATCCCATTGCCTTCTACGGCGTTAAGTGATGTCATTATAGGAGCACTCACTTCCTGATGGCTGAGCGAACTGCGCAGGCTCAGACTGAGCTTGACGACGTAGATGTGACGTGAGCCTCCTGTCTGACAGCTGTGAGTCTTCTAGTAGATGTGGAAAGTAAAAGCTGAATCACGTTGTTAAAATATTTTCTCCCGTTGCTTTTGGCTCACTATGGGCTTCTCCCCATTCTTCCCCCTTGACTTTATCAGACTTTATGTCTCCACGTCCCCCCGACGGTCTCATAGACAGTAAAAGATTGCCTGTGAGCGTCTCCTCAGGTCCATACGGTAATTTCTCAACTGTGCGACAGAGTCGCGTTGGTTATGACGCAATCGTTAGCCTATTTTTACAAAAACAGCTTCTGCGGGGCGATAGTGTAAGATACAAGGTAACGGAGCCTTTTATACATTGTCGTGTTTCTTTAGAAATAAACAATGGACAAATGGAGTCTTTAAACGTCTCAGATGTAAAGTTATTCACTGTCAAAGTGACTCAAAAATGAATGGGAGTCAATGGGATGCTAACAGCAGGTGATGGCTTGGTTAGCAATGGCAGCCCCTAGGGGTGGAACGCTTTCCGAGCGCTAGATTACCCCCTTGGATACTTGGCTAACTGAAAATAATACATTTGGTGGCACAGACATGTGACTGCAACTCTATCGCCCCCCGGAGTTCGGAGGTCTTTCACGCACAGTACAATGCGTTAATAATATTGCAACGTGTTGGCTGAGCATTCAAACCTGTGTTTGTTGCATTGACTTGTCAGGGGAACAATCAGAAATTGTGTTTCGGGCCACTATGGTCGTCCTACATGGATTAACCTACTGACCTATGATAAAATATTGTTCCGGATCATACAAATTTATGCAACGGGCCTGTGTTTGGTGTTCCTGTCAAAATAGACTATTAGCACAGTAAACTCTGATGGTCTGAACACTGCATGTTTGTGTTTATGTGTGTTGTGAGAGGAAGAGGAACAAAGAGAGAGAGCGTGACAGGAAGTAGAACGCAAGCAGACTGGAGCAGGCAGATAATGTGTAAGTGAGTAAAGGAGAGTGTGTGTGTGTTACAGTGAGACAGAGACGGCGAGATGGAGACAGGCAGATGCAGTCTAGGGGAGATAAAATGGATTTGTCTCAGGAGATGCAGTCTAACCAGGATGAGTGTGTCACAGAGAGCGAGTGTCGCTCCGTGTGTGTATGTGTGTGTATAAGATTGGGCGGGAGAATGCGCCCGCTGCCGCAGTAGAAACCTGATGTTAATGATTAAATAGTTTGTGAAGGTTTGCTTCATTAACACACACAACCATGTGACAAATTCACTGAGCACCACTGACCCCAGTGTATGTGTGATCCTGCCACGCTGGACATCAAGACGTTGCGGTCTGTGCGTAACCATGTGTTTGAGAAAGTCTTTCCTACAGGGAACAAAAGATTTCACGTCATTTACTCACCCTCATTCCATTTCCTGTTTGTAAAAATCTTAATGTTATTAGGTGAAAAAAGTGCAGGTTGCAGAAAGCAGTGCGGCAGTTTGAATAATTATGCAGAATGGTGAATGGGATTTGAAAGGATGTTAAGAATATCAGAGAATATGTCTTAAATGTTGGTATGTTCGTCACAAAAATGTATTGGGTGACTTGGAATATAGCTTATAAAGGTCTGTTCACAACAAGAAAGTTAACTATATTAGTGTTCACTTCGGCTGATGATAATATTCTGGTTATTTTTCCCTAATTTCATAAATTTAGAATGATTATTAAATATCGTAAGCTTATGGTGCATTCACGCCATGTCGTAATTACCGCAATTAAGACGTTTGAGAGTTTGTTTACATGATTACATGACATGACGTGCACTTGCTAGCCTGTTCCATTTACGTGTTCTCCGAATGCTAAAGAGGAGCCTCGCCTAGCCTCTGAAGGAAGTGACTTGGAAGTATCAGTCCTTCCAAGGAAGCATCCTTGACATTGAGAAACACCTACTGACTCTCAGAGCGGTTCTGGAGATGAAGTTCATGCATTCATGTCTTCATATGGTGGCAGAGGCTGAAAACACTGCATGCATGAGGCGTGCTTCAGTGTGTGTGTGAGGTCAATGAATCCTCCATTCATTAAAGGAAGTGTATGTAAGATTGTGGCCAAAACTCGGATCAATGAAATCATCAGGGCGGGCTTTAGACGATGACGGACAGATGATAAACAGGAACGTAACCATGCACATCATCAAAGGCGCTTGGATTATATTTGTTCAAATCTTAAACAGAGAGTATGCATTCACCTTCACAATTTGAAATGATGATCATGTTGGTAAGTACTCTGTGTATCCTTAAATTATTTTCTTTTTTTACAACACCGGCAAAGATTGTGGTTCTCCGGGGAAAAAAAGGCGTTTGGGGGTAAACTGTGTGTTATTTTGGCAAGGTTGCCTGCTAAAATTCGCATTCATGCGTCTATATATCACATAATAGTCGCTTCAACCCGCGGACATGGAAAACAACTCGCGGAAAAATACGCGGACTTGGCAACTCAGTGCAGTTGAGTTCTGTTGACATTTGACAACTCGGGTAAATGCGTCGCTTCATTGCTCTGATTGGTTGTTGGTCTATCCGTCTTTCCTGGTTCGGTTGAAACACGCCCCATAATCACAGCCCAATGGAGCAGTTTCAGACTCATATTCTGACTAGAAGAAGACTTGAGTATGACCACGTCAGGCTGCCCAAAACTGGTACTACAATTACTTTAAGATTACTGCAGAGCGGTGTCTCCTTCTCCCCCTCCCCCCTCACACGAGGTTGCCAGATAGGCTGCAGTATCAGCAGGAACGTTTGTAGCTGTGGTAACTAGAGCAGATCTGGCAACCCGGATGTCGAAACACTACTGACTTCCTGATTGGTCGATTAGGTGGAGGGCGGAGCTTCAGGCCAAAATACAACATGTCAACATCAGTTGAGGGCTGCAACAACAACTTTTAAATGACAATATCCTGGCCGGACGACTGTTGTCCGTGATATAAAAATTTGAAATGAACATGATTTCTTAATGTCTAGTGACATATCTGGGCCATTCTATGATTAATTGAAATACATTTCTTACATATTGTTCCTTTAACATTCATAATTTTGTTTTACAAATTCTGTGAAATTGTAGTAGTAGGGTTCAGTTGACATGTAGTATAGTTAGTAAAACATCTACACTGGAACAAAGAGTTTCCAAAGACATTCATATTAAAGATGCATTCTCTGAAAACAATTATTTCTCAGTATTTTTAGATATTTTAACTTGAAAATAGGAAAATAGTGCATTTTGCAGTGTGTTTCACAGAAAAACAGCATGTGAGTAAATGATGACAGAAATAGTTAAAGAATTAGAACTGTTCCTTATATAAAAGTATAATGAAGCCTACAAGCAAACAATCCATACAAGAGCAAAGTCCTAAAATACAGGATTGATTCTCCGTACTCATTCTGTATCGCTCAAACTAAGCTAGCGTGACTCTGATCTCTATCAGCACGGCATCAGGCCTGTGGGCTGGGCTGGCCTGGGATAGCGTCAGCCGTGGGTAGTGTTGTGTAAAGACGGGGCTGTGAGGGGCCATTGTTCTTCTCACCACAGTCCAGTGTGTTGCCGTGCCGTCTGACGGTAAATAAGGGCCTGGCTTTATTGAATTGGCCTAAAGGCGAGCAAAGGAGATAGGGATAGAGAGAGAAAGAGAGGGAAGGAGGGGGTTGCCTGATCCACCGTGTCTGACGCTGTCACCTTTGCAAGCTAACAAAGTTTACAGCTTTATCTCTAATCAGATTTCCGTCACATACTCATCAAACACACACACATGCTGTGCTGTTGGTTGCTGATGGCGCTGGTTTCATTACAAAGAGAACAAAACATCAGAAAGTCACCAATAACGTCAAATACTCTTAACAATGTCGTTTTTCCACTACAAATGTCAAATCGGGGTCGAAGTCGAAAGTCAAAGTCGTCATGTTTTTTATTTTATAAAGTAATATGTGTTAAAATACAAAATACAATTTTTATATAAATAAAATAAATAAAGATATTTTGTGGAAGATGGATTTAGCTTTAGATTAGATTGTTACAGAAAACTGTAGGCTATTGTAAAAATCCGTTTAACATAAATTCAGTATTTTAGTGTCAATAAACAGCAGGTTAATTTTGTGACAACATGCCCCATTATTGGGTCAGTGTGTTCTTTGAACTATAGATTTTTGTCTTTGACGATATTGGCTAGCCTGACGTGGTCATACTCAATTCTAGTCAGAATATGAGTCTGAAACTGCTCCATTGGGCTGTGATTATGGGGCGTGTTACAACCGAACCAGGAAAGACCTCAATTGGATAGACCTACAACCAATCAGAGCAACGAAGCGACGCATTGTCAAATGTCAACAGACAGAGCTCAACTGCACTGTGTTGCCAAGTCCGCGTTTTTTTTTTCGCGGATGTTTTCTATGTCCAAGGGTTGAAGCGACTATTATGTGATATATAGACCCATGAGTCCGAATTTTAGCAAGCCACCTTGCCAAAATAACACACATTTTACCCCCCAAACACCATTTTTCCCCCGGAGAACCCCCCGAGAAGCTATTGTTTAGGGCTTGTAGTTGGCAGATTTTGTTGTAAAAATTTTGCAACCCTGTCTGCACACGCGCTGGAATAAACGATCTTGTTTATTCCAAGATTGTTTTCTATGTCCGTGGGTTGAAGCGAATTTTAAGCAGGCAACCTTGCCAAAATAACACACATTTTACCCCATCTTTGCCGGTGTTGTAAAAAAATAAAATAATTTAATGATACACGAGTACTTGCCAACATGATCATCATTTCTGAGAGAAATTCTGAAGGTGAATGCATATACAAACAAGCTCTCCGTTTAGGATTCGAAAAAATATAATCCAAGCCCTTTTGATGACGTGCATGATTACGTTACTGTTGATCATCTGTCTATCATCGTCTAAAGCCCGTCCTGATGATTTCATTGGTCTGAACAGTTTCTGTTCGGGGATAATTACTCCTCTATGGAGCAAGGCCAGACCGAACTGCCCGACCTAAAGATTTTGTGGGCGGGACTAAGTTCGGCTGGCATCCAGGCTAATAAAGTTTGTCTATACAGAAATTGACTTTTAACAATAAAATCTATACCCTGAGAAAAATTTACTGGAGTAAAAAGTGAGAATTAGCCCCAGTCTACCCATTATATTAAGTGAAATGATATGATTCTTTTTAATGTTGTGATCTTCAATGTGCTCTTAAAGGGGGGGGGGGGGGGATGCTGTTTCATGCATACTGAGCTTTTTACACTGTTAAAGACTTGGATTCCCATCCTAAACATAGACAAAGTTTCAAAAACTAATGTTGGACGTTTGATGGAGTATTTCTGTGTCAAAAATACTCCTTCCGGTTTCTCACAAGTTTCGGAGAGTTTTTTTTTGAGTATGGGTCCACTTGACGTTAATAGAGCGGAAGGTCCTTGTATGGGCCGTACGGGCTCTTCTCCCGGTTGGGTGAACGCGCGCGTGACTAGAGCGAGAGAGAGGAAATGCATGCCGTAAACAGTCGTAAACAGTCTCTCAGGTGCAGATCCAGTCCTCCGTAATCACTTATGTTGCGTGCCGCGCTCCACTTTATTTCATAAACCGAATCATGTCCTCATAAACTGCGAGTAAAGACACACAAATGTTGACAGGCCACTAAATACAGTAACGTTACATACCACAGAGACGGACGTCCTGATGTTGCTGTTTCTCCTGTTTAATTTATTTCAGCCTCAGATTTGATTCTGGATCATATCTGTATTAGCTGAGATAGCCATGGGTTTCTCCACTCTTGAGGACGTCACCGCTTTGCTCTTGTCATTCTTTAGTTTTAGTCATTCTCGTTTTTTTCCGGAAAGACTCGGTACAGCCTATATTTCTTTTATAAATATGATAAAACTAAAGACTTTTCGGAGATATGAAGGATGCAATACTACTCTATAGGTACTCAAGATTGACATGAGATTGACTGAAACTGAGTGTTTCACCCCACCCTTTAAAGAGTCAGTTCACCAAAGTCATCATTACTTTTTTTTCTTTTGTAGAATATAAAACAAAAACAAAAAAATTGGACTCCATTAACTTTCACTGCTGTTATTTGTGGGTTAAAGCATCAGTACATTAATGGTTTTCAATTGGACTAGTGTTTTGTAGAACTTAAAAATGTTCCCATGCTGTCATCAGGTTTTTTGGTTCTACTTGGAAATGGAACATTTATTTTACAGCATGTTCAGTCAAATTCAGGTTCTGATTGAGCTTTGAATCTGCGCCGTGAATAGAACCCGAATTACTATCAAATCAGTGATGTATAGTGTTGTATTGCATTCATACCAGTATCTTTTTATATTTTGCACCATCCATCCTTCCTTCTATCTTAACAAGATGTCCAGTCCCTGCTGATAAAACACAGCCATACAATATGATGCAACCCTCACTATATTTCACTCTAGGCATGGAGCTTTTTTTGTGGTGAGGCTAGATTTACACCACACAAATTGCTTTGAATTTTCACAAAAACGCTCTACATCTTGTTTTCATCTGACCGCAAAATCATTTCCTACATTGTAATCGGGGCGCTATTAAGCTTTTTGGCAAACTCTGAACGTGCTTTCACATGATTCCTTTGAGTAATGGCTTCTTTTGTGCCACCCTCCCATACAGGCTAGTGTCAGAACGTTTGATATGCTTGACTGGTGCACCTTCAGTCTGGTCTCAGCCGCTGAACTCTGTAACTCCTTCAAAGTGATCGTTGGCTCCTCCGCTGTTTCTCTCACATGTGACGTTCTTGATCGCACAGGGGCGTCCTTTTTTATGACAGCAACTCGTTTGTTTGATGTGCTTGATAATTGAACAACAGCACCCACTGGGATATCCAACAATTGGGTATTGTCGATGTAGCCTTTTCCTAATTCATGCATTTGTTTTACTTCAGCATCTTCAGAAGACTTTTAGTCTCCATTTTTACATGCGGCCTTTGGATTTGCAACCTAAATAATGATCGCTTAACTGTGGGGTTTTCGTCCAGAAAATGTGGTAGTTATTTTAATGATTCTCAGGTAGACGGCATTCGTAAGGCAGTTGTGTCCTTGTTAGGGAAATTGTTTTTCATCGATGTAAACTTAGAGCTGATGCAATTCAGGGACTGAAAACTTAAACAGTGTGTGTGTGTGTGTGTGTGTGTGTGTGTGTGTGTGTGTGTGTGTGTGTGTGTGTGTGTGTGTGTGTGTGTGTGTGTGTGTGTGTGTGTGTGTGTGTGTGTGTGTGTGTGTGTTGTGTGTGTGTGTGTGTTTGTCTCATAAAATGACTTTATTTAGAGTTTCAGTGATTAAATACAAATACTAGATTTTGACTAGTTTTAT
This sequence comes from Pseudorasbora parva, assembly GCF_024679245.1. NCBI lineage: Eukaryota > Metazoa > Chordata > Actinopteri > Cypriniformes > Gobionidae > Pseudorasbora > Pseudorasbora parva. The sequence continues at coordinate 11,506,702 of NC_090182.1, read as the reverse complement.
CATCAATACCATTCAAAAGTTTGAGGTCGGTAAGAAGAAGTCTCTTCTGCTCATCAAGGCTGCATTTATTTGATCAAAATTACAGCAAAAACTGATATTGTGAAATATTATTACCATTTTAAAATGGCCTCTTTCAGTGTTGAAACCAGTTGTGCTACTTAATTCAAACCCTGACACATTTCTTTGATGAATAGTAAGTTAAAAACAACAGCACTTATTTGAAATATAATGAGTATGATCAGGCTTTTGCAGGCTTCCCCCCCCCCCCCCCCCCGTTTTATGTGTTTTATATTCTAATTTGATCAAATGTTATGCCCAAAATATGCTATGTTTTTGCTGTGATTTTTGCATTATTTTTTGCCTTATTGTTGCCATTTTGCTTTAAAGACATAAAATACCTTTACCCTGTAATAAACACAGTAAACCCGAATAAGCGGGCAAAACTAAAAAATGTGAGGAAATCAATTACATAAAAAAATTTAAGTTAAGAAATTCAAAGTTTAAGTAAGCAGAACTGGCAGATTTTTATGTTGGACTCATGCATTTTAGTTGACTTTAAGATGTTTGGATTAGAATATCCAAAAACCACTAGAACAATGTTATATATTTTGTTGACTTGTGTACTCACATTATCCCAAACGTTTCCAAGAATATTTAAATCCAGAGAAATAAGCTATTTTAATCAGGACATGGACTGTGTCTGTGCGTCACCTATCAATAACATCATACCTGCGTTTCCCTTGATTTTTTTTAAACCATGGAAACACACATTGTAAAAAAAAAGGTAAATTTTGAACTTTTGCAGTACAATCGACTTGGATGTTTAAGTTATTTCAACTTAAATTATGTTAAACTGACTTAAAAAATTATTTACATCTTGTATAACTAATAAAAACAAGTTTAACATTTCTTAACTTATTTTGATGAGTTAAAACAATGTTAAAACATATGTTGTCATAACTAATTTTTTACAGTGCAGAAGGCCCTTTAATATATTATGTGTTTCATAAGACAGGTGCACAACTATTTGGATGCAATTATCTACATAAAACAAATAATTGTTAAATAGCTCAAGCTCAACAGTTATTCTTATTGTTTAAAATAAAATAAAAAAATGTTTTACCATGCCTAATATCAATCTAGCTCACTGCAGTGTGAACAAGTGTCTTATAGTAGCCGCAGAGGGAACGCACAGAGATAATTTGTGACTAACTTTCAGCTTATGCCTCACTAGACACCATGATGGTAACCAAATAGAAATGGAAATCCCAGCCAAGTTTCAGTTAAATTTAAGTTTGCCTAAGTTAAAAGAAACAAGTTCATAAAACTCAAAAAAAATGAAACAATTCAGATTACTTAAAATGTGTAAGTTTTGTGAACTCACAAATAAATAAAGTTCTATATACTCATAATAAAAGTTCATTTGATTGAACTTCTCGAGCCAATTATTTATTTTAAGTATTAGGGTTTATAGTGCATTTTAAATACAGGAAGACTACAAAAACAAATAAAACTGTATTCTTTTCAAATTCGTTTCAATAGTGTTATGAGACAACCTGCTATTGGGTCCAAGTGTGTTAAATGAACTGTACACTACTCGCTGGGTAATATCTGTTAATGTTCAATAGTTGTTGTTTTTTTGTAGCCATGACTTTAAGGCATGTGCCTATACAGAAACTGACCCTGCATGGATCCTGCAATATGAGCATTTTATCATACACAAGGCAAAAAAAGAAATATATATTTTTTAACACTTTGAAAAGTAACAGCTCACTTTTGATGATGCATCATTCATCAAGTAGGCTGTTTTATGCACAGAAATATAAAGCGTAGCATTAATGGTGTGTTCAAATCTCTAACTCTAACTATGAGTGATTGTTATAAATAGTTAGATCACAGAGAGCTAAATCATACAATTTGTGATTCTGTAAAATGAAAATTAGCTAAGGATCAAAATACTTGCAAGGCAATTAAACGGTTCATGTTGAAATTTTGCATGTATCACATGAAACCTTGTGCTCAACCCTGACTAATGCAGTGAGATTTGATACTCCAGCACTCTCCCACAGAGCAAAAACGTGTTTGGACGAACAAAAACTGCTCTGATGTACGGCACCGAGAAAGACGCAATTTCTGCCTGTGCTTCTCTTGACTCCTGTGCACACATCCCAGCATGCACCGGGCCTGGCTGCCTGCTCTAGGGACTGCGTGACCACCATCAGTCACGGTTCCGCGTTGTGCGCAAACACACACTTACGCACACACACACACACAAATGCACACGCACACACATCTAAGCGCCTCTCCGTGAAATCCTACTCCCCTGAGCAAGGGTGAAATACAGGTCTAGCTTGCAGTGACCTCTCGGGTTTCCATGGATACGCCGCACTATAAATAAAACAGGGTTTTTCTTCTAGCGGTTTGGCAGATCTGTAGGGGCCTGCTGGTGGTACAGTTCCTTCCCTCTCTCCCCCTTCTCTCTCTCTCTTTATCTGTAGGTATCTCTTCTATTTCATTTCCTCAGCATCTTCCCAGTGTTGTCTCTCTCTCTCTCTCTCTCTCTCTCTCTCTCTCTCTCTCTCTCTCTCTCTCTCTCTCTCTCTCTCTCTCTCTCGGTCTCTCTAAAGTGGACATCCTTCCCCTCATGACAGGATTTTCCGATCAAAACAACTGCGATGTAATGAGAAACAAAGAGTGGTTATTGACAAGGCCGCATATTGCGTGTGTGCAGAGGCAGTCGTTGTGTTTTATGTAGTTTATGGCAAAGGAGGTTCTCATCTCTACGGAATGACTCGTGATGGCTTGTGTGTGTATGTGTGAAAAGAAAGAAAATAGGCACTTTGACTTTTGTAGATTTGACAGCATTTTTGTGTTTAGAGGTCATGTGTAGTTGTCAAAATTCCAACAAATCGACTCCGGCAATTGACTGGCTCAGGAAGTTGGCAGAAAAGTAACTTAATGAATCATTGGCATCCATCAAATGTTGTCAAACAATAATAAAGGGTCATGATTTGAGAAATCCAATTTCCCCAGAGTTTTTGATATGGTCATGTAATATTAGAATATTTAAGTTTCAGAGCTGAAAAATGTCTTGTTAGTCAAAGCTTTTATTGACACCATGCTCAGCAAACGATCGATCTCAGAATAAGCCAGGCTGTGACTTCAGAGTGCAGAGAAACACCACCTCAACAGATCCTCAACACCTGATTCTCTAGCCCTGCCCACCAACTCGTACCTGACATGACATTGAAGAATCCTTCATTTTCATTCGAGATCAGACTCTGACATGTATAGGCCAGGACTTGCAAAGCTCAATGTCCCGGGGCTATGTGTTTTCCAGACGGTCTACCAAAACGTAAGCCCGGCCTGCCGACGGGCTATCTTAAATAGTGAAATAACATTCCTTGTTATATACAAAAACAAATGTTTTTGTCATTTCAAATGGCAATGCCTTTGAATGTTACTCAAAATTCCTCTTATTTAATTTATATTTAATAATATTTTAGTTCCGATGGCAGATTTTGGTTTTCATCCATCAAGTTCATATTTAAAAAGATAATATTATCACCTTTAAAGTATTTATTTATATATTTAATTTAATTCAAAATTAAATCCTTTTTGACTGAATTTTGTGAAAAGTGAAACATCTTGTTATTGTGAGACCATGATTTAATATTCCTCTGTGTGTGTGTGTGTGTGTGTGTGTGTGTGTGTGTGTGTGTGTGTGTGTGTGTGTGTGTGTGTGTGTGTGTGTGTGTGTACATGTTTTTCTAGCCTGGTGGGGACTTCAACCTGAATGCACACAGACACATGGGGACTCGTGTCACTGTGGGGCCCTAAATTGAGGTCCCTATGGGTAAAAAAAGCTTATAAAACATACATAATGAGTTATTTTGAAAATGTACAAATGCAGCAAGTTTCCTGTGATGGGTTGGTTTAGGGGCAGGGGCAGTGTAGGGGGATAGAAAATATGGTTTGGACAGCATAAAAACCATTACGTCTATGGTGAGTCCCCAGAAAGATCAGACGTGTGTGTGTGTGTGTGTGTGTGTGTGTGTGTGTGTGTGTGTGTGTGTGTGTGTGTGTGTGTGTGTGTGTGTGTGTGTGTGTGTGTGTGTGTGTGTGTGTGTGTGTGTGTGTGTGTGTGTGTGTGTGTGTGTGTGTGTGTCAACAGAAGTTGTTGTTGAACAAGATGGGAGGAGCATTTTAACGCATACTCTGTTGTGTGAAAGCGGTAACATACTTTTTTTTTCTAATTAACTTCCTGCAAAAACACATGCACAAACATGGTCTGCAGTCACATGATCCACTTTTATAGACTCCATGATTAGCACAGTTTCCTTCCTGGTTACTGTATTTCCTATCTAAAACAGGAAGCTGGTTCTGGATGTACTGAATGGCTTGTCCTTAATTAGACAAAAAATTGGATATTGTCATTTTGTGGGCATCAGCAGGTAACCAAAATATATTTACAGAACAGCTGAAAATGCTTTTTTCTCTCTCTCTGACAGGTCACAGTGTTTGTTATTAATTACACATTCTGTTGTGTATGACATCTTATCTTAACTGGACTTTACAGACAGCCGGGTATACAAGGAGCGTATGAGGTGAACATTTTTCTTTTGGTTCTGAGGATGTGTTTCTTTCAATACTTGAATTGAGCCCTATATGGAGAAGCTTTTGAAGAGTGATAGTGAATACGGTTACATTCACACAGCAGTTCTGTTAGGAGAGAGAAATACACTGATGTTCACACGCAGCTCAGGTGTTCAATAGAGTGGCAATCGCTTTATATAAGTGAAGTAACAGAATTTATAGATTATATATTTTGAAAGCAAGATTCACTTGATATGTGCTGCATTAACAGAGCCTTACCTAAATCGTTTTTAAAATGCTTTTTAAAAATGTGTTACAATGCTAGAAAATATAGCCAAAAATAGATTTGAAAGTTGATATATGTGTGATGATATATGCGTGTGTATGTGTATATATATATATATATATATATATATATATATATATATATATATATATATATATATATATATATATATATATATATATATATATATATATATAATTTAAAAAAAATTCAGGATTCTTTGATAAATAAAAAGGCCATTTAGTTGTAATAGAAAACTTTTGTAACACTATAAATGTCACTTTTCATCAATTTAATGTATCATTGCTGCATAAATGTATTAATTACGTCTAAAAAATCTACAAACTCCAATCTTTTGAATGGTATTATCTGCTTAAGCATAATTTTGTTTAGCAAACTAGAATATGACATGTAAAACTCTAGCCTGACGTGGTCATACTTAATTCTAGTCAGAATATGGCTGCGTCCGAAATCGCGTACTTCCATACTATATAGTATGTGAAAAACAGTACGTGAGCAGAGTAGTATGTCCGAATTCATAGAATTCGAAAAACAGTATGCGAAAAGTACCCGGATGGCATACTACTTCCGGCGAGTCTGAAACTGCTCCATTGGGCTGTGATTATGGGGTGTGTTTCAACCGAACCAGGAAAGACATCAATTGGATAGACCTACAACCAATCAGAGCAACGAAGCAACGCATTGACAAATGTCAACATAGTTCAACTGCACTGTGTTGCCAAGTCCACGTTTTTTTTTTCCGCGGGTTGTTTTCTATGTTCGCGGGTTGAAGCGACTATTATGTCATATATAGAACCATGAGTGTGAATTTTAGCAGGCAGCCTTGCCAAAATAACACACATTTTACCCCCCAAACGCTATTTTTCCCTGGAGAACCCCCCGAGAAGCTATTGTTTAGGGCTAGTCGTTGGCGGATTTTGTTGTAAAAACTTGGCAACCCTGTCTGCACGTGCGCTGAAATCAGGCTGGAATACACGATCTTTGCCAGTGTTGTAAAAAAATAAAAGAATTGAATGATACACCGAGTACTTACCCAACATGATAATCATTAATTTTGAGAGAAATTGTGAAGGTGAATGCATATACAAGCAAGCTCTCCGTTTAGGATTCGAACAAATATACTCCAAGCCCCTTTGATGAGGTGCATGATTACGTTACTGTTGATCATCTGTCCGTCATCGTCTAAAGCCCACCCTGATGATTTCATTGGTCTGAACAGTTTCTGTTCGGCGATAATTACTCCTCTATGGAGCAAGGCCAGACCGAACTGCCCGACCTAAAAAATGTATGGGCGGGGCTAAGTTCGGCTGGCATCCAGGCTCGTAAAACTCTAGAGTAAAAGCAACAAAACTCACATTTTGTATGCGTAGTCATATCAAAGAGGTGGGATTATGTCTGATTGACAGCCCTGCATCCTGTCATTTCAACATGTGAATTTCATCACGTGCCTTTGTGGTCTTGTGATTGGTTTTCAGCATGACAGACATGTGATGTGTGTGTTTGAAAGATCTTTCTCGTCTCTGTGGGGGATTTCTGGGTTTGTGTTATGCTGATGGATGGTGTTGTCAGGTGCAGGTTTCCACTCAGAGACCAGATGTGTGTTTAAATGTTGTTGTTTTTTTGTAGTGTTTTTTAAAATATTTTTTTCTATTATTACACTACATAACACTATTATTCATCAAATATACATTAAATTGATTAAATGGGACATACGTTTATAGTTTTACAAAGGATTTCTATTTCAAATAAATTATATTCTTTTGAACTTTCTAATAAAATAAAAAATACATCTTGGTTTCCACAGAAATATTAAGCAGCACAGTTCAATGACACTGAAGACTGGAGTAATGATGCTGAAAATTTAGCTTTATCATCTAAATAAATAAAATAAAATAAAAAACATATATATAAAAATATTTTTTTTGTTGTTGTTATTGCAATTTTTAAAATTTTTACTTTATTCTTGATCAAATAAACACAGCCTTGGTGAGCAGAAGAGACTTCTTGCAAAAACATTTAAATATCTTAGACCACAAGCTTTTGAACGGTAGGGTACATTGATTAAAGTTTACACAATAATACTATTTTGAATTTTGAATGCCCTTTATAATTTCAATGTCTATGAGTGTATTAGTTTGACGAGCAGATTTTATATTATAGTTTTCTTCAAATCAAAGTTTGTAATGTTTTGCTTTAAAATTCACAACTGATTATTTAATTCATGGTTCAGAGACCCAACTATATATTGCCAAGGGTCTTGGCATATCTGTCTTTACATGCACATAAACTTTAATGACTAATCTGTAGGGTTTAATATGGAGTTGGCCCACCCTTTGCAGCTATAACAGCTTCAACTCTTCTGGGAAGGCTTTCCACACGGTTTAGGAGTGTGTTAATGAGATTTTTTTTAAACTAATCTTCTAGAAGCGCATCTGTGAGGTCAGGCACTGATGTTGGACGAGAAGGGCTGGCTCGCAGTCTCCGCTTTAATTCTTCCCAAAGGTGATCTATCGGGTTGAGGTCAGGACTCTGTGCAGGCCAGTCAAGTTCCTCCACACCACATCCATGCCTTTATGGACCTTGCTGTGTGCACTGGTGCGCAGTCATGTTAGAACAGGACAGGGCCGTCCCCAAATTGTTCCCACAAAGTTGTCCTACCTCATGGCTGAGTTGCTGTTGTTCCCAATTGCTTCCACTTTGTTATAATACCACTAACAGTTGACCATAGAATATTTAGTTGTGAGGAAATTTTACAAATGTACTTATTGCCCTGGTGGCAACCTAAGGTACCACGCTTGAATTCACTGAGCTCCTGAGAACGACCCATTCTTTCACAAATGTTTGTAGAAGTAGACATTATGCGAATGTTACTTTAAAATGATCTCTGAACATTCTTAAACAAGCAGTTACATTAGAAAAATGTCCAAATAAAACGTTTCAGACAAAAATGTTCCATGAAAGATACATTAATAACATTTTGGTTCTGACGTTTTGAGAAAATTGTTAAAGACCGGGTAACTTTGAACGTACATTATATATTATTTAGAATGTTTTTTCATAACTTTGAGAAAAAACTTGCCACAACGTTAGCTAACATTCTGAAAATGTTCACTGTTATCTTGGGATTGGTTTTATTTTTTAAATCCCTAGTGCTAAAATGCCATTGCGCTCTATTAGCCTCATCTCTGATGGTGTTTGTGCTATAACCATAAAAGTCCCAGCTAATTATTGGCAATGGTTCCATTGTTCGTGATATTACAGGTTGTGTTTAGTGTGGATCTCCAGTATGCGTGTGTGGGCAGTAAAGGGTTAAGAGCGTTGGAGCTGTCGCAGTCCCTTCGGCCCTCGGCCTCCTGCCCTCGCTCTGATTAATCATGGAGGGAAAAACGCAGTAGACCGTTCACTGCAAGACACGCACGCACGGACACGCACACGAAGCCCCACGTATAGAGAAGCGCGCGCACACACAGAAGGGATTGTTTTCCCCGAACGGATTCGGTCACACACACACACTGGCGCTTTCGCTGCAGACCGTTTCGCTCTTGCCTGAGGGCAGGGCCGGCGCTAGCTCAAATGCCGCTCTAGGCAGAGCACGATCGTGCCGCCCCCCACCTCACACTCACAATTAGGTATCCTTAAGATGCATGTACATACGAATTAATATGTTCTTTATCTATGAAATGACACTAAAATAAAAACGTGCAGGCATGTTTTCAGATTTTATTTTTCATTCTGCAACGTGAAAAAAGTACACAGTGCTACAGCTGCATATCATTTCTGTTTTATAATAGACAGTGTACAGAATAAAACTAGAGCCCTGCACGGGCCTCAAGTCTAGGCTTATTAAAATTCTCGGCCCGAGACTGGAGGCCGGGTTTTTTTTTTTTTTTTTTTTTTTTTTTTGACATTGTTGCAGCCATTAAAATAGTTCTGTTTTGTATTTAATGTCAAAGTAGATATATTTCGTTTCGTTTCTTTATTAAGTTAATTTAGAAAAATGTTTAGAGCATTTTTTTGTTTGTTAAATTAAAGTTTTATTTTTTTTAAGTGACCAAGCGGCCAGCGGCCGACAGTGAGTTAACCGCATATTTAATCGATTTAGTCTCTCAAATCAACTCTTGGCTTGTCTTGCCTATAATAAAATCCATAGATATAAAACACTTCAAGCATCACAATGTTAGTTAATTTCGCCTACTATTACCACCACAGTAAAAGGCATTTTGACGAGCTGAGGCAGGCTGATTCTGCTCGCGGCTCTCGCAAACGGAGCTAAACAAATAAAAATAAAAAAAGAACATGCAGGTTGTCTTATAGCCTACCTTACACCTACGCAAAATGAATATAAATCCGATCTTCAATTCCCGTTGTATATGCTCATTTAACGGAGTTTACAGCAACGAAAGCATAAGATTAGATGCATTTATTCAGCAGCTCATTTCAAATTCAAAGACCACATAAGAGAGAGCGCGACCTAAGCGCACAATAATTTAGTCATTTCGCAATCAGATAAATACCTGTTATAAATAACGAATGAAGGAACCAGTTGTGAAAAGGCCATAACGCCGGGGACACACTGCAAGCGTGTCGTGAGCATCTCGGCTGCGTGGCGTGTCCGTTTTTATTTCGGCTCCCATGTTAAACGGTTAGAGCTTGCATACTGCCTACGTCGGTCCGAGCCGCGCGGAAAACGCGTGCATGCTTCAAATAGAAGATACGCCTATTTTCACGCGACACGCGAGCGTGTTGGAAGCGTTTCCAGGCGAAATATAATAGGAAAAGATGTGTATATGCCATTTTGACACGAATACATATTAATAAAAATGACATTTTCATGTTTGAAAGTCTGTACATAAATGCAGATATAGGCCGAATTGTAATAATAAAAAACAATATAATTATCGATTTTGAAATATTAAACCAATACAAAACGAAATATTCTGTAGCCTTTTGCAGTCAATACCATGGATATGGTATGGGCCGGCTATACTGCCGGCGTTGTCTTTGCTGTATCAATAGCCAATATATTTATATTTAACATGAAGTATAGGGCTTCCCTGTACATTAATATCAGCAGACGCCCCACGGATGACACGCAACATAAACGCCACGCTTACAAGAAACGCGCGCTGCTGCTGCTGACGCGGACTCTGAACTTATGCTCTGAACACTGTGCGAGCCATATCTTGACAGTCGCGTTAGCTATTATGGTCTCCTGTTGTTTCCACCAGCAGAACATCTCTAAACATATGCAATATGCAAACATATATTTATCTCATTGGAGGTTTCGATTTTTTTCTTGACTGATACACACAAACACACATTCACATAATAGCCTACATTTCAGAAGCGTGCTCGTCGGGCTTTCGCAGCGGCAAAGGGCTTTGATTGCGTCCTCGAGTTTAACTTTTTCAGCTAGTTCGTGCTCAATTGCAATTGTTGCTAGTCCATTGAGTCTGTCTTGTGTCATTGTACGTCGGAGATAATTTTTAATCAGTTTAAGCTTTGAGAAACTGAGCTCACAGTGACGGGGAGAGTGAGAAGCACTCTCAATGCTATAAAAACATTGGGAAAAATCAACACAATCTTATGGTCATGCGTATAAATACTAAGAGTGTAAAATCTTTTTTGCGTGCATATGATACGCACTTTATGCGTATGTATAATACGCCATAACCCTAATAATCCGGTTCATATAATACGCCATAAAGTGCGTATCATATGCACGCGAAAAACCACGTAGCCTACCATATGCATGCCAAAACTCATTTTGGCGTATACATTCCACGAGATTGCAAACTATTTATAGGCTATGCATTTTCGTGAGATCGGGCTCAGAAAAATGTATTCCATCCCTTTTTCACAGATGAATTTAAGCGCATCCAGTGGTTTAGATCCAGCAACCAGGCGTCTACCCAAAGCAGTCAGCTCTTCAAACTATTTATGCCTATCAACATCCCGTGAGTCTCCATGAGTCAGGGCCTTTTCCAGTCTTAAGCAATCCTGAAGAACTATTGTAGGCTATTCTCCTTTTCTTTGAGAGATGTGATGTCATATAAAAACCCAAATACGCGCCCATGGTCTCGAAGCAGCGAAAAGCGCTCTTCCACGGAACGGATGGCACAGTCGAGCGTATTTTGCACGCATATACTAATCGATGCCGCTCTAAGTGAGGTGGGGGCGCGGCCGGGCGGAAATTTTTATTTTTAAATTTATACTAATGGAGTGGGAAAAAATGTTGTTGATATAAGTGCCATAATTGTAACCTACCTAATGTAAAACTAACAAATACATATTTTTTTTAATTCTCTCTCTTGCCGCCCTGGCTGAGCCGCCGCCCTAGGCGGCTGCCTAGTTCGCCTATAGGCACGCGCCGGCCCTGCCTGAGGGGGTGAGGCTGTGTGTGTGTGTGTGTGTGTGTGTGTGTGTGTGTGTGTGTGTGTGTCATGGGCGTAGGTTTAGGGGGGGACGCTAGGTACTAGTCCCAATCAATATTTTAAGATGGCAAAATTGTCCCCACCAATATTTTAGCAAACTCCTTTGTGCTGCTATATGGATCGATTCCTTATCGTTCCGTATTTACAAGCAAAATGACGCGTCCCGCCGTCCGTCCCGGGACGCGATGCACAAGTTTGCGTTTGAGCAGCTTTGCTGCCATAGCGACGGAGTCTAGAGAACATGCGCTGTAAATTTGCGCGCTTTTTTAAAAACATGTCAATCTCGCGTCCACCGTTTAAACGCAAGAGGATTTCCAGATATAGGGCTGATTCGGCTGAATAGAAAAAAAAGGTATCAGTGGGTCTGACCAGTAACTTACGATGAACCTAAGACAAACTGCAACCTTTGCAGAGATGCATTTCAGTGTCTCAGACTGTCTGACTGAAAGCAGCAGCGATGACGGACACATCCGTGCTTCTAGGTAGGCCTATTGTTTTTTTAATGGATAATATATTAATATAATATTCCATACATTATCAAACCTTGGCAGACTTATTTTTCTAGACATTAGACCGGTATAGCCTAATTAATGTTATTAATTCATCATTTAGCTATATACTATATTAATAATAAATAATCCTGTCATATAAAGTTTGACATTTAAAAAAAAATTGATAAAAATGGGACAAATAATTGCATAATAATATAGTCATAATAGTAAATTAATATAGAAAATGTAATTAAATTTTTCAATTTCAGAACATTTTTGTCAGTAAAGTGGTTACTGGTTCAGAATGACTGCTTAAAGAGACAGTGCACCCAAAAAGTAAAAATCTGTCAATTTCCTTTTTAAACCTGTATACATTTCTTTGTTATGTTGAATTCCTACCATGGAAGTAAATGGTGCCCCCAAAGCAGCCTGGTTACAAACTTTCTTCAAAATATCTTCTTTTGTGTTCAGCAGAAGAAAGAAACTCATACAGGTTTGGAACATCATGAGGGCGAGTAAATGATGACAGAATTTTTATTCTTGGGTGAGCCATCCCTTTAATGTGCACCAATATAGGCTATTAAAGAGTTCTTTAGAAATAAATAAAATAATCAAATGTAAAATAATATAAAATGTGTTCTGTTGCAAGCTTGCATAGGCCTACTTGATTCCATGTTTATTGTTGAGCTGTTGTCAATGTTTAATTGTCACTCTTATCAATACTATCACTCTTTAAATGCCAAGTTCATAAATGATTTTCAAAAACTGATTCAAATCTGATTTTGAAAAAAAAAACGTACACACAAAATAACTTATTTTCAATATAAAAAGTGATTGTGCATGATTATATACATAATGGCTTTAAAATAAAAAAATGTGGCTATAATGGAAGTCAATGGGGCAAAAACAGCCACAAACAGT